>NC_057797.1:612188376-612494709 GCF_018294505.1 Triticum aestivum
GTGGAGGGGTGGTTGAATAGGACCCCGTGGTGTGGAGGGCTGGATGAACAGTAGACGATGGAGGGGTGGTTGAACAGTAGCCGGTGGAGTAGCGCGTGGTGGAGGCTGGATGAACAGGAGCCCGTGGAGGTTGGAGGAGGCCGACGGTGGAGATGAACAGTATCCCGTGGAGTCCCGTTTTGCGGTACGCCACACCCCTCCCGATGAACAGGACCCTCGTTTCGACCGTAGCGCTCCAACACAAGTCCGTTTCCTCCGTTTTGCGGTACGCCACACCCCTCCCGATCAACAGGACTCTCATTTCGATCGTAGGAGGTCCGTTTCCTCCGTTTTGCGGTACGCCAGACCCCTCCCGATGAACAGGATCCCATTTTGAACTTGGCCGGTCGAACACAAGGCCGTTTCCTCCGTTCTACGGTGTGCCATGCCTCGTTTCCATCGCCTGTTTCGTCCAAGCCCTCCCGATGAACGCGACGCATTCCGTTGCCTCCCCATGAACACGACGATGACACTGTTTCTCCGTTCCGACCCAGCAATGTACACGAGCCCTGGCCGTACGTATGCGCGAGTAGGCGTTCGACACCCCGCCCGTATGTACACATACGTGGTCGTATTTTCTTTCTTGCACCCTGGCCGCTGTACGTACGTGTACATGCTACGTGCGCGCCTCTACTACGACACGTGCGCGCCTCTACTTCGACACGTGCGCGCCTCTACATCGACCAGTATGTACGTACACATTCGCGACCAGAATGACAACGCTACGTATGCTTCGACCAGGTGGGTCCCGACTGTCAGGCACTTCCTTGCCTGCGAAGATGTAGCTGGTGGGTCCCAGCAGTCTGGGGGGCGAAATACGGTGGCCCGTCCGGTGGGTCCCCGCTGTGAGGTGGAGGAATAATTATTTTGCACGTAATAAGGAGGCACTTCCTTGCTGCGGCCGTGGACCCAGCTGTCAGCCTCTCCACGTACAGTCCATGTCCGATGGAAGCCGTTCCTTGACCACATTGACCACGCCGCGCCGAGAGCACCAGGGCGGTGGACGACGGCGAGGCCTAGGAAGGGGACGACGCAGAGCCGGGGAAGACACGGCAGTGGATGCCCACGCGTAGAGGAGTACGAGGGCACTGGTTCGCTGCGGTGTGAGGCTGCCGTCGCTGCAGAGTAACATGGGGTGTGGGTGAGTATAGGGATGGCCTGTCCAGCGGTGGGAGTAGTAGGGTGCGGTGAGGCCTTCGCCGCATCGCAGCCTGCCACGGGAGGTAGGAGCACGAGGCACGACCGACGCTGGTTTGGGCGGCTGGAGCAAGAAGACCAGAGGTTGAAGAAGCACTACGACCGTTGGATGGACATCGTACGGTCACTAGAGCTAGAATCGTGCATATTGACTAAGTTGACAAAGCCCTCCGTCCATGTCAACTTTGTAGGCCCACAAGTCAGCCTACCACTATACTGGGTCCCAACTAACAGGGGGAGTATTCATTTTTTTGTGCGTGATAAGGAGGCACTTCATTGCGTGCGAAGATATAGCTGGTGGGTCCGAGCTGTCAGCAGCGGTAACGTTTTTTTCGTGAAATACAAAGGCCCTTTTGGTGGGTCCCAAATGTCAGGTGGAGGAATCATTATTTTGCGCGTAATAAGGAGGCATTTCCTTGCATGCGGGCATGGACCCAGCTATCGGCCTCTCCACGTACAGTCCACTTCAGATGCATGTCAGTCGTTGACAACGTTGACCAGGCCGCGCCAAGAGCACCAGGGCGGTGGACGACGGCGAGGCCTAGGAAGGGAACGGCACGGAGGCAGGGAAGACTCGGTAGTTGTTTCCCACGCGGAGGGGAGTATGACTGTACGAGGGTTTACTAGTTCGTCTGCCGTCGCCGGAGAATAACAGCAGGTGTGGGTGAGTAGAGGGATGGCTAGGCCAGCGATGGGAGTACGGTGGGGCGGTGAGGCCTGCGCGGCAGCACAGCCGGCCGCGGGGAAGAGGGAGCAAGCAGTCCCGCCGGCGCTTGTTTGAGCGGCTGGAGCAGGAAGAGCAGAGATTGAAGAAGCACGACGGCCGTTGGATGGACATCCAACAGTCACTGCTTGTGCCTCAACCTTTTTTTAGGAAAGCCTCAAATCTGTGGAAAATAGCATACAACCCATCTGCCATTATTTCTAATAATTTTCAGCCCATTTGCTAATTCTTAAGGTTTTTTTGGAGCGTAGATTCTTTTTGTTAGCATTACAGCCCAAATTGTGGCCACGGTTAAAAATTATACGAAATTTTGCATATTTCGGTGCGGTCCGAACTGTTTTTAATCCCGAAATTTCGACTCACATTCAAACTGATTTTAAAAATAAATGTATATCAATATAAAATCCAACAAATTCTCCACGCATAAAAATAATGTAATTTAAATTCTTGAAATGAAAAAAAGATATTTGAAACTAATTGTCGATTTGATGTGTTTTAAGTATGTACAACCCATTTCTCATTACTGATGGGCCATTTTCTCGGCCAGCCGAATGAAAGCTCTCCTCGTATTGAAAGATTTGCAGCCAACAGGCCTGACAAAGCGACATACTTGGCAAATCACAAAAAAACTGGGCTGTGGCCGTGGACCCAGCCGTCAGCCTCTAAACATATAGTACTCTTCCGATGGAAGTCGTTCCATGACCACGTTGACCACGCCGCGCGGAGAGCACCACGGCGGTGGACGACGGCGAGGCCTAGGAAGGGGACGATGCGGAGCCGAGGAAGACGCGGCAGTGGAAGCCCGCGCGGAGAGGAGTACACGGGTTCACTGGTTCGGCTGCGGTGTGAGGCTACCATCGCCGCAGGGCCTGGCCAGTGGTGGGAATAGTAGGGGGCGATGAGGCCTCCGCGGCAGCACAGCCGGCCACGGGGGGCAGGAGCATGCGGCACGATAGCCGCTGCTTTGGACGGCTGGAGCAAGAAGACCAGAGGTTGAAGAAGCACTACGGCCATTGGATGGACATCGTATGGTCACTGGAGCTAGAATCGTTCATATTGACTAAGTTGACAAAGCCCTCCGTCCCCGTCAACTTTGTTGCCCACAAGTCATCCTCCCACTATGGTGGGTCCCAGCTAGCAGGGGGTATTTCATTTTTTGTGCGTAATAAGGAGGCACTTCCTTGCGTGCGAAGATATAGCTGGTGGGTCCGACATGTCAGCGGGGGGAACATTTTTTTCGCGAAATACAGAGGCCCTTCCGGTGGGTCCCAGCTGTCAGGGGGAGGAATCGTTATTTTGCGCATACAGTCCATGGCCGATGGATGCCGTTCGTTGACCAAGTTGACCAGGCCGCGCCGAGAGCACCATAGCGGTGGATAACGGCTGATGTCTACTACACAACCTTCTTCTTGTAGACGTTGTTGGGTCTCCAAGTGCAGAAGTTTGTAGGACAGTAGCAAATTTCCCTCAAGTGAATGACCTAAGGTTTATCAATCCATAGGAGGCGTAGGATGAAGATGGTCTCTCTCAAGCAACCCTGCAACCAAATAACAAAGAGTCTCTTGTGTCCCCAACACACCCAATACAATAGTAAATTGTATAGGTGCACTAGTTCGGCGAAGAGATGGTGATACAAGTGGTATATGGACAGTAGATAAAGGTATTTGTAATCTGAAATTATAAAAACAGCAAGGTAGCAAGTGATAAAAGTGAGTGTAAACGGTATTGCAATGTGTGGAAATAAGGCCTAGGCTTCATACTTTCGCTAGTGTAAGTTCCCTCAACAATAATAACATAATTAGATCATATAACTATCCCTCAACATGCAACAAAGAGTCACTCCAAAGTCACTAATAGCGGACAACGAACGAAGAGATTATGGTAGGGTACGAAACCACCTCAAAGTTATTCTTTCCAATCAATTCGTTGGGCTATTCCTATAGGTGTCACAAACAGCCCTAGAGTTCGTACTAGAATAACACCTTAAGACACAAATCAACCAAAACCATAATGTCACCTAGATACTCCAATGTCACCTCAAGTATCCGTGGGTACGATTATACGATATGCATCACACAATCTCAGATTCATCTATTCAACCAACACAAAGGACCTCAAAGAGTGCCCCAAAGTTCCTACCGGAGAATCACGACAAAAACGTGTGCCAGCCCCTATGCATAGGTTCATGGGCGGAACCCGCAAGTTGATCACCAAAACATACATCAAGTGAATCACGTGGTATCCCATTGTCACCATAGATACGCACGGCAAGACATACATCAAGTGTTCTCAAATATTTAAAGACTCAATCCGATAAGATTACTTCAAAGGGGAAACTCAATTCACTACAAGAGAGAAGAGGGGGAGGAGAAACATAGGATCCAACTATAATAGAAAAGCTCGCGATACATCAAGATCGTGCCAAATCAAGAACACGAGAGAGAGAGATCAAACACATAGCTACTAGTACATACGCTCAGCCCCGAGGGAGAACTACTCCCTCCTCGTCATAGAGAGCACTGGGATGATGAAGATGGCCACCGGAGAAGGATTCCCCCTCCGGTAGGGTGCCGGAACGGGTCTAGATTGCTTTTCGGTGGCTACGGAGGCTTCTGGCGGCGGAACTCCCGATCTATTTTGCGTTCTGGAAGTTTTAGGTCACGTGGGTATATATGGGTGCAGGAGGTACGTCAGGGGAGCCACGAGGGTCCCACGAGACAGGGGGCGCGCCCTAGGGGGGCCCCACCCTCGTGGGCACCTTGTTCCTTCCTTGACGTAGGGTCCAAGTCCATCGGGTGTGTTTCCTTCCAAAAATAACTTCTCCAGTTGATTTTGTTCCGTTTCGACTCCTTCTGATATTTCTTTTCTTCAAAACACTGAAATAGGCATATAAGAGCAAATCTGGGCTGGGCCTCCGGTTAATAGGTTAGTCCCAAAAGTAATATAAAAGTGGATATTAAAGCCCAATATTGCCAAAAACAGTAGATAATATAGCATGGAGCAATCAAAAATTATAGATACATTGGAGACCTATCAAGCATCCCCAAGCTTAATTCCTGCTCGTCCTCGAGTAGGTAAATGATAAAAAAGAATTTTTGATGCGGAGTGCTACTTGGCATAATTTCAATGTAATTATTCCTACTTGTGATATGAATATTTAGATCCATAAGACTCAAGACAAAACTTCCTATTGACATAAAAATAATAATACTTCAAGCATACTAACAAAGCAATTATGTCTTCTCAAAATAACATGGCCAAAGAAAGTTATCCCTACAAAATCATATAGTTTGGCTATGCTCCATCTTCACCACACAAAATATTTAAATCATGCACAACCCCAATGACAAGCCAAGCAATTGTTTCATACTTTTGATGTTCTCAAACTTTTTCAATCTCCACGCAATACATGAGCGTGAGCCATGGACATAGCACTATAGGTGGAATAGAATGGTGGTTGTGGAGAAGACAAAAAGGGAGAAGATAGTCTCACATCAACTAGGCGTATCAACGGGCTATGGAGATGCCCATCAATAGATATCAATGTGAGTGAGTAGGGATTGCCATGCAGCGGATGCACTGGAGCTGTAAATGTATGAAAGCTCAACAAAAGAAACTAGTGGGTGTGCATCCAACTTGCTTTCTCACGAAGACCTAGGGCAATTTGAGGAAGCCCATCATTGGAATATACAATCCAAGTTCTATAATGTAAAATTCCCACTAGTATATGAAAGTGACAACATATGAGACTCTCTATATGAATAACATGGTGCTACTTTGAAGCACAAGTGTGGAAAAAGGATAGTAGCATTGCCCCTTATTTATTTATTTATTTTTTGGGCCTTCTTTTTTTCTTTGGCCTTTTTATTTTTTATTTGGCCTTTCTTTTTTTATGGCCTTTCTCTTTTTTATTATTTTTTTATTTGGGACAATGCTCTATTGAATGATGATCATCACACTTCTATTTATTTACAACTCAATGATTACAACTTGATACTAGAACAAAGTATGACTCTATATGAATGCCTCCGGCGGTGTACTGGGATGTGCGATGATGCATGAGTGACATGTATGAAAGAATTATGAACGGTGGCTTTGCCACAAATACGATGTCGACTACATGATCATGCAAAGCAATATGACAATGATGGAGTGTGTCATAATAACGGAATAGTGGAAAGTTGCATGGCAATATATCTTGAAATGGCTATGGAAATGCCATAATAGGTAGGTATGGTGGCTGTTTTGAGGAAGGTATATGGTGGGTTTATGGTACCGGCGGAAGTTGCGCAGTACTAGAGAGGCTAGCAAAGGTGGAAGGGTGAGAGTGCGTATAATCCATGGACTCAACATTAGTCATAAAGAACTCACATAATTATTGCAAAAATCTATTAGTTATCGAAACAAAGTACTACGCGCATGCTCCTAGGGGGATAGATTGGTAGGAAAAGACCATCGCTCGTCCCCGACCGCCACTCATAAGGAAGACAATCAATAAACAAATCATGCTCCGACTTTGTTACATAACGGTTCACCATACGTGCATGCTATGGGAATCACAAACTCTAACACAAGTATTTCTGAAATTCACAACTACTCGACTAGCATGACTCTAATATTACCATCCTCATATCTCAAAACAATCATCAAGTATCAAACTTCTCTTAGTATTCAACACACTCATAAGAGAATTTTATTATTAATCTTGTATACCTAGCATATTAGGATTTTAAGCAAATTACCATGCTATTTAAGACTCTCAAAATAATATAAGTGAAGCATGAGAGTTCATCTATTTCTTCAAAATAAAACTACCACCATGCTCTAAAAGATATAAGTTAAGCACTAGAGCAAATGACAAACTACTCAGAAAGATATAAGTGAAGATCAATGAGTAGTTGAATAATTATGCAACTATGTGAAGACTCTCTAACATTTAATAATTTCAGATCTTGGTATTTTATTCAAACAGCAAGAAAAACTAAATAAAATGACATGACACTCCAAGCAAAACACATATCATGTGGCGAATAAAAATATAGCTCCAAGTAAAGTTACCGATGAACGAAGACGAAAGAGGGGATGCCTTCCGGGGCATCCCCAAGCTTAGGCTCTTGGTTGTCCTTGAATATTACCTTGGGGTGCCTTGGGCATCCCCAAGCTTAGGCTCTTGCCACTCCTTATTCCACAGTCCATCGAATCTTTACCCAAAACTTGAAAACTTCACAACACAAAACTTAACAGAAAACTTGTAAGCTCCGTTAGCGAAAGAAAACAAAACACTACTCCAATGTCACCTCAAGTATCTGTGGGTATGATTATACAATATGCATCACACAATCTCAGATTCATCTATTCAACCAACACAAAGGACCTCAAAGAGTGCCCCAAAGTTCCTACCGGAGAATCACGACGAAAACGTGTGCCAACCCCTATGCATAGGTTCATGGGCGGAACCCGCAAGTTGATCACCAAAACATACATCAAGTGAATCACGTGGTATCCCATTGTCACCACGGATACGCACGGCAAGACATAAATCAAGTGTTCTCAAATCTTTAAAGACTCAATCCAATAAGATTACTTCAAAGGGGAAACTCAATTCATTACAAGAGAGAAGAGGGGGAGGAGAAACATAGGATTCAACTATAATAGCAAAGCTCGCGATACATCAAGATCGTGCCAAATCAAGAACACGAGAGAGAGAGAGAGAGATCAAACACATAGCTACTGGTACATACCCTCAGCCCCAAGGGAGAACTAGTCCCTCCTCGTCATGGAGAGCACCGGGATGATGAAGATGGCCACCGGAGAAGGATTCCCCCTCCGGCAAGGTGCCGGAGCAGGTCTAGATTGGTTTTCGGTGGCTACGGAGGCTTCTGGCGGTGGAACTCCCGATCTATTTTGCGTTCTGGAAGTTTTAGGTCACGTGGGTATATATGGGTGCAGGAGGTACGTCAGGGGAGCCACGAGGGTCTCACGAGACAGGGGGCGCGCCCTGGGGGGGGGGGCGCCCCCACCCTCGTGAGCACCTCGTTCCTTGACGTAGGGTCCAAGTCCATCGGGTGTGTTTCCTTCCAAAAATAACTTCTCCGGTTGATTGTGTTTCGTTCCGACTCCGTCTGATATTCCTTTTCTTCAAAACACTGAAATAGGCATAAAACAGCAAATCTGGGCTGGGTCTCCGGTTAATAGGTTAGTCCCAAAAATAATATAAAAGTGGATATTAAAGCCCAATATTGCCTAAAACAGTAGATAATATAGCATGGAGCAATAAAAAATTATAGATACGTTGGAGACGTATCAACGGCGAGGCCTAGGAAGGGAATGACACGAAGCCGTGGAAGACTCGGCAATGGTTTCCCATGCGGTGGGGAGTACGAGGGGTTACTGGTCCGGCTGCCGTCGCCGGAAAATAACATGAGGTGTGGGTGAGTAGAGGAATGGTCTGGCCAGCAATGAAGTAGGGTGGGGCGGTGCGGCCTGTGCGGCAGCACAGCCGACCACGGGAGGCAGGAGCAGGCAGTCCCACCGGAGCTGGTTTGGGCGGCTGGAGCAAGAAGATCAGATATCGAAGAAGCAGCACGGCCGTTGGATTAACATCCAACGGTCACTACTGCTAGAATCGTTTGTAGACTAAGTTGACAAAGCCAAAGTACACGTCAACCTAGTAGACCCACAAGTCAGCCTCCAAATATGTCCTAAACAGCATACAACCCGAAATTTCTAGCCAGATTCAAATTAATTTTAAATCTAAATATACCTTAATTTAAATTCAATGAAATTTTACCTGCACAAAAACAATGAAATTTAAAATATCAAAATCCGAAAGAAAACAATATTTGGAACTAATTGTCTGTTTGCTGTATTTTTTTATTTTACAGCCCATTTATTATTACTTATAGCCCATTTCTTATTACTTATAGCCCATTTTCTGGGCAAAATGCATCCCTCCTCGTCTTGAAAGATTTCCAGCCCAGCAGGGCGTAGAAAAGCAAGTAGGCCTACGTTGGTTATTCTGCAAAAAAACAAAATAGCTGGCTAGCAATTTTCAGAAAGGAAAAAAACAAACTGGGCTGGCCATGTGCTAAACATATAAAATAAAAGCCTGGGCTAGACGGGCCACGGGTCCCGCACAACCCAGTTGATACCCTTCTCCGTCCCGAAAAAACAAAATTACTGCGCGCGATGCTGGGTCTCAAGATGGCAATGGGGCCCCAAAACCCGCGTCCCCGTGGGTTTTTAACCTATTAGGGGACGGGGATGGGCGACTTTCTATCCCCGCGGGGCTGCTCGTGGGTACATTATAAAACCTGGCATGTTTCACGGGTTTAAACCCGTTTGAGTACTACCCGAACGCGAAACCCGACAAAACCCGTCAAAATACATTATTTAGCATGCACCGATCCATCTTGACTCAAGTGGCCCAAAGCCACAGTGCCCGAGCAGCCGAGCCCCACAGCGTCGAGGCCCTGGAGTACAAACCAACCCCTCGCTCGGTCGCTGCAGTGTTGCTCGCTCTTTAGGACTCTCTCTCCCGCACAACACGACACCTAAACCTAAACCTAGGTCCCCCAGCCGTCCCCTGCTTCTGTAATATGCTCCTGTTTTTCTTCCAAATGTTGCTGTTTTTATTGACTGCTCGTGGGGACGGGTTCCCCGTGGGTTTTGAAAACCTGATGGGTTTAGGGGACAGGCAAAAATTTAACCCCGCGCGTGTTGATGGGGATGGGGATGGGTTTGCGATTTTCTCGTGGGGATGGGTTTGGGCAAGCAAAACCCGGTGGGTTTCGTCCCCGTTGCCATCTTGAGCTGGGTCCCTACTGTCATCCTCACCATGTACAGTCATCTCCTTATTCCTCACGGTTGTTGACCATGTTGACAACACCGGAGGGCGGCGCCGCGGCGAGCGAACCAAGGCGGAGGACGATGGTGAGGCCTCAGACGGGAACGAACAGGAGCCGGGGCAGATCACAGCCAGCCATGGGAGGCGGGAGCAGGCGGTCCCACCGGCGCTGGTTTGGCTTTGGCGGCTCGAGGAAGAAGAGACTGAAGAAACGCGACAGACGTTGAATGTCAATCCAACGGTCAAGGTTGGCACAATTGTTATGTTGACTAAGCGGACACCAAGTAGCATACTTTTTTATATATAGGAAGAAAACTGCGAGGAAAATGCGTTCATCTGCCGTCCTCCTCACAGGGAATGTTCGCCACATAAGTGACTAGCACCCTTGGTTTTCAACTGAGAGGTCTTGGGTTCGAGTCCCAGGAACTCTTAATTTTGTCCTCCTTCCTTCCTCGCAAAAAAGGGAAAGAAAATCAAAGACTTGGGAAGGCGTACAGAACAAGCTAGTGTACCAGTAATGAGACGTTGTCGAGTTTTAGAAAAAAGAAAGACGTGCTCCTGTAGCTGGTTCGAATCCAAACCTAGACTATGACTATATATGGTGCTATGCTACTCTACAAGTAATGAAACTGACATATCCAACGTTCACTTCTCCTCTTCTCTACTTACTCTGCCTAGCCTCAGAAGGTCTGGCTGCAGCAACCATGTCCACTGGCTGCTCGTCCACCTGCTCTTCAGTAGGCAACAACCAGATATGTGCCAAGTCGCAACCCGTACCATCACCTGTGGGTCTCATCACACCCTCGCCGGCACGCGCACCGCAGCCGATTGCTCATCGCAACTCGCTGCCGTTGGTGTGGTGCCACTGCTGCAAATCACGCAGAGTTATCCGTCGCGTCTCAACCACAATCCGCAACCCTGGCCGAGTCTTCTACAAATGCCCGAATCATGGGGTAATAATATGTTTAAGTGTTGTTCTGCTGCTTTCAGTTCCTGATTTTTTAATAGTTTGGTTGATGATCTACCAATTTGATTCATGCAGAAAAGGGAAGATTCGTGTGATTTTTATTTCTGGGTAGTTCCTGATGTGGGGGAATGCAACTATGCTGATTATTTGGTTAGCCGAGGAATCCCATTACTAGCAGGTTGGGGTGTTGGACAAGTAACTGAAGGAACGGCGGAAGAGGAAGATGCAGAGCAGAAGCTTAAAGATGCAGTTCCTCTGATCATGGCCAAGCAACAGCTACTGAACGACCTTGACAACAATGAGGAGATGAAAGATCTTGTGAAGATAATGGGCAAAATCGATGTGCTCTGTAGGATGATTATCTCTTTATTTGCAGTGTATGTAGCACTCATGATGTATTCAATGGCTACGACATGAGCACTTTGCTGAAACTAGTAATGAATGAAACATGTGTAGCAGGCTGGGCGTAGTGTTGTGAACATCTAATGATTTCTATTAATGGAAATCAGGGGGTATCCCCTTTTGCTCATATAAATAAATAAATAGCAGAGGCCCTGTCGGGTCAGCTTTGTTCTCATTCGAAGACGTCGAGCAAATTGCAGTCCAACAGCAAACTATGTCATCAAATTCAAGTTTCACAGCCAAATATGAGAACAACTAAACAACAATCTCATCATGTTTTAGTTGTCATACAATCACCAAACACAAATCAGCATACATAACAAGTGATGTTCTCATAGCAAAATACTAAACAACATGTTCATCAGGTTTCAGTTGTCATAGAAAACACAATTTCATATAGTAGATAAAAAACGTCTTCTGACAGGAAAATATGACAAAAGCAATGTAATCATCATCCGCAGCAGCAGCATCAACATCTTCGCCATGTGTATCAGTCTGAATCGTAATTCCCCATGGTGTCATCTTCTTCTTCGTCCTCAACGTCCTCGACTGTTGGCTTCTTCTTGATCAACTATTGTATGTCCATAGCACCACAGGCAATCTTTTCGCCGGCGTCATTGACGTGATGGTTCTCAAAGATATTAGGAACATCTGTGTTATCTTGTACATCAGGAGCACTGTAAGCATCATCTTGTTGTGCAACTTCATTAAACGAATTCCTCTGCTCAAACCTTTGCAATACTCTCCAGTCATCGCTACGTGCAAATGTCTCTTCCAAGAAAAATATCTGTGTTGCTTGATTTGCCAAAATAAAAGGCTCGTTGGTCTGGTATGTCGCCTTGACATTGATGGATTTGAAATAATCATCAGCTCTGGGTTTTGCGATCCTGGAAAACAGGTTATACCAACGACAGCACAACAGAACCACACACCGATGATCCTCGAAACTGGAGATATACTGCAACTGAATAATGTCTGTTATGTTAGCATACATTTCAGTTGTCTCTTTGTCATACATGTAGTGCTCATGATCGCACTGTTTTGTGTCTTCCTGCCTTCATCTCGTGCAAGGGTGTTGTAGCGCACATCTCCAACAACGCAAGATTCATAATGTCTTACCCGAGTATCAGGACCCATTGCTAGTGAGTAAAGGGCATCATCAACTGCCTGCCCATCCTCTCGCATCTTCTTAACCTATGGTTAGAAAATAGACAAGCTGATCATCTTGTGTAATCAATATATTAAAAAAATTGACAGTGCACTTCAAAAGCTTACATGGTTCTTGAACCATTTCGCAAATCCTGCCATAACCAGTTTGTCAATGTTTCTTGGATTTTGTGCCAGTAACTCCTCTTTGTAGATGTTGCACAACATAGTGATCACGTCAAACATCTAAATATATAAGAATGTGCTGCAAGTTTAGTAGATTACGATGTATAAGCTGCAGTACTGCACTTACTTGATATAAGGTAGTATCTCAGGATAGTTATTCAACACATACCAAACCATTTTGTCCAAATCTTTAGGTTTGTCCTCTTGTCAACTCTTCCTTGTAACTCGAACAGAATAATCGAAAACATTGAGCCCGGGATTGTCTTCACCCAACTATTTGCTAAGTTGATCAGCTGTTTCAATGTATTTTGAGCAGAATGCCAACGCTTCTATAGAAATGCAGGCCTCTGCAATGGAACCCTCGGGTCTAGCTCTGTTCCCAACATAGCCCTTGAAAGTGCCTAGCCACCTTTCAATAGGGTACATCCAGCCATACTGTACTGGACCTCTAAGTAGTGCCTCATCAGGTAGATGAACAGCCAAATGCACCATCACATCAAAGAAGGCTGGAGGATATATCTTCTCAAGGTCGCATAGGATAGTTGGTATCTTGTCTCTAAGATGCTCCAAAGCATCTATCCTGATATTCCTACTGCAGAGTTCCCTGAAGAATTGTCCCAACTCTGCAACTGCTCTGTATAAGTCAAGGCGGCCCAATCCTCTAAGGATAACAGGTAACACCCTTTGAAGTAGGACGTGGCAGTCATGAGTTTTCAACCCTTGTACCTTGTTTCCATCTGCACTGACTCTCCTTTCAGGGTTGGAAGAAAATCCATGTGGGAATCTCACACATGATAGGACCTTGCAGAATTCTTTTCTTTTTACCTTGTCCAAGACGTACACAGCTAGTGTCATATCCCGTGGTTTACCTTCGTCTTGCACCTGCAAATCCTTTCTAATACCCAGGTGTGTCAAATCAATCCTAGATTTTAAGGTATCTTTCGTCTTGCCTTCAATATTAAGAAGTGTGCCAATAATGCTGTCACATATATTTTTCTTGATGTGCATCACATCAAGATTATGCCTTAGATCCAAATCTTTCCAATACTCCAAGTCCCACAAAGTGGACCTGCGGGTAAACAATAATCTCTCTTGTACCCTGCCACGCTTCCTTTTCCCGCTACCATTACCAGTATGGTTTCCTGGTGTAATATGCCCGACCTTCTCTAATTTCACTTGCAACTCATTGGCGATGATCCTCTTTGGCGCATCACGGTTTTCATGCTTTGGATTGAACACATGTCTTCGGTATTTTCTAGGATATGGCTTGTCCTTGGCAAGGAAACGGCGGTGTCCAATGTAACAGATCTTGCTAAGTATTGCGTATCACAACGGATTCCTATCACAGCGGATTCCTATCACAGCGAACACATGCATTGTAACCATGTGTCGTTCGCCCTGACATAGTGCCCAAAGCTGGATAATCATGGATGCACCAAATTATAACAACACGCAGAAAGAAATCAGCTGGTGGGCTGCTATATAGGTCTCGAGTGAGAACACCCTTCCATAGCTGTTGAAGTTCCTCCACAAGAGGCTCAATGAACAAATCAAAATCCTTTCCAGGACTTTTTGGACCTGGGATGAGCAAGGCCATCATGTAGTTTGATTCTTTGGTGCAGACATTTGGAGGCATGTTGTAAGGGATAACAAGCACTGGCCACATGCTATATGCGGCACTCTGGTGGCCAAATGGGTTAAATCCATCTGAAGCTAAGCCAAGTCTAATGTTTCTCGGGTCAGCAGCAAACTCTTTGTGTTTATCATTGAAGCTTTTCCACTCACTACCATGAGATGGATGGCTCATTACATTCTGATCTCTGTACTCCTGGTTCCTAGAATGCCACAGTACATCCTCTCTTGTTTCAGCATCATGAAACAACCTCTGCAATCTTGGTGTAATTCGAAAATGTCTCAGAATATTATGAGGAATCCTCTTCACAGCATCGCCATCTTTCCATCTTGATGATTTGCATTTCGGGCATTCACTTAAGTTGGCATAATCCTTCCGGAACAGAACACAATTATTATTACAAACATGGATCATATCATATCCAATTCCAACTGCACGAAGGAAATTCTTCATTTTACTGTAGGTGTGTGGCAGCTCAGACGCATCTGGGAAAGATTCGCGGAAAGCAACCAACATCGCATCGAATGATTTGTTGGTCATCCGCTCAGATGTCTTCACCTGAAGAAAGGTGCCCATAGCTGAGAATACTGACAACTTATTTCCTGGGGTGACAACAACGTTGCATTCTTCCAACATGCGGGCCCACCATTTTTCTTCTGCAGGTGGAAGTTCACGGAATGCACGAGCATTTCGTAGCATTGTTTCAACGTTGGTCAAACTCACTGGCTCCGCCACCACCACCACCTCCTCCTCTTCCACCTGAGCATCAGGCAGATCAAGATGGTGATCTGCTGCTTCCACGTAGTCAATAACATTGACGTTCACAGCTTCATCATGTTGAACCCTCCTAGTATATGTGACCGACATCCCATACAAGTGTAGATGATTTTGCACAGTTGATTGGGGTCTTGTAACTGAATTCATACAATTGCTACACGGGCAAAGCACATCTGATTTCGGACCACCGTACTCAGCTCTGATAAAGTTCATGAAGTTTGCAACCCCCTCGACATATGCAGCAGAGAATCTTCGAGCAGAAGTTATCCAAGTCCTGTCCATCTGTTAGACATACAAATTAGTTCTTCTACTAGATATTACAGGAAAAATATATATGCTTTTTTATGAAGTCCAGAAAAAAATACCTAGGTCGATGTCTAAAGCTATGGCAAGATATTTGGACGAGTAGATCTAAGTAACAAAATATATGTAAAGCTAATTCAGCAAACAGATTTGAGTGCCAAATTATGGCAGGCTATTTCAGCAGTCAATGAGGCCGAGCACACAGCCATCGAACTACCGAAGGCCATCGCAGCAACAAAGACACAATAAATATATGGCAGGATATTTTAGCAACTAATCGGCCTTGGCATGCCATCTCAGCTAAGCAGATTGAGTGTAGAACAGGGCAAGGAAGCTTCTTAAGCAGAGCATATTGACAGTGAACTACTTCGGCAAACAGTGAGATTAACAGCGTCTATCAGCTAACATTCAGCGCTACACCGACATGAACGGGGCCTCAGTCTAGAATGCGTGTACCGTGGGAGAAGCTTACCGCCGTGCGTCTCCACACGAACGTCGCCAGCGGTGGCGGCGCTGACCGCCGTGCGCCTCCACAAGAACATAGCCAGAGGTGGCGGCGCGGCTAGAGGACGACAGTCTACAAGAGCGTACTGTGGGAGTGAGAGGATCGCCGAACTGCGGCGCCGACATATCGGCGCGGCGGTGAGGGCGTCTTTGGCGGGTCGAATGGAGTGGAGGGGGACAGGGGGAGGGGGTTTGGGGAATATTATTGGCTAGTTGGCCGAAGGGCGGTTGAATCAGATTTGGGCAGAATTTTTGGGTGTGTGTGGGGGGGATTTCGCGCGGTGGGCGGGGGGAATTTGGCGCATGGTCGGTTTCTCCAAGTGCAGTCCCAAGTGTCAGTGAAGAGGCAAGCCGAAGCGCGTTCTGTTTGCGTGAGCCATGTGCAGGACCGAACGTCTGTGGGGTGCAATACGACCGTGACAAGAGTGCTGTGAGTGTACCACATTTTTTCCTTTTAAACTAGGTGCTTCGCCCCCTCAAAAAAATATGTTACTTCGCACGATCCATCGATACTACTACTAGTAATCCGGTAATCCCGACTAAAACGGCGCGGCCGGGTCTTTTCCCGCGCGATATGCTGGGAGGTTGGCTTAGTTGGGTTTTTTAGGACGAGTAATGCTACACCTACGTAATCCCAGTTACATAATTAATGCAATGTGAAACGTGTGAGCTGTTGATTGTAGATTGGGGGGAGGGAGGGGCCCACCACCATGAAAATCAGGGGAGGAGAGAGAGAGGCAATTTACGTTAACCCTTCGTAGGTTCCCGTAGATGTAGAAAGATGTGTCCGATCCTCCAATATAGGCCGTCCGATCTATATCTAACAGATAGGAAGGAAACTATGACAATTTACCCGCACTCCTCTCCACATTTGCAGATAAGGCTTTCCCTCGTTCATCCTTTTCTCCCACAAGATCTTGATCTTCCGTGCAACGCATGGGCATATTGCTAGTACTCCTACAATATGTATATTATTGTGAAAGTTCATATACACCGGCCGAGATTAATGCAAACATGGCAGATTTTCATTACATTTCGAACTTTTATAGGACAAAAAAAGAAACCCGACCCTAAACCTATTCTACGACAGCGACCGACGTCCTCCATCTATGATCTCCATGTACGGAGCGGGGTTCAAGACCCGTGAAGTGAAGGTGCGGTCTCCCGCGAGGAAAAGTAGAACACGGGAGACGGACCAGCCAGTTGGCACACCATGCCCTGCCGCCTCCCATGCCCTACTCATCCTCGGAGGAGTCCCCGACCTCGGCGGTGCCGGACGTTGGACGGCAGAAAGTAGGACGCGTGGCTGACGGTGCTCCCGTCGTCGGCCACCAGCGTGGCCACCGCTTGTGCGGCGACTTGAGCGAGGGCGGCGACCTCGAGCTCCATCCCCGAAGACAAGCTCTCCCGCAGAGCGTTCGCGCTTGCGGTCATGGCGGATGTGGTTCTAGGTAGGAGGACGATGCGCTATGGTGTAGAGGTTAGCTGGGCGTTGCCGCTTTAAGTAGCGCATTCCGGTGAGGCCAAGCGTCCGGGTGCGTCATTAAGTTGTCGGAGTTGGTTCCGCGGGCACCGAGCCTCTTAATGACGACATACGAACGGATGGCATGAATGCGGGCAGCTGGCACCGGCTGGGAACGCACCGCGCGAGGGACGAGGGTTTTGGTGTGCTAGGGTAGTCAGCTGCGGTCGTGGCAATGTTGGAGATGCCCTTTGCTCACATGTGATCCCCGCATGTCATTGGAAAAGCAAGATGACCCGGCATGCTCTCAGGTCCAGAGGATGCAGTTGGCCGCGCTACACCACTCCGCGGACGCATCGCGGTGCCCCGTGCATCCTCGACGAGCCGGGTGTTGGGGTGTGTTTGGATTGTGGCCAAAGTGCACCTTGCCAATATTTTGGTCATGACCAAAAGATTGGTCTTTGTTTGGATGGTTGCCATTTTTTGGCATGCCAATGAACTCTAGCCAACTCTAGTTCATTTTTCTTGCCAATGTCGGCCAAATCACGGGCAACCAATACCTCAACCAAAATTTTGGTCATGACCCAAAGATTGGTCTTTGTTTGGACGGTTGCCATTTCTTTGGCATGCCAATGAACTCTAGCCAACTCAAGTTCATTTTTCTTGCCAATGTCAGCCAAATCATGGGCAACCAATACCTCAACCAAAGTTTTGGCTACCCAATGCTTTGATGGGGCAACCTTGGGCACAAACCAAACATACTGTTGGTCGTGCCACAACACTAACGCCACCCTCGGCAAATTGAAACCGACCGTGTCTAGCGATGATATGAGCGTGTCGCTCACCGCGGTCGCCGTGTCCAGAGGCGGTGCTGGAGCTTCGCCCCATTGTTGTCCAGAGGGTCCAGCATGCCGGGGTGCAACACGAATGCGACAAGAGCGATGCATAGTCAAAACCGATTGACCGGTCGTCACCAGAACCACTATTCACACCAGAACCTTCGCTGCTCGGCCTACGCCAGCCACTGCCCTAAAACCACACCAAATCTCCAGCCCATCCCCCCACCTTTCGATCCCCTAGCCCGCATCAAGCGTACCCTAGTTCGCCGGAAAGCCATGGTCCGCCGCAAGATCACTTACTACAAGATGCTGACGCAGGAGCGCCGCGCAGAAATCGCGGCGGCGGTCAGCGCCACAGACCTCCGTTCCCAAGCTCGCTTTGCGGCAAGCCAATCACCGAGTTCTCTGGAGCCAAGCTACAAGGAGGAGGAAGCCGATCCAATGTTCATGGGGGAGGTCGCGGTGCAGAAGGCCCCCGATGGGTATGAGACGATGGACGTCGACTTCGTGCCGGTGTCCGAGTCCCCCATGGTGCAGGCGGACTAGCGGTTCAACATGGCGATACTAAAGGAGGACCGGGAGGCAGAGGCTCAACTCGACGCGGAGCGGGCGCATGCCGCTGCCATCGAGGCTCTCCTGCAGGTAGAACCAAATGTCGTGGATGTGAACCGGGCGGAGGAGGCTCAACTTGAGGTGGAGCACGCGGATACCGCTGCCAACGAGGCCCTCCTGCAGGCGGAACCGGACGTCCAGGACTTGAACCGGGCGGCAGAGGCTCGACTCGACGCAGAGCGTGCGGATGCCGCTCTCATCGACGCCCCCCTGCAGGCGGAACCAAACGTCCTGGACTTGAACCGGGCGGCGGAGGCTCGACTCGACGCGGAGCGCGCGGATGCCCCTGCCATCGAGGCCCTCCTGCAGGCGGAACTGGACATCCTTGACTTGAACCGGGTTGTGCTCTCGTCCGTGCAGAGCGCCCGCACGCTCCGCTTGAATGAGTAGCTGGAGGCCGAGGACAACCACGGTGCGGAGACACACGTCGGCAGCGACGGCTGGTTCGCGCCGGCAGCCAAAGACGACGAGGTCGTCTCTTTCCGCGAGCAGTGATAGTTTTTCTTTATGTTGTTGTTTTTATGGATCTGTTGCTGTGTAAAAACGTATATTTGTTATGCAAGTCTCCTGACTTGGATCAGTCTACCATTTCAGGCGGTTGGATGAATATCCTATGTCTCCTAACCCTTCTTTCCTTCTTCCTCACCTCTTCTTCTTCCCCAACAGACCACCGCACGGGCCGTACGGATACTCCCCAACATGCGGTTGGATAAACATACTCTATGAACAAAAATTATGTGTCAGCGATAGGATGGCTGAGTTTGGTGTGTTCCCATGCGACAGCACGTGTCAGTGAGGGTGCGTTCCCTTGGTTGGGTTTGCGGCGTGCAGGAGCGACCGTGGCATGCAGGGGCGACCGTGTGAGGGTGCGGTGCGACCGTCATAGCCGTGCGCAAGTGTACCTCCTTCTAATTTTGAAAACTTTAGGCAACCTTGGAAAAAATGTGTGCCGAAGTTTGGCAATGCAAGGCCTAGACCCAAACAGGATAAGTACGTACGTACTAGGAGTACTCGTGTTAAAAAAGAAAGGCTGGGTTTTCCTTTGCGGGATTTAATCGATACAAATCCTCGTTTCATGTGTCAATTAATGCATATTTTTTTCTCCAAAGACCAAAGAGCTAACTATCTCACTCCTCATCACTTGATTAATGCAGCGCCATGCAAACCAACCTTCTCACTTCCGCATGCATGCAGGGGATATTAATGTCCTTGGTTGCTAACCCCATCAATTTTGCCTCGATTAGTGTTAGTGGTCCTTTGCAAATTGTAATTTTGATATACTGGCCTTGTGTACAAAAAAATGGAGGTAGTAACTATATTTGACTTCCTTCCCCATTGTGGTGACGTCGACGATATTTTTTTGGTGGTTTAGCGAAGTGCGTTCAACGGAGAACACCATTGAGGGAGACCACGGTAAGTCGTTCGCAAGCGCCGCCTGCAAGCCGTGACAACCGCCTTATTTGCATCCAGGAAGTCCTTTACTAGTACTACTATAACTAATGCGGTGAGATGGCTTCTCGAAGAAGACGATGGAGAAGCGGAGTCAGCGAACAGTGAAATGATGGTTGCTTCGTCCGTGCATTTGTGATTTGACGCCTCACTGCTTTGTGATTTGTGATAGAAGGGACGGGGGAGTAGACTCTGTGCTCTATATTGTACTACATGCGTCCAAGCATGGGAGAAAGAGGAGAGACGTTGCATTTTTCTATCCGTTCAACCAATCAATCAGGGAGCTTCGGTTCCATCTTTTTGGCTTTGGCAACACCGTCCACAATGGTTCCCACGATGCCAAAAGCTATTTTCACATTTGGCTACATATTGTGGATGCTCTTAACCGTACCACTTGGTTTTGCTCCTGTGTGCTATCTATACAAATCTCAATTATATTGATCTAAAAAATTATAGAATCGAGATTAGTAAAAAGGAGGTGATTTTGCCGCGCGGATGGCGGGGGAGGTTTCTTATTTTCGAAGGACGTTGTCCTGGCGGTTTGCTAACATGCGGTCCCACGTGTTAGTGCTTTACCAAGCCGATCCGCGTCCCACATGAGGCAGAACAACGGTAGAAGCAACACGTGGTTAAGTTCAAGAAGATGAGGGAGAAGCAGATTCAGCAACGAGTGAAATGATGGTTGCTTCGTCCCTCCAACTTAACTGCGGGAAAGGTGCAGCTTTGTGATTTGACGCCTCATTGCTCATTACTACGTCGGCGCCATGACTGGGGTGCTTCACCCCGGTTGCTCTGCACTGTATTCCGTATGGCACGTGGACCTGGTAGCTTGATGTCCCACATGTTGGCGAAAGGGACTAGAAGATTTATGAAAGCGAGTGCTCCACTCTTAAGACGGAGGAGTAGATGACACGATGGCCCTGTGAACTGTCACTTGTACTGTATAGTACTATAGTTTTGGTGTTTCGCACGATCCATCGATACAAACCCGATTAAACAGGAAAGGGCAGGATTTTTCCCGCGCGGTAGATGATACTGGCCATACATTTCAAATGCAATTTTAATGTATGCAAACTGAATAATTATAAGTAACAATATGATATCTAGTAAAACTAAAAACACATATGATTTATTGTGTTAGAGTGTAGTAGTAGTAGTGATGTATTGCATAGTTGTTAGATGTAAGATGCGAGAACGTGTAGAGATGTAGTTTTGGAGGGCCTACAGAGAGAAAAGCGTAATACGGTCACCGAACTTCAGGATAAGCTGATTACGGTCACTATATACGTTTTGCGGTGATTATATGGTCACTTGCTCACAGCTCAGCATCGGATTGCACTCTGTTGACCGGCCAAATAGTCTACGTGGCGCCATGTTGACTAGTTAAATTGACCATGTTCGTTGTGGGTCCCACCTGTCAGTTCGCATAGGCAAAAGGTCAGATAAACACAAATTTACGCAGGCACGACAAGGCTCCAACCCGTGCGTGGGAATCACCTGGTTGTGTATGTGTCTGTCAGGGCCTGATGTGTGTGCATGCATGTGTAGGTTGAGCACTTCAGCATGAGAGTGTGTGTTGGTCGTGTGGTGTACTGGTGTGTGCATGCATGCGTGCGTGTGTGCGTGTGAGTGTTGCGTGCGTGTGGGGCTGCGTGTGTACGTGTGAGTGTTGCGTGCGTGCGTGGGTGCATGTGTTTGTGTGAGTGTTGCGTGGATGCAGTTTGTGTGCATGCGTGCGTGTGTGTATAATCACCACACCAGCTCATGTGTGTTAAAACAGACGGCTCAGCATACCAATACAAGGCCACCTTGTCTGCTGTGCCCGCGGTCATGACTTCGAACCACCGTCCAAATATTTTTTTGTCGTTTATTTTCATTCTTACTAGCAAGATGCCCATGCGTTGCATGTAACATCAAGATGCATTTGTATGCCTTGTTTATCTTGTGAGAGAAAAGGATGAACGAGGGAAGGCCTTATTTGCAAATGTGGAGAGGTGTTTGGGTACCTTTTTGCAAAATTGCCATAGTTTCTTTCCTATCCATCAGATATAAATCGGACGGCCTATATTGCAGGATGGCAGGCACACCATCATCACCAACTCTGTTTTTATAAGAGTGTATTTTATGTATTTTATAAGAGTGTAGATGTAGAGTAGATACAAGTTGACAGGTGGGCACGATGGTAGTGAGATAATGTGATGCAACACTAGAGGTGCCACGTGGAGCGTTTAACTGGTCAACTAGTCATGTCATGAGAAAATACAGAGTTGTACGGTGAGCCCGTGACTTCATAATAACCACTAAACGTAAATGGTGACCGTAATGAGTGGATTCTGAAGTCCAATGTACGTATCGTGCTTTCGCTTAAAATACAATGATCGTCATTGCATATATCGCGAGAGAAAGATGAAACATGTGTTCTGGGGGCTTACTTTTAGAGGACCTGGAGATAGTTTTGTGTGCATACGTGAAAGGGGCATATAGGGGGGTATGCGATGGAGAGAGAGATGCTCTTCGTTTCTCTTTATTATGACTAACTTTGTATATAGTATAAAAATATACAAATTCACAGTGCGGAATAAATATCATTGTGGGCACCATGCAATGCAAATTAGCGTTCGTACTCCTCCATATAACTTTGTAATGTTGTATATATGTAGAAACTCTAAAATAATATTTTGGCCACACTTTATTCAAAAGGAATGTTGTATGCGAAATAAACGTGAAGAGAGGGCTTTTTAGATCAATGGGGTACGTGATGTAACATGTGTGAATGTGTAGTTGATGCATTTGGCGGGGCCTAGAGAGGTATGTGTGTGTATTACGTATTCGAGAGAGGCATGGATAGAGGGGCCGACGAGGGGGGGGGGGCGTGGGAGAGATAGCACGAGAAATGAGAGTGGTCTAGAGAGAGAGACGAATATAACGTCACGACAAGAGATTCCATTCCCTTGAGTGTGTATATGCAAGGGGGAGGGAATAGAGGCACCATGAGATATTTGATGTGTGTGTGGTGTTTGTCTTGGTATGTGTGGGTGTGAGAAGATAATGAGACGTGGGGGCAGAGGGTGTGTCACCATGTGAGGTCTGGTGGGTCGAGGTGAGGCCCTTCGTTCTGTTCCGTCCTGCGCCACATTGGTTGGCCCATGATGCATTTAGGAAGACCCATGGATGACTAGTCGTACAAGACAAAGATAGCAGAATTGTGAAGGACTCTATGTCCACTAACAAAGCCGGCTAGGATTTGTAACCCTAGGTTCTCGGACTAAGGTAACCCCTTTATCTCTGATATTACTATTCATCCAACCTAACTGTCGGTGTACTAGAGTAGGGGTACCCTAGTATCCCGAACTTGTGCACGGGCAGTCGCAGCGTCCCGCGGCAAGGCTTGCCGGGTGATCGCCAAGATCCTCCGTGGTTACTTTGGAGCCATTCAAGGACAAAGTATCCAAGCCAAGGAGACAAGACCCTGGCAAGAGGAGCTTGCCGGGAAGGCCAACCAAGACAAGGCGCTCAAGGAGACAAGACCCCGGCAAGAGGAGCTTACTGGGAAGGCCAACCAAGGCATCTCAAGGAACTTGCCGCGACGCGCCACGCGTCCCGGCAAGGCCCGGTGAGCGACAAGCTCCCGGACGCAACAAGACAACGACCGCGGCAAGGCGCTTGCCGCGGAAAGCCATCACTCTGTGCCCGCGCTCCAGCACATCCACCAACGTGTCGCTCTGGGACCCTTCCAGGCGTACGTGGCAGGAGGTTGTGCAGCTAGCGGTGAGCGGTGGCAAGCGGCGCTGACAAGATAGCCATCATGGCGAGCGTTGGCGTCCCTGACGGTCCCTTTTGCACTATTTAGACGATGCAGACGGGCATTTAATGCCCTTGTCCCCTGCCGTCAGGGTTAGGTATGATACACTATAGCAGGTAGTTGTACCAACCGCAACACCTTTCCATTTTTACCCTTGTCTACGTTGCCACCTGTCGGTGACCCCTTGAGCATATAAAAGGAGGCCCATGCGCAACGTGGAGGGAGAGGGAACGCTCACGCTCGGTCTCGTTAGCTGCTGGGGTGTACTCTAGCACTCCGCGCTCCCGAGCAAGAACTCAATACAAACCACAAAGCAGGAGTAGGGTTTTACGCATCCGTGCGGCCCCAACCTGGGTAAACTGCTCGTGTGCTTTGCCTCGATCCGCTCTTTGTGCGACCCTCGCCCCCGCCGAACCGAAAGGGACTCGGTCCGCCGGTCCCATAGGTGCTCGTGGATTAGTACCCCGACACTAACTTTAAGGGGCATCCTACAGAATGCTCTGCTAGAATCATACTCATCGATTAGGAAGAGAGGTGTGAGACAATGCATGAGAGATAGGCGTAAAGATAATGTGCGTACATGAGACACGTAGGCAGGTCCATGTATATAGAAAGGGTCGATGAGGATTGTGCGTGTGTATGTTTGCGAGAGGAAGAGTGCTTGTGATAAAGGTTAGTGAAAACAGTTGTAAATGGTTACGAGAGGGAGGGAGGGTTATATCTAGAGCATGTGTGCGAGAAAGACACCTCAGGAGAGAGTGTGTGAGCATGTGTGAGAGACCACCGATGGAGAGTGAAACTACACATCAAAGACTGCTCTACACATTGATTAAAGATATAAATTGTATCCAAATATTAGGATGGGATCATGATATTTGCAATTCGCGTAAGGAGCAGTCATTGATCCATCAGACATCTAGATTCTATCGAATTTGAGCATATCTATGTTATTATTCGACACAATTGATCCACATAGTTAGTATTTTGAACTCCAGACAATGCATCACTTTAGAAATCGAATATAAACGTGAGTGTAGTTCATGTTGTGTGTGTAAAGCACATTATACATACGAAAGTTACACAATGGACATTATAAATAGCTACTACCTATGAACTAGCATACATTTGAATTCAACTTAAGGTGGTTTAAAAAAATTGAATTCAATATGAAGTCCATTCAATTATTTGAATTTGATATCATGGCATTTGTAAACCATACCTAAATTATGGGGGCACCAATCTTTTCTCTGATTTTGTACATAATAGCATATGTAGTCGTGTACAAAATAGATTCAAATTTAGCTCCTCCATTCCAAAATAATCGTAGTTATAGGCTTTTCAAGTGTCAAAATTTCAAAAAGAAGCGGATAATTTAATGAGGTTTTCAAACATACAAGGTCAAATATAACGTTGTATATTTAGGTCAATCCTCATAGTTCAAGAGCACTCTAAACGTGAATGCTTGTGTTTCAAAATTTCGAACGAAGCGCCAAAAGAGCCTCTACTCGCCCGAAACCGCGTGAGACCAATGTTTGGCAATACAAGGAAATTACTTTTCTAATAACTCCGACCCGTGAAACCTACCAGCCTGACGTCCAAAGGTCTAAACCGGGGTAGGTGTTAGTGTCAAAACCAGCGGATCTCGGGTAGGGGGTCCCGAACTGTGCGTCAAGGCCGGATGTTAACAGGAGACAAGGGACACGATGTTTTTTACCCAGGTTCGGGCCCCCTCGATGGAGGTAATACCCTACTCCTGCTTGATTAATATTGATGATATGGGTATTACAAGAGTAGATCTACCACGAGATCAAGGAGGCTAAACCCTAGAAGCTAGCCTATGGTATGATTGTTGTGTATGGAGTTGATTGCCTACGGACTACAACCCTCCGGTTTATATGGGCACCGGATAGGGTTAGGGTTACATAGAGTCGGTTACAATGGTAGGAGATCTTGAATATCCGCATCGCCAAGCTTGCCTTCCACGCCAAGGAAAGTCCCATCCGGACACGGGACGAAGTCTTCAATCTTGTATCTTCATAGTCCAGGAGTCCGTATAGTCCGGCTACCCGAACACCCCCTAATCCAGGACTCCCTCGGTAGGTTTGTAGCTTCATCTAGACTCCACGCAACCGCATCCGAAAAACATTCATACACAATGGCCGCCTAAGCACACATGCGCGCGGCCGAAATCGCTCCCGCCCACTATTTGGGACACCTGGGATTACCATCCTACCCCCGACCCGCAGTAGGTCCGAAATTTAAGAGGGGGGCAAAGTTTGTACTTTCCCCAAATTTCAAACAAGCGCGTCCCATTTCTGTTCAAAAAAGCACAAAACAAGTGCGTCCCAGACCGAAACATGGTCCCCCCCACCCGTCTGATTCCCCATTCATACTCCATGGGTGCCAAAACTACCTCTCCACCAGCCGTGAAACCCCGGCGTCCTCCATCCGCCACCCCATCCCACCCATCAACTGCCGCCCTCCTCCATCACGCCGGAGCCGATACCCCGATGTCGTCGTCCACCGCAACCTCAACCGCAACGCCCTCCACGGCTAGTAGTTGAAGCCGAGGCCGAGCCGTCCGTACCCGAGACAGTTCAACCACGCTGTCCTGCGCCTCACCGCTGTCGCTCCAACTTCGCCACCCTCCACCGCACCAGAGCTGTTCTTGCTACGCCGTCCTTCGCCGCCTCGAATCTGCTTCCCCTCCGCCGACATACGGCCACGGCAACACAGTCAACAATTTGGCCATGGGTTCGTCCAAGCCTGCACCCTCCAGAACATCGGTTTCCCTGTTAAAAAGAATAAAATCGGCGCGACTTGTGGAGGTGACCACACCGGCAACCGAAAAAGGTACTCCTCTTCCCTTTTTCGTGCAAATCTTACATCTCTGCTTGCACAGTATTCATCCCACAGAAGACACTAGTTGACTGCTTCTTCTTGATACTAGATGTTCCTAGTAACTCTCGATGCACAAGGTTTCTCCTCATATACTATTTCACCTTAGCTAGAGGTCCATCGCCCCCCTTGAATTTCAATTTTTGGCCACTTGATTACCAATTAACGGAAGCATTCCCTGGCGTAACAGGCGCTAGTACGCCTATTACGCCGGGGAAGCAGCGCCTTGGTGTTTATCTTAGGGGCGTGTGCGGCCTAGAGCTACTAGCGCCCGATCTGGTGGTCGGCCGGGATTAAAGGGATGGCCTGGGGGCACTGCCAAGCACGACGGTGGTGTGTGGTCGATGGGAGGGCGGGGCAGCGGAGGCAGGGGTCTGGGCTGGTGGTCGCTGGCGGTTCGAGAAAGATCGTCAACAGTGACTGGCGGGAGGTAGACGAAGGCCATCTGCCCATTCCTTATAGATCGGATGGTTCATTAAAAAAATCGACTGACCTATTTATTTTTAGTCGACTGTTATCTTAGATATGACCACATGTGGTGGTGTGCTGGAGGAGTACCTGCATTTCCTGTGCTCATATATTACAAAATCATACAAAGTAGAATCTAATTTTGTTTGCCATGCATGTTTTAGAGCTATCATATGTCTCCTGTCATTTATTTTTCAGCCACCTGCTATCTGCTACTTTTACAGTGCACTAGTTCTGCACGCACTTCACCCTTACTCTCACTGTTGTGTTTTCATGCAAGGGTATTTCAGACTCTGCTGCCATGAGAGAAGCCAAAAAGAAAAGAGAGAAGTCGCTCCAGTTTGGTGTGCGGGTAGGAAAGACACGTTTCAGCGCTATAATGGGTGCAGTGTCAGCAGATGGAGACGGTAAACATAGCTCTGGAGTTGATGGAGACGGTGTCATATGTGGTTGCATGTTCCATATGGTATCTAGCTTGTATTCGAAAGGCCGAAGTCGGTAAGATAAGGAAAGATATTTTTTTACATGAACCACCATCCCGTGAGCACCAGAAGACAAATAGCTAGTCAGGGCACTGGCCGAGCCAGTGACAAGCCCAGCAAAGATAGGCATCACCTAGAAGCCAACTAAAAAGCTGCGATGGTGGCGAAGCATCCCGCCTCCCACCAGGCTCTCAGGTCCTATATGATCATGCTCACCACTCCAGCCGGATGTCTAGCTTGTATTGCTTCCAATTTGGTTAAATTGCATCTGCTTAGCTTACACATTATACCTTTGAATATGACATGCCTTTCTATTTTTGGTACATACTAGTACATCTGTGTATTAACCATGTTCTTACATCAAACTAATGTTCTTGTGTACCCCTCATCAATCACTTATGACGAGGCAGGCAGGCAAGGGGACTACTCCTCATTTAAAGAATGCAGCGTCAGCCTCCCGACATGATTCTTAAGAAATAGAAATGCTAGATGAAGATAGTGAATGTAGCTCTGTAGTTGATTACAGCATTTCCCCTACACTAGCATCGCAGGTGCTTGCTCTAACTTGACAGCGTGATATGTGGTTGCATGTTGCATATGGTGTCTAGATTGTAATTCTTCCAATCTAGTTAAACTACATGTGCTAGTATGCTTAGCTTATACATTATACCTGTTAATGTGACATGCCTTCCTGTATTTAGTACATAGCACATCTGTCTATTAAGCATGTCCTTACATAAAACTATTGTTTTTTTTGTATCCCGCATCAATCAACATGACGAGACACCTTTACTATATGCAGTGCGATATTAGTTGCATCTTTCATATGATTTATAGCATGCGCTGCTTCTAATTTGTTGAAATTCCATTTATGATGGGACACTTTTAACTTGGCAGAGTCATATTGGTTGCATCTTTCATGTGGTGTCTAGCTTGCATTGCTTCTTATTTGCTGGAATGGTTTCTGCTTAGTTTACACAAACAGTTGTGAACATGCCATGCCGTCCTGTTTTTCGTACATATTCCATCCTGGTATCATGTGTTTGCCTTACATCAAAGTAGTGATTGTCAGTATCATGCATGCATGAGTTTTGAAGAGAGAATTTATTGCTTTTTCTTGTCGGTTTTACTTGACAATTCAAAATCAATAAAGCGGAAGGAAGTTAGCAAGGCAGCGGATAAAGGTGCTCCTTCTGAACGGATGGCCTCTACCGTTTCTACTCCTCCACACCCCCAAGATGATTTCCAAGACAACACATGCATAGACACTCAACAAAGATGTGTTTATGATGAGCATGTCTCCCCTAGTCCAGCATCACCGGTGCTCCCTCTAACTTGGCACTGTTATATGTGGTTGCATGTTATGTGTGATGTCTAGCTTGTATTGCTTCTAATTTTGTTGAATTCCATCTGCTTACTTTACACATTATACTTGAATAAGACACATGTTCCTGTTTCTAGAACATACAATATATGTCTATCACACCATGTTCTTACATCAAATTACTACTGTTGTGTAACCTGCAACAATCACTTATCATAAGACACATTTGACTTCAGAGTGTGATATAGGTTACATCTCACATTCTTTTCTAGCTTGCATTACTAATTTGTTGAAATGGCACTTATGACGAGACCGTTTTAACTTGGTAGAGTGATATTCGTTGCATCTTTCATATGGTGTCTAGCTTTCATTGCTTCTAATTTGTTGAAGTGCCTTCTCCTTAGTTTACACATCATAAGCTGTGAATATGCAATGCTGTGAATATGCAATGGCAATAATGATGAGAGACCTCTAACATGGTAGTGTGATGTTGTTTGCATCTTGCATATGATTTATTTCTTGTACTGCTTCACATTTGTTTAAACGCCATTTATGATGAGGCACTGTTAACTTGGCAGAGCGATATTTGTAGCATCTTTCATATGGTGTCTACCTTCCATTGCATTGCTTCTAATTTGGTGAAATGTCTTCTTCTTAGTTTACACATCATAGTTCTGGTTATCTCTTCTGTCCTGTTTTTCATACATATTACATCCTCCTATCATGTGGTTGTCTAACATCAAAGTTCAGTTTGTCTGCATCACACATCAATTTGTTCTGAAGAACTAAATTGTTATTCGTTTTTCTTGTCGGCTTGACTTAACATGGCACAGAGAAAGAGGAAGAAACATAGAATGGCAGGGAATGAGAAGCGGATGAATCCTGCAGATTTTGCTGGTACTGATGGTGCAATAGAAGGTCAAAGTCCAGCAAAAAATTCTACAAACACGGCATCCCATGCTACACGAGTTGCAAAAAAAGACAAACAGAAACAAATAGCTGACACCAAACAAGCAGAGATAGCCCTAGTTCTTGCAACACCTACCACAGTACTACCAGTTGCACGACGTACTCATGCGTCAACTGAGCTAGCGGCACGTTCCCAAGCTCCCTTGTCACTTGACACTACTTCCCAAGCACTCTTGACACAAGACGAGTTGGCAATATCAGATGAACCTTGTGAGCTTCAACAGCAAGAAGGTAGTTGCTGGAGTCAAGTTACAGTTGCATGCTTCTTTATATGTAGTCTCACAATTTGATGTACACTAACACTTCCTATGTTTGTTGTTGGACTAGCACCTAGACGCAAGAGGAAACAAACATCAGGGATAATGCTCGATAGGTTAACTAAATCTAGAGGAGGAAGAATGGAGATCCGTTTTGAAGCAGGTTTAAAAAGGCCACGTGATGCTACAGAGTCAGCCAAGTTAGTATCAGAGGCAGTGGTTGCTGTTAGGTGTCATGTACGTATCCTCCCAACATGGATTCAGTACAGGAATGACAAAGACGAAACCCAGTTCAACATCTTCCTCGACCATTTATCTGTAAGTATGGTTATGTATGGAAACTAGTAATATCGTCTTGCTCTGTCCAATACTTTCTAGGTTGCTGATAATGAGACTCCCATAATTTTCAACAGATGAGGTTCAAGTTGGATAGCCAAGATGATGCAACCAGACAAGCTTGCGCCCATGTTTTCAAGTCTGCTCTGCGATAGTATTGGTATAACTTGAGGAAAACTCACTTTGAAGGCAAGTCTAACAATGAACTTGCCCAAACATCTCCAGTGGAAAATATATTTGATGAAGACTGGAGAGGCCTCGTTAAACACTGGTCCGATCCGAAGTATCAGGTACATTATATATATGTCATCAGATCACATGTTGAAGTCCTATTTACACATGTGCCACACAAATCTATCTTCTTGTAGGTGAACTCTTCAAAGAACAAGGCCAACCGTACGAAAGTGAAATTCCAACAGACGACAGGATCTCATAGCTATGTAGCACACTGCGGGGCTCTTGTAATTAGCTGTTGTTTCACTCTTTTTGTTGTACCATATTATTAGATCTATATTGACTTGTTCCAAATGCATAGGAAAGCCCGCAAGGACCAAAAAGTACGTGAACCAAATGTTGTGGAAATCTTCAAGGACTGTCACACCAGCAAGAAGAAGGGCATGACTACACCAGTCAAAGCCGCTGTTGTAAGTCCTTAATCCTCATGCCTTTTAACTACTACTTACTCTGACTTGTGCCTTGAACTGCATGGTTTGCAGCCAATGTCTATTACTCTTTTCAATTTTATACACAATTGTCTTAGCGTATCATTGCACCTTACAAGGTTTAAAAGAGAGGAGTGATGTTCCTTTGATCTTGACCCGTAATCTAGTTCCGTGCTGGACTTGCCAACACAATGTTACAATTGCCTGTTTGTTTGTTCTCAGTTGTTTTGTGATATGAATGACGTCATACTATGCTTACCGTATTATAAACTTCGTCTCTTTATCCTTAGCCCTCAATACAATGTGAAGAAATAGACAATACATTAGCGATGGTACATGGTCATATGTTTGGAACCTGGTTTTATTATGTACTTTGCAATAAAATACAACTGATATTTTACATGGGTTCACCAGAATAAGTTATGTATATAGACCAAAGCTATTTTGTTTGGTTTTGCTGCCTCCTTAATATCTTCTATTCTGGTACTGCTAATGCAAAACCTCAACTTTTCAGCGAGCTATGGAAAAAATGGTGGAACCGCCACCTTCTGAAGGTGGCGAGGCAACTATAACCGCAATGTTAGCTCTTGCTGCAGTGGGTCAGTACCTGTCCACTAACAGTGCCAAAAGCACGTTCCTGCGTAATATTGGGTTGGTTGTTAAGGCAATATCGTCCAAACTGCCTCATGATCAAGATATGCAAGCTCAAAGCAATGTTGTATCTGCGCTCCATGTTGGGGAACATAGCAGAAATTCAAAATTTTCTACGCATCACCAAGATCAATCTATGGAGTAATCTAGCAACGAGGGGAAGGAGAGTTCATCTACATACCCTTGTAGATCGCTAAGCGGAAGCGTTCAAGTGAACGGGGTTTATGGAGTCGTACTCATCGTGATCCAAATCACCGATGATCCTAGTGCCAAACGGATGGCACCTCCGTGTTCAACACACGTAGAGCCCGGTGACGTCTCCTACGCCTTGATCCAGCAAGGGGAGAAGGACAGGTTGGGGAAGACACCATCCAGCAGCAGCACGACGGCATGGTGGTGGTGGAGGAGCGTGGTACACCAGCAGGGCTTTGCCAAGCACCGCAAGAGACGAGGAGGGAGAGGGGTAGGGCTGCGCCAAGAAGGAGATGTTCTCGTGTGTATGGCAGCCCAAAACCCCCACTATATATAGGGGAAAGGGAGGGGCTGTGCCCCCACCTAGGTTTCCACCCCTAGGGGTGGCGGCCAGCCCTAGATCCCATCTAGGAGGCGGCCAAGGGGGGAGAGATGGGGGGCGCACCACTAGGTGGGCCTTAGGCCCATCTGAGCCTAGGGTTTCCCCCTTTTCCCTTCTCTCTTCGCCTTGGGCCCTGGGGGGTGCACCAGCCCACATGGGGCTGGTCCCCCCTCACACTTGTCCCACGCAGCCCTCTGGGGCAGGTAGCCCCACCTGGTGTACCCCCGGGACCCTCCCGGTGGTCCCGGTACGTTACCGATAGCTCCCAAAACTTTTCCGGTGACCAAAACAAGACTTCCCATATATAAATCTTTACCTCCGGACCATTCCGGAACTCCTCGTGATGTCCGGGATCTCATCCGGGATTCCGAACAACATTCAATAACCACGTATATCTATTCCCTATAACCCTAGCATCATCGAACCTTAAGTGTGTAGACCCTACGGGTTCGGGAACCATGCAAACATGACCGAGACAACTCTACGGTCAATAACCAATAGCGGGATCTGGATACCCATGTTGGCTCGCACATGTTCCACGATGATCTCATCGGATGAACCACGATGTCAAGGACTTAATCAATCCCGTATACAATTCCCTTTGTCTAGCGATACGATACTTGCCCGAGATTCGATCGTCGGTATCCCTATACCTTGTTCAATCTCGTTACTGGAAATTCTCTTTACTCGTTACGTAACACATCATCTCGTGATCAACTCGTTGGTCACATTGTGCACATTATGATGATGTCCTACCGAGTGGGCCCAGAGATACCTCTCCGTTTACACGGAGTGACAAATCCCAGTCTCGATTCGTGCCAACCCAACAGACACTTTCGGAGATACCTGTAGTGAACCTTTATAGCCACCCAGTTACGTTGTGACGTTTGGCACACCCAAAGCACTCCTACGGTATCCGGGAGTTGCACAATCTCATGGTCTAAGGAAATGATACTTGACATTAGAAAAGGTTTAGCATACGAACTACATGATCTTTGTGCTAGGCTTAGGATTGGGTCTTGTCCATCACATCATTCTCCTAATGATGTGATCCCGTTATCAACGACATCCAATGTCCATGGTCAGGAAACCGTAACCATCTATTGATCAACGAGCTAGTCAACTAGAGGCTTACTAGGGACATGGTGTTGTCTATGTATCCACACATGTATCTGAGTTTCCTATCAATACAATTCTAGCATGGATAATAAACAATTATCATGAACAATGAAATATATAATAATAACTAATTTATTATTGCCTCTAGGGCATATTTCCAACAGTCTCCCACTTGCACTAGAGTTAATAATCTAGTTCACATCGCCATGTGATTAACACTCACAGGTCACATCGCCATGTGACCAACATCCAAAGAGTTTACTAGAGTCACTAATCTAGTTCACATCACTATGTGATTAATACTCAATGAGTTCTGGGTTTGATCATGTTATGCTTGTGAGAGAGGTTGTAGTCAATGGGTCTTGCCATATTCAGATCCCTATGTACTTCGTAAAACATTATGTCATATCGTAGATGCTGCTACCACGTTCCACTTGGAGCTATTCCAAATTGTTGCTCCATTATACGTATCCAGTATCTCGACTCAGAGCTATCCGGATAGGTGTTAAGCTTGTATCGACGTAACTCTTTACGTCGAACTCTTTATCACCTCCATAACTGAGAAACATTTCCTTATTCCTCTAAGGATAATTTTGACCGCTATCTGGTGATCTACTCCTAGATCACCTTTGTACCCTCTTGCCAGACATGTGGCAAGTCACACATCTGGTGTGGTACTCAGCATGGCATACCGTATAGAGCCTATGACAAAAGCATAGGGGACGACCTTCGTCCTTCCTCTTTCTTCTGCCGTGGTCAATCTTCGAGTCTTACTCAACTTCACACCTTAGAACTCAGGTGAGAACCCCTTCTTTGACTGATCTATTTTGAACTCTTTCAAAAACATGTCAAGGCGTTCGTTCTTTGAAAGTATCATCAGGCGTCTTGATCTATTTCTATAGATCTTGATGCCCAATATGTAAGCAGCTTTATCCAGATCTTCCTTTGAAAATCACTCTTCAAACAACCGTTTATACTTTCCAGAAATTCTACATTATTTTAGATCAACAATATGTCATCCACATATACTTATCAGAAATATTGTAGTGCTCCCACTCACTTTCTTGTAAATACAAGTTTCTAACAAACATTATATAAATCTAAAAGCTTTGATTACTCCATCAAAGCATATATTCCGACTCCGAGATGCTTGCTCTAGTCCATAGAAGGATTGCTGGAGCCAGCATACCTTTTAGCATGCTTAGGATCGTCAAAACCTTTTATTTTATCACATACAACTTTTCTTACAAAAACTGGTAAGAAAACTTGTTTTGACATCCATCTATAAGATTTCATAATCGAAAAATACAGCTAATGCTAACATGATTCCGACGGACTTAAGCATCGCTACGGGTGAGAAATTCTCATCATAGTCAACTCCTTGAACTTGTGAAAAGACTCTTTCCCACAAGTCGAGCTTCATAGACGGTAACATTACCGCCCACGTCCGTCTTCTTCTTAAAGATCCATTTATCTCAATGGCTTGCCGATCATCGGGCAAGTCCACCAAAGTCCATATATGGATCCTATCTCGGATTTCATGGCTTCTAACCATTTGTCGGAATACGGGCCCACCATCGCTTCTCCATAGCTCGTAGGTTCATTGTTGTCTAACAACGTGATATCTAAGACAGGATTAGCGTACCACTTAGGAGTAGTACATATCCTTGTCGACCTACGAGGTTCGATAACAACTTGATCCGAAGCTTCATGATCACTATCATTAACTTCCTCTTCAACAGAGGTAGGTGCCACAGAAAACATCTTTCTGTGTTGCATCACTTTCTGGTTGAAGTAAAGGTTCGACAACCTCACCAAGTTCTATCTTCCTCCCACTCAATTCTTTCGAGAGAAACTCCTTCTCGAGAAAGGACCCGTTCCTAGTGACAAACAATTTTCCCTCGGATCTGAGATAGAAGGTATACCCAACTGTCACCTTTGGGTATCCTATGAAGATGTGTTTGTCCGCTTTGGGTTCGAGCTTCTCCGACTGAAGCCTTAAGCATCGCAGCCCCAAACATTAAGAAACGACAACTTTGGTTTCTTTCCAGACCAATGTTCATACGATGTCGTCTCAACGGACTTAGATGGTGTCCTATCTAAAGTGAATGTAGCTGTCTCTAATGCATAACCTCAAAATGAAAGCGGTAGATCGGTAAGAGACATCATAGATCGCACCATATCTCATAAGGTTCGATTACGACGTCCGGACATACCATTACCCTGTGGTGTTCCAGGTGGCTTCAACTGTGAAACAATTCCACAATGTCTTAAGTGATTGCCAAACTCATAACTCAGATATTCTCATTGATCAGATCGTAGGAATTTGATCTTCTTGTTATGATGATTCTTAACTTCACTCAGAAATCGCTTGAACTTTTCAAACGTTTCAGACTTGTGCTTCATTAAGTAAATATACCTATATCTACTCAAATCATCAGTGAAGATGAGAAAATAGCGATATCCACCGCACGCTTCAATTCTCATTGGATCACACACATCAACATGTATGATTTCCAACAAGTCACTTGCCCGTTTCATTGTACCTGAAAGCGGGGTCTTAGTCATCCTGCCCATGAGGCATGGCTCGCATGTGTCAAGCGATTCAAAATCAAGTGACTCCAAACATCCATCGATATGGAGTTTCTTCATGCATCTTACACCAATATGACCTAAGCGGCAGTGCCACAAGAAAGTGGTACTATCATTATTAACTCTACATCTTTTGGTGTGAACACGCATATTACCACGACCGAGATTCAATGAACCATTCACATAGGGTGCATGACCATGAAAGGTATCATTCATGTAAACAGAATAACCATTATTCTCTAACTTAAATGAATGACCGTATTGCAATGAACATGATCTAATCATATTCATGCTCAACGTAGACACCTGATAACATTTATCTAGGTTCAATACTAACCCCGAAGGCACATGGAGCATGCGATGGTGATCTCATAAACTTTGGAAACACTTCCAACATACATCATCACCTCGCCCTTAGCCAGTCTCCGTTTAGTCCGTAGCTTTTGCTTCAAGTCACCAAAAAATAGCAACTGAACCGGTATCCAATACCCAGGTGCTACCAGGAGTACTAGTGAGGTACACATTAATAACACGTATATACTTTGTTGAAGTTGCCAGCCTTCTTATCTACCATGCATTTGGGGTAATTTCGCTACCAGTGACCGTTCCCCTTACAATAGAAGCACTTAGTCTCGGGTTTGGGTTCAACCTTGGGTTCCTTCACTGGAGCGGCAACTGGTTTGCCATCCATGAAGTTTCCCTTCTAGCCCTTGCCCTTCTTGAAACCAGTGGTCTTGTCAAACCATCAACACTTGATGCTCCTTCTTGATTTCTACCTTTTGCGGTCTTAAACACCGCGAACAGCTCCGGGATCAACTACATCCCTTGCATGTCATAGTTCATCACGAAGATCTAGTAGCTTAGTGATAGTGTCTAGAGAACTCTATCAATCACTATCTTATCTGGAAGTTTAACTCCCACTTGATTTAAGTGATTGTAGCACCCAGACATTCTGAGCACATGCTCACTAGCTGAGCTATTCTCCTCCATCTTGTTGGCAAAAGAACTTGTCAGAGGTCTCACATCTCTCAACACGGGCATGATCCTGAAATCCCAATTTCAGCTCTTGGAACATCTCATATGTTCTATGGCGTTTAAAACGTCATTGGAATCCCGATTCTAAGTCGTAAAGTATGGTGCACTAAACTATCAAGTAGTCATCAGGACGTGTCTGTCAGGTGTTGACAACATCCACAGACGACGTTGTAGGGGTTTGCACATCGAGCGGTGCATCAAAGACGTAAGCCTTCTGTGTAGCAGTGAGGACACTCCTCGGACTACAGACCCAGTCCGCATCATTGCTTACAATATCTTTCAACTTAATCTTTCTGTAGGAACGTATTGAAACAGGGAGCTACAACATGAGCTATTTATCTACAACATATTTGCAAAGACAATTTAGACTATGTTCATGATAATTGAGTTCATCTAATCATATTATTTAATGAACTCCCACTCAGATAGACATCCCTCTAGTCATCTAAGTGAAACATGATCCGAGTCAACTAGGCCGTGTCCGATCATCACATGAGACGGACTAGTCAACATCGGTGAACATCTTCATGTTGATCGTATCTTCTATACGACTCATGCTCGACCTTTCGGTCTTCCGTGTTCCGAGGCCATGTCTGTACATGCTAGGCTTGTCAAGTCAACCTAAGTGTATTGCGTGTGTAAATCTGGCTTACACCTGTTGTATTCGAACGTTAGAATCTATCACACCTGATCATCACGTGGTGCTTCGAAACGACGAACCTTCACAACGGTGCACAGTTAGGGGGAACACTTTTCTTGAAATTTTAGCGAGGGATCATCTTATTTAAGCTATCGTCGTTCTAAGCAAATAAGATGTAAAACATGATAAACATCACATGCAATCAAATAGTGACATGATATGGCCAATATCATTTTGCTCCTTTTGATCTCCATCTTCGGGGCTCCATGATCATCGTTGTCACCGGCATGACACCATGATCTCCATCATCATGATCTCCATCATCGTGTCGGCTTGAAGTTGTCTCGTCATCTATTACTTCTACTACTATGGCTAACGCTTTAGAAATAAAGTAAAGTAATTACATGACGTTTATGTTGACATGCAGGTCATAAATAAATTAAGACAACTCCTATGGCACCTGCCGGTTGTCATACTCATCGACATGCAAGTCGTGATTCCTATTACAAGAACATGATCAATCTCATACATAACATATATCATTCATCACATCCTTTTGGCCATATCACATCACAAGGCATATGCTGCAAAAACAAGTTAGACGTCCTCTAATTGTTGTTACAAGTTTTTACGTGGCTGCTATAGGTTTCTAGCAAGAACGTTTCCTACCTACGCGAAAACCACAACGTGATATGCCAATTTCTATTTACCCTTCATAAGGACCCTTTTCATCGAATCCGATCCGACTAAAGTGGGAGAGACAGACACCCGCTAGCCGCCTTATGCAAGTAGTGCATGTCAGTCAGTGGAACCAGTCTCACGTAAGAGTACGTGTAAGGTCGGTCCGGGCCGCTTCATCCCACGATGCCGCCGAATCAAGATAAGACTAGTAATGGCAAGCAAATTGACAAAATCGACGCCCACAACTGCTTTGTGTTCTACTCGTGCATAGAAACTACGCATAGACCTAGCTCATGATGCCACTATTGGGGAACGTAGCAGAAATTCAAAATTTTCTACGCATCACCAAGATCAATCTATGGAGTAATCTAGCAACAAGGGGAAGGAGAGTGCATCTACATACCCTTGTAGATCGCTAAGCGGAAGCATTCAAGTGAACGGGGTTGATGGAGTCGTACTTGTCGTGATCCAAATCACCAATGATCCTAGTGCCGAACGGACGGCACCTCCGTGTTCAACACACGTACAGCCCGGTGACGTCTCTTACGCCTTGATCCAGCAAGGGGAGAAGGAGAGGATGGGGAAGACTCCATCCAGCAGCAGCACGATGGCGTGGTGGTGGTGGAGGAGCGTGGTACTCCAGCAGGGCTTCGCCAAGCACCGCAAGAGACGAGGATGGAGAGGGGTAGGGCTGCGCCAAGAAGGAGATGTTCTCGTGTGTATGGCAGCCCAAAACCCCCACTATATATAGGGGAAAGGGAGGGGCTGCGCCCCCACCTAGGTTTCCACCCCTAGGGGTGGCGGCCAGCCCTAGATCCCATCTAGGGGGCGGCCAAGGGGGGGGCGCACCACTAGGTGGGCCTTAGGCCCATCTGAGCCTAGGGTTTCCCCCTTTTCCCTTCTCTCTTCGCCTTGGGCCCTGGGGGGTGCACCAGCCCACCTGGGGCTGGTCCCCCCCTCACACTTGGCCCACGCAGCCCTCTGGGGCAGGTAGCCCCACCTGGTGGACCCCCGGGACCCTTCCGGTGGTCCCGGTACGTTACCGATAACACCCGAAACTTTTCCGGTGACCAAAACAAGACTTCCCATATATAAATCTTTACCTCCGGACCATTCCGGAACACCTCCTGATGTCCAGGATCTCATTCGGGACTCCGAACAACATTCGGTAACCACGTGTATCTATTCCCTATAACCCTAGCGTCTTTGAACCTTAAGTGTGTAGACCCTACGGGTTCGGGAACCATGTAGACATGACCAAGACAACTCTCCGGTCAATAACCAACAGCGGGATCTGGATACCCATGTTGGCTCCCACCTATTCCACGATGATCTCATCGGATGAACCACGATGTCAAGGACTTAATCAATCCCGTATACAATTCCCTTTGTCTAGCGATACGATACTTGCCCGAGATTCGATCATCGGTATCCCGATACCTTGTTCAATCTCGTTACTGGCAAGTCTCTTTACTCGTTCCGTAACACATCATCCCGTGATCAACTCCTTGGTCACATTGTGCACATTATGATGATGTCCTACCGAGTGGGCCCAGAGATACCTCTCCATTTACACGGAGTGACAAATCCCAGTCTCGATTCGTGCCAACCCAAAGGACACTTTCGGAGATACCTGTAGTGAACCTTTATAGCCACCCAGTTACGTTGTGACGTTTGGCACACCCGAAGCACTCCTACGGTATTCGGGAGTTGCACAATCTCATGGTCTAAGGAAATGATACTTGACATTAGAAAAGCTTTAGCATACGAACTACACGATCTTTGTGCTAGGCTTAGGATTGGGTCTTGTCCATCACATCATTCTCCTAACGATGTGATCCCGTTATCAACGACATCCAATGTCCATGGTCAGGAAACTGTAACCATCTATTGATCAACGAGCTAGTCAACTAGAGGCTTACTAGGGACATGGTGTTGTCTATGTATCCACACATGTATCTGAGTTTCCTATCAATACAATTCTTGCATGGATAATAAACGATTATCATGAACAATGAAATATATAATAATAACTAATTTATTATTGCCTCTAGGGCATATTTCCAACACTCCAGACACAAGTCCATTCCCTAACAGAGACCCTTTGTGAAACAAGGAGAAACATTGCTCAATGTCGTCAAGATATGCATGGTTTTGAAACCAGACTATCATACATTTGCTATGTTGTTCATGAGCCTAGGGGAAATGAAGGCGAGGGTTATGGTGCTCTATTGGACAATACAGCATGAAAACATAACAGTCAGGTCAAATGAACTGAGCTTCTGAACTTCTGGTGGTGCATTTATCTGCTAGTCTGTTAAGTTTTATGCCAACCTTCCTTTTGTTATATAGTTGTAATTTGTTTGGGTGCGATACAAAATTTATTCTTAACATGCAGCCACCGCCTGAAGAAAACAGCAAGCCAATTTTGTATAGTGTAGGGTGTTCCCTATATTTGCACTGCTGGCGATCTTTGATGCTGAGTGGATGTAATCTGTGCAATCGCCTTAATAGCCTAGCATTAGTTTCGGCCTTATTTATTTCCTTGTCTTCTTTTTCCCTGGTTTGCTAGTGGCCGCAACTACCATGGGCCATATACAGGTCATAGTATCCATGGGTCTCCTACGGGCCGTCGATAGATGGGCCTGTAATCGGTGGGCCTCGGGCCGTCGAATAAATGGGTCCACATGGGCCATAATCGGGCGTAATTGGTATCGGCCCAGCACGGTAACAGGCTGTTAACAGGCCGTAGGACAGCAAAGGCTTAATTTTGTCATAGGCATAACGGGTCGTTAATGGGCCAGAATATAGGATGGGCTGGAAATGACGCAACGGGTTAACAGGCCAGAAACGGGCCGACTCTTACCATGGGCCGAATTTGGCCCATTAGGGTAATGGGCCAGTAACGGGCCGACTCTTGCCATGGGCCGAATTTGGCCCATTAGTGGAACAGGCCAGTAACGGGCCGACTCTTGCCATGGGCCGAATTTGGCCCATTAGGGGAACATGCCAGTAATGGGCCGGAAGTAATCGATGGCCGAAAAGGAGCCCAAGAACGTATGGGCCGTCAATAGGCCGAAAGCTAACACGGGCTGGAAACGGCCCATGTAAATCACGGGCCGTTAACGGGTATAAAGAAAATTACTATTCATTATGGGCTATAGTCACCGTGGGCCTTTACCTGGGCCGGCCTATTATGGCACACGAAAATCTTGTCGGCCTTTACCTGGGCCGGCCCATTATGGCCCGCGAAATCTTGTGGCCCTTTAGCTGGGCCATCCCATTATGGTCCGCAAAATCTCGTGGGCCTTTAGCTGGGCCGTCCCATTATGGTCCGCAAAATCTTGTGGGCCTTTAGTTGGGCCGTCCCATTTAAACTTGTTGGGCCATGCCACGTGTCGATGTATTATAGGCGCCTTCTGTCCAGTGAGTGGATGACATCTGTCCCGACGATGAGCCGGCACGTGTTTCCTCTAGCCAATGATGATTTTACACGTGGAAAATCCCCATTGGTCAGGGATGTTAACGGGTTACCGGATCCAAAACCCGACCCAATAGCTTAACGGCGTTCCGTTATGGTGGATGCCACGTGTCGGTCACCCTTGACGAAATCACTTCTGTGATGCACGATTTATCATCATGGAAGTGGACACTTCCATGATGATAATTTTGGTAATGTCGTGGAACACTTCTATGACAGCACAGGTATGACTATCTTGATTCTGTCATAAATTTGTCATGGATGTACATGCATGACAAAAAAAGCGACCTACTATGACAAACACGTATCATCACGGAAGTGTATTTTTTTGTAGTGTGGATATTCAACGAGGAGTGAAATGATAGCTGCTTCCTCGGTCAAACATAGATAAAGGTGGGCCTCGTGATTTCACGGCTTATTAGTCATTATTACTGCCTATACTCTTTGCCCATATATAATAACCGCGTGGTAGTACAGTAGTGGTCTATACTTTTAATAACCATGCTCGAAGAGAAGAGGTGCACGCACCCACGCACGTAGTGCACTAGTAGCACTCTTTCCGTCTTTTGCGTCTTCCCCAACCACACACGTGGAACGATGGAGCTCATTTTTGTAAGATGATGCAGCCCACGTGATAATTTGACGCGTCTAGTAGTAGTTACTCACTTATAAATAATGGAGGGTCGGGAACCACACATGAACGGTGCCGCGTCAGTTATAAATATTTTTTTTTCTTCAGTGGCATGTACGCAATATAAATAGGTTCATACAGAGAGAAAAGGAAACCGCTCCACTATATACATAGCCAGGACGAGCGTACATGGTTTCTTGTTGGGGTTGCTCTCTTCACACTCTCTCACACAAAACGATTGTGGCCACATCTATACATCCGGGTGGATCACGTCCGCCGGGGGAAGGGGTGGATGCTTAATGTAGATGCGGTCGCCGTCGCCGACGGTGAAAACCCATTGTCGGCACGTCCTGATCAGGGGTCCCCGCCGTTCTCTCTCACAAAGCCGGTGAGGTTGCCTTCGTTCCTTGCTCACTGCCACGATGTGGGCAGTTGCCGCCTCCCGTCTCTACTTCTTTGCCCCACACATACCTCTACTGGCTTCTACATACTGTATTTGTGATGAGTTTATGTCTCATCAACTAGTCCCAGTAATCTTATTCTAATCACGCTTCTTCAATTTCTTTGCCACAGGGTTGCAAACTACATTTCTTTGAAAGCTTCAACGTTGCCAGCAAATTAAAGCCTGGTTAGGGTTTACGGTTCAAGGGCTAGGGACTGCATGGATCATTTTTTTCTTTAGCTGTCTCTATTCCAAAATAAGTGTCACTTATTTTGGAACGGAGGAAGTACATATTGGCTATAATCTGTCAATTATTGAAATGCAATAGCATGCATGTTAGTCTCCTTTGTATTTGATGAAATGTTGCAACAACCTTGGACACAAGATACATGAAACAGAAGCTGGAAGCTTCATAGCATTGTACAAATTTTTCTCGCTGATAAATTACAGTACGTACTTACTAGTACTATGTAAAGAGTTAGTTGTCTAGGAAATATGGTGATAGTGTGAGGTGGACCATGTAATCACTGAGCCTGCGTGTTTTCACTGCTTTCACACTCCTCCGCTGTAAGAATGGAGAAAATTGTAATCTAGTACCTCCTTTCGCCAAAGCATGGGGCATCCAGCAGTCGTACCACCTCAGTAATAATGACCAATGAGCCATCAAATCACATAGACCCAACAGTAAGTTGGACGGACGAAGCAACCATCACTCTTGAATCCGCATCTCCCTTCAACACAGGCGCCAGTGAGAGGTCGCGTCTACTCTGCCTGGGCATGAATGCGGCACCGATTCTTTGGTGCGGCGTTGACCGTTTTGGGCAGGAAGTGCGCACGGGCGGTGGAGGGGCTTTGGGTGGGCCAGGCTGGTCATGACCAGGCGTGGAAGCTGTCCCGACTGGATGCCTGGAAACGAGAGGATGCACCGAATCTCGCAGCTAAATCGTAGACTACACACCATCTCTCTATAGAGTAGGTCGATGTGCCGCTCTCTCTAACACACACGTGCTATTAAGCACACACACACACACACACACACACACACACAGAGGTTCATAGAATAGAAATATCGTGCGAGTGCGAAGCCACAGGAAGTGAGATACAAATGGAGTACGTACAAGAAGAGAAGAGGTGACAAATATTCCATCAAACCTGGACTGAGGAGTAGTACTCCCTCCGTCTAGGTGTTAAGTCATCTTACAAAAATCAAATATTCCCAAAATGTTTAGGCGCCGTCCATTAACTTCGCATCTCAATCCCCTCCTGGCCTCGTTGCTAGCGAGCGTTGTTACTTAGGGAGCATTTGGATCCTTAGAAAGAATAGTTATAGCCTAGTTGGGCAAGGTTAGGCGTTTGGAACTATTAAAATATGTTAGCTTTTGTGGGCCAGCTAGCTTGGGTGGACTAGAAAAACCTTGCTAGCTTAGGAGAGCCAAATCGGCTCACTTCCGACGGCAAACTTTGCGCACGGAAAAATCGATGACCCACTCATGACAATGATTTTCACGGGGCAAGGCTGGTAAGAAAAAGAACTAAACTGTTTGACTAGGAAAGGTTGGCAAAGCGAAAGTTGGCTAGCTGTGCTAGCCGAGCAATTTCCATACTAAGCAATGTAACCAAATGCTCCCTTACCCTGCCTTGTTATCTCCCCCGAAAATCCAATGCATGGAGCGCAACTACGCGTTGATCAGTCGAGAAATCAAAGTCGGCTTGCATGCTAGTTAATATGTGGCCCTGCATGGTAGCTAAAACGGCATCTCTTAGTTGTTCTGATTAATTGTTGCATTTAGAGACAGAAATCAGGGTTTTGATTGGAGGAAGGACCGATCAAGTTTCTCCTTCTCCAATCTGCTTGCACCTTGGTCCCGCTGCACCTTCTAATGTGACTTACACCTAGATGGAGGGAGTAGTATGAGATAGGGTGGCACACTGACTTAGGTTGAATACAAGTGCCCAAAATTATTGGAAGAGAGCAAAGTGTGCAAACTAAATAATTATTAAAGTAAAATGCACTGTTGGTCATTGAACTTGTCGTATAAGTTCACATTGGTCACTGTACTCAAGAATACGGTCGATACGGTCACTATATACATGATGAGGTGATTATACGGTCACTGTGAAATCGTATAGCTATGTATTCATCCATTTTGACCAGACAAAGAATCCTCCTGGCACCTTGTCAGATCAGTTTTGTCTCTCTGTCATGCTGGTCCTACATGTCATTGGGTAGAAGAAAGAAGTTGAACAAAAATAAAAATAAGCACGTGGGCGTGGTTCGAACCCTAGACCTCATGCTTTATATGGGCAAACAGGCTAACTAGCTACACCAACCTCCATGTGATTAACTAGTGGCAAATATAGTTTTCTACCTTTAGTAGCGGCACACGCATGCAGCGCGCAGCTTGCCGTGCATGCACCCGCACTAGCACGGACTCAAGTCGCACGTTGGCCTCTTTTGCCGCAAGTTCGTGCAATACCTCACTTGTTGTCCGTCGTTCCCATTGTTGCCCCTGCCACCTGAGGTCGTCAACCCGTTGCTCTACCACTACGCCAACTCTGAGCTCTCGCTGCTTGTGGCGCAACACATACGAACTCCATCTGTGTGAGATAACATGGCCATCAATGGTGATTATGATGACACCCACACTAGGTCGCTCTACTCGCCTTGTGCGCATGATTGTCGTGTGTGCCGAAGTACGACCCTGCGGCCTCAACTTCATCGTCAGTCGCCGGTGTGTGCGTGCTGTGTGCTAACTAGTGTGTGTGTGCCCGCTGCGTGCTAGTGTGCGAGTGCATGCATGCGTATTGTGTGCATGTTATAATAAGGATTCACTTAAAATAGTACATGAGCAAATAGAGGGATCAATTGAACAGTGTTCACGAGCAGTAGCAAGATGTGTGAGGTAAGATACACCATTGGCGCTTTTATTTTTTCTTATTAATTTGTTTGTTTCACCCTCTAACTGGTGGGACCCAATGTACTACATGGGGAGAGGTAAGGTGACTAAGGCTGCATTATTTCTGTACTACCAACACCACTTTAAATCCCAAAAGACCTTACCACCAAAGCCACATGACACGATTATGATTTAAATCCCCATGACTTCCACGCAAAAAAAACACGTCATGCTGGTCGCAAGAATGTCGGAATTTATAAAATTTTATTTTCCTCTCGTTAAACATAACATGAGGGTGGTGTAGCTGGTTAGCCTGTTCGTTCATCAAACTTGAGGTCTCGGGTTCGATAACCACACTTGAGCATAATTTTGTTTTTGTTCGACTTCTTTCTTCCACCCAATGACAGGTAGGCCCTGCATGACAGAGAGAGAAAGTGATCTGTGGCGGTGCCAGGAGGATTTTTTGACTGGTCAAAATGGATGGATACGGAGCTATATGATCTCGCAGTGACTGTATAATCACCGCATCATGTATACGCTGCAGCCTCGATGTTTGTTTTCTAGGGTTTGCACTCTTCAAACTCTCTCTCCACTATATATATACACGCTGGAGCCTCAGTGCTTGTACTTGCTCTCTTCACATTCTCTCATCCTCTCCATATCTAAACAAGAATTCGTTGGCCTCTCTCTCTCCCCTCACTGCTGGTCAAAGAGCCGGCAGGATCCGTCCGCCAGGAAGGGAAGGAGGCTTAATGATGTCACCGTCAACGAGGGAGGGAATCCACTACCAGCATAGCTGTTCTCTTTCACCCAGCGGCGGCGCGGGAGGGCCTCCGACCCCTTCTTCCTCGCTGTCATACATAGTCTGGGAAGAACGGCCTCCGGTCGCCCACCAAACCACACCCCAAGAACCTTAAGGTATAATTTACATATTCCACATGCATTGCTCTAGCTGCATGTGGGCTTTTTACGCTTCTTCACTCGAATCTATGTGTTCGATCGAACAGGAAAGTAGTGGGGAAAGTTGTATAGCATGAATCCAGGACGTGGTTCAAAGAGGAAAGGAAGGGGGAAAGTAGTGGGGAAAGTTGTATAGCATGAATCTAGGACGTGGTTCAAAGAGGAAAGGAAGGGGGAAGTAGTGGAGAAAGTTGTATAGCATGAATCTAGGACGTGTTTCAAAGAGGAAAGGAAGGGGGGAAAGTACTAGTACAGACTGGCTATCCGGTGCCTACATTGGTCGAAAAGGGAAAACAATGACAAACACAGTACGCACATCTGTAATGAACTGATCTTTTTGTTTTGGGGGACAAGGCTGTAGAGTTTGAGCAGGACTAGATTTCCCGCCCTCACATAGGGAAAGGTGTCTAAAGTTAACAAAACTGGGACCAACACAAATATGCTCCTTGGTTGTTTGTTCTTTATTGCACCAAACTATGCATCACCCCTTTGTACATTGGTAGATGAACATGGTGCTGGTGTGTCCGCTGTCCCGTGCAACTCTTTAGCTGTTGTTAATCTAAGGCCCTGTTTGGTTAAAAAGTCCTAGGACTTTTTTTAGTCCCAACTAAAAAGTCCCTAGTCCCTACCTGCTTGGTTCCAGGGACTAAACATGGACTAGAGGTTATTAAATGACATGCTAAAAGACCATGTTACCCCTAGTAATGAACTAATAGAGATAAGGTGTGATGCGGGGCAGGGGCAACTATTGGAAAAAATCCCAAAAAGACTCTCCCTTAGGGTCTTCTTTCTTTAGTCCCAAATGCCCACTTTTAGTCCCTAAAAGTCCCTCCTTTTTGGTTTAGATGGGACTTAAAGGGATTTTGTTTAGTCCCTACACCAAAAATTCCCTCTAAACAAACACCCTCTGATAATGCTGCTGGAAAATTGATGCAATGCCAGTGTTAAAAGCAAATTACATGTTTAACGAATTTTATTGTTAATATAATCTCTGTGTTAATATGAATCAATGACACCGTTTGAGAAATGCTATTGTCTTGCTTTCTTTCCCATTTAGATAAGTTAGATGCTTCTTTTTGTTGGCTTCTGTGTCATCCACCGTTATTGACCACTAGTTGTTTCCTTTGCACCTCTGTGTAAACAGGGTTATCTACATCACCTTGTTGCTATTGTGACCTTTTGTTGCACTGCACAAAACACTTTTGTTTTAAGAGTGTTTTATGCAGTTCAACCAAAATGTCACACCGAAAATGTTGCTTGATTGCTTGATCTTAGTGGAACTGCACAAGAGGAGATCTGACTTCCTATCCGTGTTGGCAAATTTGGTTCAGATCTTCTTATTATAGGTTGTTTGAATTCCGTGTCATGAGAGGTCAATACTATCCTTCTTTCACATGATTGTGCAGTGTGCTTCCATATGTTGTGCTACTTATATGGTAATGTTGCTTGATTTTAGTAAACTGCACAAATGGAGACAAGACTTCCAATCTATATGTGCACCATAATATCCCATTGAGTTAAGATAAGGATATTTCACAACTGTTGGCCTGTATTTTGCCACTTTCATCAGAAATTAATGTCGTTGTTTAGTGCTATACTTGTGCTCCCTAATTGACATGCCAAATCTTACATCAAAGGCGAAGCCTGTCTGTTATTGAACCAAATGATGAAGGGGGAGAACAAGCAAAAGAAAAACAAAAATCAACTCCCGGTGCTGTAATCAAGCACCGGAACTGTGATGACACAAGTAACGATATAGTTTTGCATCTTAATATATTGCTATGGCTGGAACGAGCAATTGTTTTTCCACTGATTTGATGCCACTCTTAATGTAATATGTAATTATCTCTACTTGTGCAAACAGGGATCTTCTTTGAAGATAACATATATTTTAGTGGAACTACACAAGAATATGTTGGAAACATTAAACTAATCAAGGAGTATATAGTAAGCATGGAAACCACGGTAGATAACAACATATGGTTCCGGAGAAGTGGTTGATCTGTATGCTCTACACAATAAACCTCCTGACAAAGGTTGGTACTCGCCCATGGATTTCATCCATATGATTGAGCTTTGTCATCTCTATTGGTGTTGTGCTACTGTTTAGGTACTGTCATGAGAAAGTGGCATTGTCCTTGAGAAGTGCTTCATCTATGCTATTTTAAATATTTCCTTTCCTTTTTTCGAGTGAACAGCGATGCTAGCATTTAGTTGCCGTCTTGTCTTTGCACAACAGGATCATCCTCCTCTTAAGAAGAAGAAGAAAAATATGGAGTATGTGAAGTGCCTAGTTTCGATTATGCTAGGATAAAGAAGCCAAGCCTCTCTTCTTAAGAAGGTAGCAGTTGAAGTATGGTTACATTATTGCCTACAACAACAAACTAACTTCAGCTCAGAAGGACTCATGAATCTCCATCTTTGTTGATGTGGCCAATACAATGTTGTGTTAGGATTCCTTCCGGTGAGTTCCATTTTTTTAAATGTGTGCTCTGCATGGATCATGTAGGTTGCCTGTTTAAACTGTCAATTCATAGTACAGTTTGCTTTATACTAATCACTTTTTTCTATTTGTGCAAACAGTGGTTCGCAGCTTGATTTCAATGGTAACTGCATAAAATGTTCATGAATATATCGAATCAGTCATTTCCACCACAATAAAGGAGGTGCCGATATGTTCAAGGCGTTGCAACATATAAAGGAGAAATCATACAAGCTACGCGCGAATTTGGTTGATTTTGGTGGAACTGCACAAAAAGAACAGTTGGTTTATTTATCACGAGGTGCCATATCAATGTCCGAACTGATGGCAAACCATGCACATTCCACAATCATAGGCATTTGATATTTTGGAATGGGAAAACCTTGTCAAAGTTTGTTCATTGATGTACGCAAAACAACACGCATTTGACATTTTGGAATGGGACAACCTTGTCAAATTTTGCTCATTGATGTTAACAAGAAGACATGCATTTGATATTTTTGAATGGGACGCCCTTTGCTGTCAGTAGCATCGATCGATTTTTCTTTATTCTTTAATTGTGAAGTAAATATTGGCTCTGACATGTGAATCGCTGAGATGCATAATCACCGATTGTTTTGAATGTTCTCTGTGAATTGCCAGGCTTGTGTGTTGAATTGCAATGTACATGAACGCTAAAAAGCTGCTCAAACTATCTGTACTCCCTGTGTTCCTTTTTACTTCGCATATTAGATTTCTTTCAAGTCAGTTGATTTTACATTGTGAATATTCATACTTTTTCTATAAGAATGGTCAAAGTAGAGATACTTTGACTTCAGACAAAACTTATATGCAGACTAAAAAGAACCGGAGGGAGTACATGTGAAACTGCTGCAAATGAGGTGATCACCCTGGGAATAATGCTAGTATGTATTGTTTTGCATGTTCATCCAATGCCAACGATACAAGAATTCGAACTAATCGAACTGAATTCATTCATATACGGGCGGATTTCATAAAAACATGCCAGATTTCATTACATTTCATACATTCTTCAACTAAAAGGGGGTGCACTGGAGGTATAATTAATTAACCGAAGCTACCCACCCATGTCCGGCTGAGACGAACAGAAGCTTCTTCTCCAGCGCAGCTCTCCAACTCCACGTCACTGCCAAGAAGCTAATCGGCCATCAATGGTCAACCCGCCTAGCTTGGCTTCAACCGGAGGGTAGTAGCGGTGGCCTTACTTGGACCCGCACAGCGGCGAGCTACTGTGTTCTACTCTTCCTCGTTTTCTATGTGCCGCGGCCTTGTTGGCAGCGCGGCGGGGCCTTGACAGAGACGGTGATGTCCTCTGTCTCGTTGCCGGCGGGGCGGCGCCTCGGCGGAGCGGGGGAAATCCTCCCACTCGTTGCCGGCAGGGCGGGGCATCGACTGAGCCGGTGATGTCTGAGGGAGTCCTGGATTAGGGGGTCCTCAGGTGTCCGTGCTGTGTGATATGGGCCGGACTGATGGGCCGTGAAGATACAAGGTGTAAGACCTTCCCCCGTGTCTGGATAAGAGACTCCTATGTGTGGATGGCAAGATTGGCGTCCGGATATGTAATTTCCTTCTTTTGTAAACCAACTCTGTACAACCCTAGGCCCCTCCGGTGTGTATATAAACCAGAGGGTTTAGTTTGTAGAGGCTATCAAAATTCGCATAGGCTAGACATCTAGGGTTTTAGCCATTATGATCTCGAGGTAGATCGACTCTTGTAACCCTATACTAATCAAATACAATCAAGCAGGACATAGGGTTTTACCTCCATTAAGAGGGCCCGAACCTGGGTAAACATCATGTTTCCTGTGTCCCTTGTTACCTTTGATCCTCAGACGCACAGTTCGGGACCCCCTACCCGAGATCGGACGGTTTTGACACCGACATTGGTGCTTTCATTGAGAGTTCCACTCTGTCATCGGTAGAAGGTTCGATGGCTCGTTCGATCAGCAACAATGATGCTGTTTTCAGGGAAACTTCTCTCCCTGGTCAACTTTTTGTGTTTGGCGGCTTCACTCTGCGGGCCAATTCAATTGGTCACCTCGAACAGATTGATAGCTATGCCCCTGGTCATCAGGTCAGGTTCGGGAACCTGAATTACATCGCTCGTATCCGAGGAGACTTGATCTTCGAAGTGTTTGCATCCTCGACCGCTATTCCTTGTCCTCAAGAAGGAAACACGTCGAATCCATCATAGGGCACCGCTCAAGGACCAACTATCATCCCTGCCCTGGCCTTAGATCTAGAGCAGACCACCTCGCCTGAATATGGGAGTTTGGAACCCGTCGGACCCTCTCCTACTACGGAGCTCTCTGCCGGAGACCCAGAGGCGACTGTGTTTTCGGCAAACCTAGAATCAAACAGGACTCTACCTATCATCGGAGAGCTAAATTCACCTCTGGATGCCAACTCCGAACTCTTGAGGTCTGCGTCCAGCAAGCATGGCCAGGTAGAGTCTACCAAGCCCAGCTCTGCAGGCCCCCAGTTCCCCATCCGGTCTGCTCTCCTAAACGAGGCCTTGGACTTAATGCGATCTCTCGCCATTACGGAAGTATCACCTCCAAACTACACCAAGCTCGGACTAGGGGCTGAGAGCGGGGACTTCTACGTCCCACCCACCACCCACTTAATAGCCACTATCAAAAACTTGACAGACATGCTATATTACGCCTCCGAAGACATTGACGGTATGGACGACGATGCCGGGGACAAACCAGGTCGGAATCCGCCTATCACCGGGCATTGGACGGCCACCTCCACATACGACGTGTATATGGTGGATACACCTAAAAAGGACGATGATGGCAGGCAGGACCTAATTGAGGACAAGCCTGTCAAGGCGCCATCAAAACATCGCTGTCAGCAGCGTTGCTCAAAATTGCATCGCAAAAGGAAAATAATACCGGCACTGGAGACAACAACACTCTGGATGATGCCAAAGATCCCAGAGACCCCATCGAGCCTGCGTACGAGTAGGATGAATGGGAGGAGGGACAAGTCAACCCTGATGAGCCCGTTGGGAATGAGGATTCGGAGGATAGTAACTATCTACCGGTCTCCAAGGATGATGTCAGCCTCGCCAATGAAGACTTCATCGTGCCAGAGGAACCCCTCGAGCAAGAACGCTTTAAGTAGTAGCTGATCGCAACTATGAGGAGCCTAAAAAAGAAACAGCAACAGCTTCAAGCCAAAAAAGATACGCTCAATGACAGATAGACCCAGGTCCTAGCTGCCAAGGAATACGGCCTCGAGCACCCAACAAAGAGTTATCCGAAGCGTTGGCTATTGCCACAATTCGATGACGAGGCCCTTGAGCCAGTACCGTCAAGATATAATCACACTGACGAACCAGACCGACCACCACGTGGACGAGACAAAGTGGCTGCTTACGCCGAACACCAGCCCATGCCACCCCACCAGCGGCTCCAGGCTACACTTACGACCTACGTCATGACCTGGACAATAGAGTCGGTCAAACTAGATCAATCTATGGATCAAGCGGGCACGCTCCAATGCGAGATAACGACCATCAAGCCTGGCGCGATAAGCATAACCTCACTCGGGCCGAAAACCGAACACGGATGTCATCCGAACACGGATGTTGCCTGATATAGAGGCGCCGCACACCCCTTATGCTTTACCGACGAGGTAATGCAGCACCAGTTTCCAGAAGGGTTTAAACCCGTAAACAATGAAGCATACGATGGAACAACGGGTCCAGCGGTATGGATTGAAGATTTTCTTCTCCATATCCACATGGCTTGCGGTGACAATCTCCACGCCATTAAATACCTCCCCCTAAAGTTAAAGGGACCAGCACGGCACTGGCTAAACAGCCTCCTAGAGAACTCTATTGGCAGCTGGGAAGATTTGGAGGATGCATTTCAAGACAACTTCCAAGGTACTTATGTCCGGCCACTGGACGCTGATGACCTTAGTCAGATAGTCCAGCAACCCGGAGAATCAGCTCGCAAACTCTAGACTCAGTTCTTAATTAAAAAGAACCAAATCGTCGACTGTTCGAACGCCGAAGCCCTCGCGGCCTTTAAACATAGCGTCCGCGACAAATGACCTGCCCGACACCTCGGCCAAGAAAAGCCGAAGTCTATGTCAGCTCTTACCACACTCATGACCCGCTTCTGCGCGGGAGAAGACAGTTGGTTGGCTCGTAGATGCAACAGTACCAGCGACCCCGGCACCTCCGAAGCCAGGGAAGGCAACGGACGACCACGACGTAACAAACACAAGCGTCGGAACAACAATGAAGAAACCAAAGATATGGCGGTCAAAGCCGGATTCAGCGGCTCTAAACCCGGTCAGCGAAAGAAGTCATTCAAAGGAAACAGGGATGGCCCATCCAATTTGGACAAAATACTCAACATGCCTTTCCATATTCATGGCACCCCGGACAAGCCTGCAAATCATTCCAACAGAAACTGTTGGGTATTCAAACAGGACGGTAAATTAAATATCGAACATAAGTGGAAAGGGCCACCAAGTGAGGATGATGATGAGCCCCGCCCACCGAACACAGGGGACAAAAGAAATTTCCCCCTGAGGTAAAAATAGTGAATATGATATAGGTCACTCTTATCCCCAAGAGGGAGCGCAAGCGCGCATTAAGGGACGTCTACGCTGTAGAGCCGGCGCCCCAAAATGCAACCCTTGGTCAGCTTGTCCGATCACCTTCGATCGTAGGGACCACCCGACCAGTATTCATCATGGAGGTTCGGCAACCCTGGTCCTCAATCCAATCATCAATGGATTCCAACTCTGTCGAGTCCTTATGGATGGCGACAATAGTCTTAACTTGATTTATCAAGATACTATTCATAAAATGGGTATTGACCCATCAATAATCAAGCCTAGTAACACCACCTTTAAAGGGGTGATACCCGGCATAGAGGCCCGCTACACGGGTTTATCAACATTGGAAGTAGTCTTCGGTTCACCAGATAACTTCCGAAGCGAAGACCTGATATTCGACATTGTCCCCTTTCACAGTGGTTATCACGCACTGCTCGGACGCACCGCCTTCACCCGCTTCAATGCAGTCCCGCACTATGCTTACTTAAAGATCAAGATGCCCGGACCATGCGGTGTTATCACAGTCAATGGAAACATGGAGCGCTCCCTCCGTACTGAGGAGCATACCACGGCCCTTGCAGCTGAGGTACAAAACGGCCTCATCAAGCCGAACACTTCATCGGCCATCAAGCCCCCGGGCACTGTTAAAAGAGTTTGGCCTACTCTGCAAAACGACAGCTCGGTGGATCCAGAGCTGGACTAGCGGTTCGGCCTCTGTCGATCGCCCCATCTAACCGCGGCATATGTACCGCGTGTGCATAACTATGCACTTAAAATACCTTGTGCAACGACGGAGGCACACTGCGGACAAGGTCTATAGTGTGGCTCGACCCTATTTCGACCTCAACCTTTTTCATTTTCTTCTCTTATATTACAGGTTCATTAAAACCTAATCACCTTACGGTCATACAAGGGCTCTTTTGTCAGGCCCCTTTTTATATAAACGATTGTCGTTTTTCTCTTCTCAAACGATCTTGCATCAAGGCGACAGCGGCGCAGACGTGCGGCAGGGTGTCAATGGGATCTTCAAGAATACCTTTTATTTTTAAGCCCTGTATACAGCTTCCCCTTGTTTACTAATTCTCGGCATGTAAAATAGCCCGGATGTTTACGGCATTATCTGTAATAACACGCTTTGACGTATCAAACAGATTATAAATGGAAATAGTTTCTTTTCGGCCAACCCCTCACTACTGCAGGATGCTGCTAACGCGACACTACAATCAGAGACCCTTCGACGAAACTGTTTGCGATGCAATAATCACAAACGGTGGTGTCAAAAAACGTCAAAAAGCTGCAAAACGTTTGCGATGACGGATGCATCAAACATGGTTTAGATTTTAGTTCCGTGTGCTATTCAGGGCATACGGTTCAGTTCAATTAACCATTTTCGATGAGGAGGAACAAAAGAAACGGGCAGCCAGATGAAGGTGTGTGCGATGTACAACATACGGTTCACTCGGATGAACTGTTTGTGATTAGACAACACAAAAGAAACGGTCAGCCAGATCAAGGTGTGTGCGATGTACAACATACAGTTCACTCAGATGAACTGTTTGTGATTAAGCAACATGAAAGAAATGGTCAGCCAGATCAAGTTGTGTGCGATGTACGACATGAAGTTCACCCAGATGAACTGTTTACTTTGAGACAAGAGAACAGAAATAGTTCAACATAACAAATACCATAAATATTGCAAGGTTCAAATTCAAATATTACAACACCCAAATTCAAACATTGCAAGCTGCGTCATTTCTGAAAAGGGATCAGCCGCTGATAAGTCATGTATGGGTTTGACACTATAACTTCCAATTGCTTTGCCATATGCTCTTCCAATACGAAGTTTGGCATTTTTGGATGCACTTCCATTCCGCAGTACGAGCCACCTCTGATAATCATAACATTGATCTTTCCTGATTAAATGCGTGTTCAACCTCAGTACCCTCAGCACCTTTGCTCTGGCAAGAAAGAACATGGCGAGTGTAATCTCCGATGGGGTCCCTCGGTAGGAGTTCAAAGTAATATTTGAGAGATGCAGATCCATGCATTCGATGTGATTTTCGATATCAACATCTTCCACCGGGCCTAATATGCACTGTAAAAGAAGAGAACGTGTTAGTTCCTACATGCAGTTTTGAACACTGCTACACGCCCATTTGGTTTGCAGGATTTGTAAAATGCACCAACATGCCATCTTTGATCTGGCATGATTAACATGGGCATTAATTTGATTACAATCTAGAAACATGTAGCCTTCTTCACAAGAGGTTGGATTGGATGAAAAATTCCCTAAGAAAACTAGTACGGATGAATCCAAAGGAGAAATGCTTATGGACGATTGTAACTATATGAATGAAGCAACCAATATGGGGTGAGGGTGTATGTCCTAAAATCCTCCAAAATTCCTTTAGAAACCATAGTACATTGTTATTGTAAACTTGGGAAAAGATGCAAAAAATTGAACTCCCTTATGGTTAACATTTAACAGGAAAGGAACATCACCTCGATATACAGCTTCTTCAGGCACAGAAAGCATCTCAGGCAACTGAAAACTTGGTCTAGGTTGGGGATGACGGATTCTAGTGCCAAGACCTTCACTGTGCCCACAGTCTGGATGAAGCTTCGCTGGATGACAGATGAACATACATCTTCAAAACTAGAAATAACGTTGATATCAAGAAGGAGATGTATATAAGGCGACTGTTGTACCTGAAAGTTGTAGTATTTGACAGACGAGTAGCCCACCACTTTCAATTTTGGCGCAGAAATGACATTGATTCTTGTTGGACCTTGTTGATAAACTACAAGTAATCTCTCAAGTAAAGGTTTGTCCTGGATGACCATATTGAGGTCCACCTTTTGTGATCTCTCGTTGCAGCACCAGCAACACACATAAATAGTGCGGAGAGTCCTGGAGGTGATGTGCAAGGTACTCGACCAATTCATCGCCCGAAGACGAAGGAACTCGAGTGCAGTATAGCCGCGGAGCACGTGCTCCATGTCATCCTTTGGGATGCGGACGATGACGAGCTCGAGTTGCTTCAGTCGTGGTAGAAAAAGAGCGGGCGCGTCATTAAGGGGGATGGCAGTTCATGAACTTGGCGAGCCGCGGCGTGGGCGCGAAGCGGAGCGTGGATGTTGGCAGCAAGCTCATATGCCCATCATTATAACTTAGCTTCTCAAGCTGTTCTATGGCGCGGGATCAGAACCACTCGTCAAGCTAGGCTCGCTCCTTGCCATTGGAACGGAACTTGCCCGCAATAAGGCCTTTGATTGGGCCATGGTGACTACCGAGGATCTGGGCGAATGCATCCAAGCTTTGGCGATAGCCATGGCAGAGCTTGTGGGCGTGGAGGAGGTCGACAAGGGTGCGAAGCCATAGGGTGCTCCACCGCCGGGAAACGGTGGCTGTCCTCGCCCGATTTTGGATTGGGAGGAGGGATATGATGACTATCAACATATCACCGGGGAGGTTGTTGATGAAGTCTAGGCCTGCTGGAGTCGCTTGAGGTTCTTTCTCGACCCACCTCCGCTTGTTATCAGCCTCGTTCTTCACCTCATCGGCGGGCACGGAAACCTCTGTCTCCATATTCATGACGTGCTCCGGTGCTTCAGCAGCCCCGGCATCGCCACTCCCTTCGATGGGGCGCTTCTGCGGCATCCTCGTACACTGACGGCTTTGAGGACTCAGAGCGTCCTCAAGGATGCGGGCGGAGAGAGACGAATTGTGTGTGTAGTGAGGATGGGGGTGCGGCCGCTTGGCGGCGCCATTAATATGGACCAGTGGGAGCAAGGCGGGCGGCGGTCCAAGGCTGTCTCGCTTCCTGATGAGAACGACTGCTTAATATCTAGTATGAATGAAATATATGCTTAATTACTAAATTTTAGTTGCAAAAAGTAGATAGTGATATTGATTTTTAGCTACATATTTTGAAAAATCACAGTGTCTCTTGGCTTAGAGCCGAAGTCTGGCTTTAATTTCCATGCTGTAATCTGAACCGTTTGCATCGAAGAGATGCACAGATCCTGGGTTGAACATCTTGTACGCTTCTCGGTGAGCCTGCACACCGGACTGTGCTCGCACGCCTCCTGTTCAGTCAAGCAGTTGTCCACACGACACCTCCTATAGCCATTAAAACCAAGACACATGGCATCACGTGAATGGTTAACCGAACGCACATGGTTTGAATTATACAAACGTTTGAGATATTAAAGTGGTAGATATTTTTTTTCAAATGCCTTTGTTGGCAGTCATTATTCGAGTGCGTCTTCTCTCAAAATGGACACGAAAAATACCACATCATGTCGGGCGCCCTTCGATGATAGCATGCCAAGTTTCATGAACTTTAGATGAGTTTTAGATTTACTAGAATTTAAAAACAAAGTATCTCAACATTTTGCCAGCAATCAAGGGTGCCCAGGTGTTTGAAATTCATTCCCATTTCTTGCATGGGGCCTAAGCATGCACCCAAGGACACAGATTTGATTTTTCAACCAATTTATATGCACTGGAGCATGCGTATGTAGTTCAAATTTGAATTATGCACATAAATGCATTCAAAACTCAGTTAATGCATAAAAATGTCCAAATGAACTCCGAAAATTCACAAAAATTCACACAACACTCCTGTTGTTCTATGTTGGCACAAGAAAAAAATTTGAAAGCAATAAGAGGCAATGGATATCTTTTTGTCCCCAAAGGTGGGGCGTTCCCTACCGAAAACCATCATGCTTGTTGTGAGAAGCTCCGGTTTGTGAGAAGCATATACCCAAACCTGCCCCAAATGAGACAAAAAATTTACCACGGCATGTCGGGTGCCGCTCCATGATAGCATGCCAAGTTTCATGAATTTCAGACGAGTTTTGGATTTACTAGAATTTAAAAACCAAACATCTCAACGTTTGTCGGCAATCAACGGTGCCCTGGTGTTTGAAATTCATTCCCATTTCTTCCATGGGACCTAAGCATGCACCCAAGGACACATATTTGATTTTTCAACCAATTTATATGCACTGGAGCATGCTCATGTAGTTCAAATTTGAATTATGCACATAAATGCATTGAAAACTCAGTTAGTGCATAAAAATGTCCAAACGAACACCAAAAAATCACAAAAATTGACACAACACTCATGTTGTTCTATGTTGACACAAGAAAGAAAAATGAAAGCAATAAGAGGCAATGGATATCGTTTCGTCCCCAAAGGTGGGGCATTCCCCACCGAAAACCATCATGCTTGTTGTGAGAGGCTCCGGTTTGTGAGAAGCATATACCCAAACCTACCCCAAATGGGATAAAAAAATTACCATGGCATGTCGGTGCCGCTCCATGATAGGATGCCAAGTTTCATGAATTCCACACGAGTTTTGGATTTACCAGAATTTTAAAACAAAGTATCTCAATGTTTTACCGGCAATCAAGGGTGCCCTGGTGTTTGAAATTCATTCCTATTTCTTGCATGGGACCTAAGCATGCACCCAAGGACAAAGATTTGATTTTTCGACCAATTTATATGCACTGGAGCATGTGCATGTAGTTCAAATTTGAATTATGCACATAAATGCATTGAAAACTCACTTAATGCATAAAAATGTCCAAACGAACCCTGAAAAATCACAAAAATTCACACAACACTCCTGTTGTTCTATGTTGACACGAGAAAAAAAATTGAAAGCAATAAGAGGCAATGGATATCGTTTCGTCCTCAAAGGTGGGACGTTCCCTACCGAAAACCATCATGCTTGTTGTGAGAAGCTCCGGTTTGTGAGAAGCATATACCCAAACCTGCCACAAATGGGACAAAAATTTTACCACGGCATGTTGATGCCACTCCATGATAGCATGCCAAGTTTCATGAATTTCAGACGAGTTTTGATTTACTAGAATTTAAAAACCAGACATCTCAATGTTTTGCCGGCTATCAATGGTGCCATGTTGTTTGAAATTCATTCCCATTTCTTGCATGGGACCTAAGCATGCACCCAAGGACAAAGATTTGATTTTTCGACAAATTTATATGCGCTGGAGCATGTGCATGTAGTTCAAATTTGAATTATGCACATAAATGCATTGAAAACTCACTTAATGCATAAAAATGTCCAAACGAACCCTGAAAATCACAAAAATTCACACAACACTCCTGTTGTTCTATGTTGACACGAGAAAAAAATTTGAAAGCAATAAGAGGCAATGGATATCATTTCGTCCCCAAAGGTGGGACATTCCCTACCGAAAACCATCATGCTTGTTGTGAGAAGCTCCAATTTGTGAGAAGCATATACCTAAACCTACCCCAAATGGGACAAAAATTTTACTACGACATGTTGATGCCGCTCCATGATAGCATGCCAAGTTTCATGAATTTCAGACGAGTTTTGGATTTACTGGAATTTAAAAACTAGGCATCTCAATGTTTTGCCGGCTATCAACGGTGCCATGGTGTTTGAAATTCATTCCCATTTCTTGCATGGGACCTAAGCATGCACCCAAGGACAAAGATTTGATTTTTCGACCAATTTATATGCACTGGGGCATGTGCATGTAGTTCAAATTTGAATTATGCACATAAATGCATTGAAAACTCACTTAATGCATAAAAATGTCCAAACGAACCCTGAATAATTCCAATTCTTTTATGATCACTGCAGATAAAAGGTCTAGCAATTCAAACACCATCCATGGCCGATGTGACCCCATTATGTAATTCAAATCAAGACGAAAATCAAGTAGATCCCACACAGTTTATTATAACCAATCGTGTGAGATGCAGCACAAAATATCTTCGGACCTTGTCTGAATAAGGGATCGTGTCTGATGACACTTTGCGCGCCAGTTTTTTGGCTGAAGCGATTCCAAATTTTTGCCTTCCGCGGAAATACCTACCTCCCCGCCTCCTCCCCCTTACCAAAAGCCACATTTCCCTCCTTTCCGCCTTCCTTTCCAAGTTGAAACCTTCACTCCTTTCTTGTAGCGCCGCCGCCTCCTTGCCGGTGACCCTCCTTCACGCTGCTCGGCCTCGCCTATCCAGGAAGGTAATCCACACCCGACCCCCATCCTCCTCCTCCTTCCACATCCCACATGCCCCGACCGCCGGCGCGAGCGCAACACCTTCGACCCAATTCACCGACCTCTCCACCAAATAAGCACCGGCCTAAACGATGGTGCATGCAGTATAACCAGGACCTCAAGGAGCATTTGGCAACGAAGAAGCAAATCGCGGCCGCACGCACGGATCAGGTCATGATGGCTATCATTCGTGCCGACACCCAGATCTTGGAGGAGCACCTCGCCGTCGAGCCCACCATTGATGCCTCACGCGCCGACAGCACGCCTCGGTTGGCTGCTTTAAATGACAGTTCATGGTGTTTTCTCGAGGCCACCGTTGGTGCCTTCAACAAAGACTACGAGGTGTTTTCTCAGCATGCACGTGCTTACCTAATCTCGAGAGCCAACATGTTGGTGCCCAGAGCAGCTCAGGCAACTCACCACTACAACGAGGGCACCCATGATGCGGAGGCCTCTCCCTCTTCCATGTCCAAGGAGCCAATCGTCATTGATATCTCCAACAATGAGGAGTATCTTGTCTTATTAACTCACTATAAGGACCCATGTTCAGTTTGATAGCTACTGCCTTTCCTTAACAAATTATAGTGAATTGTGCTATCTACTTTCACCATACAATCTACTGCCGTAGTGTATATGTTCTATATGTCGTGCAATGTGGTGTTCAATTAACTGCTTGGTTCAATTCTGCAAATGTGATGTTCAATTCTTCAGGGTGCAATATTTCCAAGTTGTTAAGCATGCTTGGTTTGGTTAACTGTCTGATCTTCTATTAGGAGTATGTTATATTGTTCAATTGGTGTTTAGTTAACTGCTTGGTTCATTTGTTGTGGCTTGGTTCACTTGTTGTGGTGTTTAGTTAACTGCTTGGTTCAATTCTGCAATGTGATGTTCAATTGTTGTGGCTGCATTCTGTTATTGTATACCATGTGAGGAATAAATTGAATTAGGTTGTACTAAATACATGAGAAACAAATACAATTGCTATATTTCCAAGTTGTTAAGCATGCTTGGTTTGGTTAACTGTCTGATCTTCTATTAGGAGTATGTTCTATTGTGCAATGTGGTGCTCAGTTAACGTTTGGTTCATTTGTTGTGGTGTTTAGTTAATAGCTTGGTTCAATTCTGCAATGCGATGTTCAATTGATGTGGCTGCATTCTCTTATTTTATACAATGTGAGGAATAAATCAAATTTGGCTGAACTTAATACATGAGAAACATATACAAGTGCTATATTTCCTAGTTCTTAATCATGCTTGGTTTGGATAAATGGGTTTTCCATGTGGCTTGAATTAATCTGATGAATCTGCAATGTGCTTATTTATCATCAACATATTTTACTGATAGCATGCGAACCCTTACTTAACCTGATGACTAACTACCTTATATGTGTTGCAGGGAAACAATGGGAAGCATTGAGGTTTACAAGATGGTGCTAACTATCATACCTTGCCTTTTTGTATTCCTTTGCCCCATTTCCAATATAGAGAAGATATTTATGCACATCCTTGTTTTCAGGCTTCACTGATGATTACCTCTCGAACCACCTATGTGGTCAGGAGGCGAGGAAAGTTTTCATACAACACCCACGGTTCAATATTGAAGTGTTCCTGAAGAGGTCAAAGGATGGACGGTCAATCATGCACATGCACTGGCCTAATGTTGAAAAGACCTTCAACATGAATGAAGGCTCAATATTCGCCTTCCGCTTCAGCAGTTTTCCAGATGAGATGTATCTCTCTATGTACCGTCTATGATGCTAATTTCGAAAGGTTCAAGATGTTGCATGTGAAACTTGTTGCTGGTGCAGTTGTGTAATGGGGTAGCTGAGTGCTGAAGCTATATCATGTTGTGATGTATTTCAATTATGAAATCATGCTTCCTTAATATGGAAATGGAATATATTATGTGCTTAATAAGAATGTTAATTAGATTAGTAAATGGATTATTAATAATAGGGCAATTAGCCCACTAATTGGTCAATTAGCTTGCTAATTGGGTTTTCCTATTGCACATGGTTAATGAGAAAACACCATGGGCGATGACCTCAGGTAATGCACATAGTTTCTAGGAATAAACCATGTTGGATCAATGAACAATCACACACGACATTCTCTTCAAAACTGTTTGTGTTACGCCACCTTGCACAAACGTTTTCCTTGTAGTGCCTGTGTGGGATGTATATACGAATGGAAACGTTCAGTGGTGACTGGCTGTGTGGGATGTACTTACTACCGGAAATGATTTCGCCTGTATAATTGTATTTTTTAGCAATATTGTACGTATTTCTGTATTTGAGTGCTCTCCGGTCGCACACGACCTCATTTTGCCGAGCGTGTGTGCCAAGAGTGCATATCCCCAATGGTTTTTGGGTCATGTGGGAAGGAACCCCCTATCGCCCACACTCGCTTGGCGACGGTTCCGAATGCCATCGCGGAAAGGGGTTAAAAACCATTTGTTTAGGACCGACGCGTACCAGTGCCTGTTCGGTGCTCGTTTACTTCATAATCCATATTTCATCTTTACTTCAGATTGCCATATATACTTTGGTATGGCTTAAATGCTTGGGGCCCCATTCGGCAACATATAATTTCAAAAGTCCAAACACTTCTAGAGTATACTTCGGCGTCCCGAATATTGCATTATATGCATCAGCTCTGAGTAATGTCTTTGGTCAATAGTTGGCTTGCCCGGCTCCTGTGATTACCACCTTATGTTCCGCTTGTTCGGCTAAGGTAGTAAAGGGAGGACTACTACGATCGTCTTTTCGAAGAGTTTGCAAAACGGTTCGAACATGGGTGACATGATCTTTGAGAGATTTGTTATAAACAAGGATATCATCGAAGTAGACCACAACAAACTAACCAATGTAAGGGCGAAACACATAATTCATAAGATGCATGAAAGTACCCGGTGCTTCATATAAACCCATAGGCATGACTAACCACTCATACAAACCAAACTTTGTTTTGAAAGTGGTTTTCCATTCATCACCCTCCTGTATGCGGATTTGATAGTAACCACTTTTAAGATCAATTTTGGAAAAGATAGTGGCACCACTAAGTTCATCAAGCATATCATCAAGGCGTGGAATGGGATACCTATAGTGAACGGTGATAGCATTGATAGGTCTACAATCAGAACACATGCGAAAGCTACCGTCTCTTTTGGGCACAAGAATGACCGGAATGGCACAAGGACTCAAACTTTCACACACATGTCCATGGTCTATGAGATGTTTTACTTTCCTTTGTATTTCTTTGGTTTCTTCGGGGTTGACGTGGTAGGGAGCTTTGTTCGGAAGTGGTGCTCCGGGGATGAGGTCGATGCGGTGCTCGATGCCTCGTAGTGGAGGTAGTCCCGAAGGTAGCTCGTCGGGGAAAACATCTTGGAATTCCAGCAAAAGAGAAGACAACACTAAAGGTAGAGTGTGAGAGGTGTTAGCTTTTGGTGCATCGTCCTTGCACAAAAGGACATAGTGTAGGACACTAGATGGGTTCTCACACACTCCTCTTATCTCACTTTTGGTGGCAAATAGAACTAAGTTCTTCTTTTCGCTCATCGTGGAGGCACTCAATTTGGGCTTGTGGCGCTCACTCTCTTTTTGGTGGTTTGCTCTCTCACTATTCTCTCCACGATGGGTGGCTTGCTTGTCGGTGATCACTTGGCTTGGAGACATAGGTTGAAGTACGTACTCCTTTCCTTTCATCTTGAAGATGTAGTGGTTCGTTCGACCGTTGTGGATGACACCTCTATCAAATTGCCATGGTCGACCAAGAAGAAAGTGGAAAACGGTCATTGGAACGACATCACACTCCAATGTGTCCTCGTAAGCTCCGATTTTGAAGGAGACTTGCACTCCATGCTCGACTTGAATAGTGCCGGAGTCGCTTAGCCATTGGACTTTGTAGGGATGTGGGTGCTTCGTCTTGGGTAATTGGAGCTTGGAGCAAAGTTCTTCACTTGCTAAGTTATGACAACTCCCTCCATCGATGATGAACTTGAAGAACCTTCCATTGATGCCGGCCTTAGTATGGAATATGTGGCATCTTTGGTCTTCTTCTTGGTGATGTGGAAGGGTCAAGACCTTGGAGACAACGAGAGCGGGACTTGAATCTTCATCACAAAAGACTTGTTCCTCATCATCGTTCACTTGCCGGTGCATGGCGACTTGCTGAAGTGCTTCCGTTTCTCCTTCACTCATGGAGTCGTATGTACCATCATCGTTGAGGATCATGGTCTGCTTGTCGGTACCCTCAAAGGACTTGTGGCCTCGGCCTCCGCATGTGAAACATTCGAAGGAACTTTTCTTGATGGTCTCATCGGTTGGGGTAGAAGATGATGAAGCTCTTAGCTTGAAGTTGCTCGTTGTAGGAGGATGACCTGAGGTTGTCGAAGCTTTCTTGTAACTCGACTTGTCGATGTTGCTTGTAGAAGGCTTGGTTGAGGTAGACGGTGTTGGATTCATTGAAGCTTGGGTGTTGGAGAAGCCATATGACTTGGATGAGAACTTGGCATACTTGAAGTCATCTTGCATTTGACGTTCCGCTTTGGTAGCTTGATGCACTAGCTCGATGAGGTTCGAGTATGGTTGGAAGTCGGCGATCTTCTTGATGGGGTGATTGAGTCCATTCAAGAAACTTGCCATAGTTTGCTCATCATCTTCCCTGACATTAGCTCGTTTCATTGCAATCTCCATTTCCTTGTAGTACTCTTCAACAGTCTTGGTTCCTTGCTTGAGTAGTTGGAGTTTCTTGAAGAGGTCACAGTTGTAGTAGGTAGGTATGAAGCGTGCTCTCATGACATCCTTCATTTGCACCCAAGTAGTGATGGGTGGTTCACCTTTTGCCTCTCGGCGCTCAATGACTTGTTCCCACCAAATGAGGACATAGTCTTGGAACTCAAGGGATGCCATCGCGATCTTCTTCTCTTCTTCATAGTTGTGCAAGCGGAAGATTTTGTCGACCTTCAATGCCCATGAAAGGTACTCTTCAGGATCATTGCATCCATTGAACTTGGGCATGGTGAACTTTAGCTTGTCGTAGCATTGCTCTTCATTGTCTTCGGGTCGGGGATGATGACGTCCTTGACGAGGAGGATCGTCTCTCACAACTTGCTCTTGCCGTGGAGGATTTCCATTGTCTTCTTTCTCTTGTTGAACTTGATGTTCTTGGCAAGCTTGTGGAAGAATTTGTCGAGCTTGAAGATGCACGCGAGCTTGGTATATTCGTTCTTGAACTTCTTCATGAAGTGCTTCTTGATGTTCATGAGCTTGTCGGCCTCGGTTGGCTACAACTCGTCTTGATTCTCGGAGGGCTTGTTGCGCCTCAAGTGCTTGAGCTTCTCGCAATTGTTGCTCTTGACATTGTGCCTCACCATCTTGTGCTTCTTGGTGTATACGCGCTCGCTCTTCCTCTTGGTGTTGGCGTTGTCGTTGCCATTCTCGTGCTTGCACAAAGGTAGCTTGGTTTTGACGATGTCGTTGTTCTTGAGAGTTGTTGTCGTGTAGAGGGTTGCAGTTGGCTTGACGATCTTGTCACGCGGCACGTCGAAGAGTGTTCGATGTCGGTGTACTTGAGCCGGAGATGGTGTAGTCGGAGTGTCCACTTGAGCGGCTCCATCTTAATGAGAATGAAGTGGAAGAAGAGCGGTTGAGCAACAAAGCACGAATCTCGTCCATTCTTGCATCATTCTCTTGCTTGTGGTCGTCAAGCTTGTGGTTGAAGTAATCTCTTGTGCGTCGCTCGGAGAGTCGCAAGTCGGTGGCGAGGTTGTCCATGCGTTCTCTCAATGCTTGTTTCTCTTGATTTAAAGCACGTTGTGCACCAAAGAGGTGGCTCTTTGTGACGTAGGAGTTCATGTCGTTGTCTTGCCCGATGAAGAGTGGGTTGGTACAAGTACTTGGCCTATCCATCATTCCAAGGGAAATATGTGAGTGGTAGAAAGAGAAGAACTTATACCAAATGTACCTTGACCGATGTTGAAGGTGGATCAAAGATCACTCCAATGTGGAACAAGGAAATAGCACAATTGGTACCAATTCTTGTCGGTTTCTCACACCTACACAAGTAAAAGCTTATGGTGGAGATCGATTAGGATGGTGGCACAAAATTTGATGCAATTTTTAGTGAGCTTCAATAATGTTGGAAAAGATTCGCAAGTTTGCAATGCAACAAGTAGACCAAGCAAAATAAGGTACACGGAAACACACATGCAAAGATATAAGTGGGGTCGTGCAACCAAGGATGAGCCAAAATGTGGAATCCACGAAAATGCTCTTGTTGCACAACACTAGAGAGATGCTAGCACGATTGCACAATAGGCAGATACGAAGACTTGTGCACAACCTACTAAGCAAAAATGCAACGACTTCTATCCCAATTATGCTCTATGTATGGTGTTTCGGTGATATGATCCAAGGTGATCTAGTATGACAATCTTAATGTTGTATGATGCTATGGTTCTTGCTTAAAAGCTCTTTTCTTATCTTTCCCTTTTGCTTAAAAGCTTGTTTGGCTCTTTGTTGTTTGAGCTCTTTTCTCATGCGATGCTTCATGAACCAAGATACCAATTGAGTATGCGATGACACTTTGTGACACAAGGGATGATATCAAGATATGCAGCGATGATATGTATGTATGCTATGGGAAGTATGATCACTAATGCACACAAGTCACGTGGTCGGCAATACTCAGAGGCTAGTCTCGATGGGTAAGCGACGCAAAAAGGTAAGGCTATGATGGTTATCAATGTAATGGCAAGAATGATGTATCACTATACCAAGGTGAATTTACCATTCTTGCTTACGGTATGGTGTCAAAATGGTGGAGAGGTTGTTGTTGATTACGCGTCTGTGGCGAAGATGAGCGGCGGTGATGTTGATGTCGAACCATACCTAAATAGCCGAAACACAATAGGATGCAGAACCGCAACTCAAATTCTCAAAGCACAATGTGGCAAAAACGTATCGGAGTGCGAAATGAGTAAGCAATGGTGGTTGCGGAAAGTGGTGGAGGTATGGGGATGTGTATGCAGAAGTGGGGCGGTGGCTACAATTTTCGGGGGGGGGGGGGTCAATTTCTTCAGGGTTTTGTGGACGTCCGGTGATTGCGGATGTCCGGTCGCCGGTCGTTCGGTTGCTGACGGACGTCTAGTGCCTGGGCGAAAATCAGGCACGGGATGAATAGCTAGGTTTCTTCAAGGAGAGGTCAAAATCCATCGAATCCGGGCGATTTAGTGGAAGGAAAAGGTGGAGATGAAGGGGAAAGCTAGATCCACACAAGGCAAAGCAAATCCACGGATCAAATCCAACAAAATTTCATCACACCAACAAATCACAAAAAAATTGGGGCTATTTTTGTGGGGAATTTTCGAATTAGGGCAAAATCAACAAAAACAAGGCTAGAAACACAACGGGGAGGCTCCGGGCGTCCGGTGGCTTCCAGACTTCCGCTGGTTCTGGCTCGGGTGATTGGACACTGGATTTTCGGAGTTGGCCGGTCGTCTAGTCGCTGGTCGTCCATGTCGGATTTCGGGTTCCGGCAAAACCCTTGAGGTTCGAAAACTGGGGTGCGCATGAAGATCTCCCCCCTCTCAAGCTCGCACACTCAACAATCTCACGGCCTAGCTTCACGAACCGAAGGAACACGAGACACAAGACTTATACTGGTTCGGGCCACCGTTGCGGTGTAATACCCTACTCCAGTGTGGTGTGGTGGATTGCCTCTTGGGCTGTGGATGAACAGTTACAAGGGAAGAACAGCCTCCTGAGGAGAGGTGTTCTTGTGCTTGCTGAGCTTGTGTGTTTGAGGATGAACTGGATCCTCTCTCGACCCGTCCCCTATTTCTATGGTGGCTAGTCCTATTTATAGTGGCCTTGGTCCTCTTCCCAAATATTGAACGGGAAGGGATCCCACAACGGCCAAATTCGAAGGGAGACAACTAGTACAAGTTATCCTGACAAAAGTAGTCTTTGCCTACAAAAGGCTCTCGTGGTGACGCCGTCTTGGGCTCCATGGTGACCTTCGTCCTGTCGTCCTGCTGGTTTCGGTCTTGTTGCATTGATATGGAAACCGTTGCCTGATGCCTTGGAACTCCTCGCCAGGCTTGCCTCCTTAGCACCAAAGAGGAAATGAGGACAATGTGCTCGCTAGCGCCCGCCTAGTCTTGATCGTCATGGCTTACGTCACTGGAACCTCACGAGGTTCGCCTTGCCTTGATCTCTCCGCCCCTCGCGAGCCAGCCAGGTGGGGCCGCCCCTGAAGATGTCTTGCGTCATCCGCCTCACGAGGCTTGGCCCCTCGTGAGGGTCTTGGGTGTTTTCTGGTGAAGATGGGCCGTACGGGGCCGCTGGAGGAGCCATGTTGCGGGCTGCAGGTAGGCAAGTCTGGGGACCCCCGTTCCCAGAATGCCGACAGTAGCCCCCGGGACCAAGGCGCGCTCGGGCTTGGCTTCGAGGCGAAGCCAAAGGGCAAGTATGGAGCGCTGTGGGCCCCAACAGCCTGCGGCCTTGGTCGACCCGTGGCGACTGATTGGACATGGGCGTCTCCGTTTCCCCATGCAGCCTTGAAATCCGCCTGGCTAGGCGGCCACGGCATCCTACACAGTTACCTCCCCGTTGCTAGCAACACACTCCCCAACTTCTTCACTTCCTCATACCTCTGCCTCCTCTTCCAATCCAACTCGAGCTCTGCCCTTATTGCCATGGCACCGAACCGGATGGAGAAAGGGAAGAAGCCCCTGTCCTCAGCCAACTCAGCTCCGGCCGTCGAGCCCGCCGTTGGCCGATCGCGGGTGCTCAATTAGGAGGCCATGGATAAGGTCCACCTCGCGCTCGCTACCAGCTTCAACGAACGGGGGGAATGGTAGCCTGGCCTGCATCCCGAGCCTCCATCGATAGGACGGCCACCGAGGTACCGTTCTTCGTTGACGCTCTGTGGGCTGGCCTGGTTCCTCCCTTCTCCGCCTTCTTCGATGTCGTGCTTTTCCATTACCAGATCCATATGATGCACCTTGATCCCCAATCTGTCGCCCTTCTCACCGTCTTCGCCTTTGTCTGCGAGGCCATGGTGGGCATTGTTCCTTCTATGGCCCTCTTGCGCCATTTCTTCTTGCTGCACCTGACCAACCCCCGGCAGTGCTCTGGGTGCGTGATACTATGGCCCTCTTGCGACGGCCGGCTCAGGGATTGATTTTGATCTCCCATCATCCACGAGCGGGTTTCGGACGCGGTGGGTGTATGTTGATGTCGAAGTACTGAGCCCTCTGCTCTCGCCCCCGTTGTCGCCCGCCGTCCCCAGCTCCAGCTGGGGTCACGAGGAGCTCGCGGGCTCCCATCTCGCCTTCGTCTGGCTCCGGCTGAGGAAGCTGAAGGATCTCAATGTGACCGTGCCTAAGGTGATGAAGGAGTTCCTCCGACGCCGCATCGCTCCACTCCAGCGTCATTCCCAGCCGATGTGGGCCCTGGCCGGTGATCAAGATCGCATGAGGCTTCAGCCGTCGGGGCTTCCGACCAAGGCACGAAGGACGGTGCTCGAGGTCTTGGTCGGCGACCGCTCAGCGGGTGACTTGCCTCAAGTGGGTGGTTGCTTGTACGACTGCTCAAACAGGGTGGAGTTCACGGGGCAGATGCCCTCCTTCGATGAGTGGGGGATGCGCCCAGTTGGCCTTGTGGGGCCTCGTAAGAACCCCATCGTTGTGGTTCCTCTTCCTGGTACCGACGCCGAGCTTGCCCCAGGAGTGGACGCAGGGGGGCAAGCACCGCTGGAGGCCGGAGGCACAGGCATCGAGGTGTCGATGCTGCCTGGGGCTCCCGAGGCGTCATCCTCGGGAACCCATGATTCCTGCCCTGGGGCGGCAGCTGAGGAGGCGACGCAGTCCGCTGTTCTTGAGGCCGAAGCTCCTGAGGCCTCGATAGGTCGTCGCGAGGTGGAGCCTGAGAGCTCTCCTCAGCATGGCGCTCCTGAGGTCGTCTCTTTGGGTGCTTCGCCAGTTGCGCACCGCGCTGGTCGTCACGTGCAACGCTTGGGCCGGTTCTGCGTGGACTTCGCGGTGCTCCAAAAGAGGAAGGGGTCTCCGAGCTGCAGCAGTGGCACCGTTCGGCTGTTGAAACATAGGAAGTACATCGCCGTAGATGAGTAAGTACCTTATCTCTATAATTCCTCGAGTGCCGCTTCCCTTTCTGGTGGTGGTTCTCCCGGATCCCATCTACCAAGGCCATGAAGCCCCTGGTGACGCAACCTCCTCCTGCCTCGAGTCTTCCGCTGGCCCTGAGTGTCCCAAGCCGGCACGCTGCCCCCGTCACAGGGTCGGTCGGAGAGGTAGGTGTGCCGGCTTAGCGCCTTGAGCCCGCGCTCCTGCCATCTCATCTTTGTGGCCTCGTCGGGGGTGTGACGAGCGTGCCAAGGTCTCCTCCTCTGGTTATGGACAGCGACTGGATGGCTTCGGTCTTGGTCCCTTCTTCGACAGGTGAGCATCATCCCAACCGGGCTGCTGCTGAAGCCTAGTCGGCGTCCGGAGGGGCGCCAGCCCCCAGCCCCCTGCAGGAATGGGGTGAGCCGCTCTAGGCCCCGTCGGCGGCCCCTGATGTGGAGGGCGGAGCCGGCTGCACGCTCAAAGCTGCGCACGAAAGAAGCATCGTCCGCTACGAGCTCTTCCGAGAGGCGATGGGCGTAATAAACCGGCTTGGCGGGGAGCTCGCAGATGTAGACGCGCGCCTCGAGGCCGAGGGTCTTCGGCTGGTGGGGGAATGGCATAAGCTGAAGGTCGCCATCAACCTTGGCCGCCACCAACGCGAGCTTGATAATGCGAAGGCCGAGGCGTCTCTCGCGACCTCGCTTGAAGCATGCGCCCACGCTTTGGAAGAAGCTCAGGAAGCTAATTGACATCGCGAGTTCACAGAGGAGCGCGCGTGGGAGCTCCAAGCCTGGAGTGGTTCCGTGGAGTAGCAAGTGGAGGCGTGCAAGGCCGCCTTAGCATTGATGAGGGGGATGCCTGTCGAGGAGGAAGAGATCCTGAGGCGCGAGGAGGCACTAGCGCTTGAAACCGCGGAGCGCAGCCTTGAGCTCAAGCGGTTGGAGACAAGAGAGCGCCAGCTTGCCCAAGCTAAGGACGCTGTCGGCGCGCGCGAGGCCAAGGCCCAGGAGGAAGTCAATCGCCGAGCGTCCAAGGCTCGCATGGACTTTGTGGGCAGGTACGACCTGAAGTTGAAGCTTCTGGAAGCCGAGGCTGTGGGCAGGACCAAGGCCCTCAGGTTGGGGCTGGACGAAGCTGAATGTTACGAGAAAGCCGATGTAGCCGCCCTGTCTTCAGTGCAAGCCAAGCTGGCCTCCGCACGTGCCGAGCTGTCTTCTCTTCAGCAGCGGGTCGCCGGCGCTGAATCCTCCGTGCAGCGGGGCAGGGAGGAAGCACTCCAGCGGTGGATGCTGGAGCGTGAGCACGCCCCCATGCTCCAAAACCTCAGTACCAGAGCCAACGCGGTGCTGGGCACCGTCTGCAACGAGAATGCGCCTCATCCCCACTCGGACGACTACGCCAGTCACCTCCTTTTCTTCACTGACGTGGTGACGTGCTTGGAGAATCGATCTGAGAGGGCTCGCGTGCTTGTCGAGGAGAGGAGTTGCGGCCTGCTCAAGCGTGTGTTCTCCCATGTCTTCAGCCATCGCCAGAACACCTACCCCAACTTTGACTTCGACGCCGCCATTGCTCCTGTGCCCCAGGCCATCTGGGATGACCTGGTGCGCTGGGTTGTGGACAATGTGGACGCCCTAGTCAGGGCCTTCACCTTCGAGGATGACGTGGTGGTGGTTGCTACAGATGAAGGCGACGTGGTGGATGATGACGAGGGCGGCGCCGGTGATGGTGGTGACGATGTCGGTGACGATGATGTAGACGTTGGCGATGGTGACAGCGATGCCACCGATGCGTCTGAGGGCCACCCGGAGGACGCGGTGAGCGATATGTCCGATTGAACCCGCGCTTCTTTGTCGTTGACCCTGCATATGAAAGCTCGGGCACAGCCCTGAAGGTTGTAAGAGCATTTTGGGAGGGGAGGCCCCTCATGTAAACAGATTATTGCTTTTGTTCTTTAGGCTAGACTAAAGATTTGTTTTCATAAATCCATGAGTCCCGCCATGAGCCTACTGCTATAGTTTTACCTTTCTCTCGGCCAGTTCCGGACTGGGCCATGAGGTCTTGAGTTTCAGAGGAGCCTGCCAATCCGCCCGAGAGGGCCTCGTGAGAAGCGAGTGTTTAGCTATGGAAGGACGTGTGCACAGCATGCGCGTGTCGTGCCCAGCCCCCGCTCGTGAGGATCTCTCGAGGGGGGAGGCAGCAGGGATGAACCCCGAACCAGGGCAAGGAGCCAAATCGCAAGAAATCACACGAACGAGAAAAGACACCGCCCGCGCTTATCAACTAAAATTCAGCTTCAACTTAAATCCAAAGCCAGAAAACAGGGCTACAAAAAGAGAGATTGAAAGCAAATGGCCGAGTCCGGCACCTAGTCTAGTCTTCTTGTCTTCTCACCGGCGCGGAGCTAAGTGCTGCCACTAGTCGTGGGAGGGAGCCCCCGAGGCCCGAGGGCGGCACTCCTGAGACTCCAGGGCGTGTACCGCCCCACTCATTATTACGTGAGAGTGTCATGAGCGGAGATCTTCACAAGCGCGAGCCTTACTTCATATCGCCAGACGAGGGCCCCGCCTTGCGCCACCCTCGACTACCACTGGGGCGACCGATAACCAGGACGACACCAGGGGCAAAGGGGACGCCAGCGGCACCCTCGGCGACCACGGGTCCTCTGCGGGGGAAGGCTCGCCGGCACCTCCCCGGCAGAGTGCCTACCTTCGGGGGATGTCTTGCTCCGTGGGATGCGGGGAGGGGCCTTGCTCCCGGCTCCTCCCCGGCAGCCCCTAGTGCGCCCCCCTGGCGAAAGGGGGGCCGCCGAGCTGGGGTCACCGTCCGCCACCGTGACCTGATCCTCCTGTGACCCATGGTTAGCGTAATCTTGCGCCTGAGAGATTAGTGGTACCATGTAGCTGTTGTTGCTAGCATGGTTGGTGAGGCTTTCAAGAGGTTCCTGGAAGGCCCCAGTTTCTAGTGCCTCCTCCTCCCAGCTCGGCTCGAGGAACGAGCCGGGGTTGTCTTCCAGCGTGTACTCCTGGTACATCATGCGGGGTACGTAGGCCTCCGAGGCCGCCGCCTGGAAGACCTTGCCGTAGTGCCCCACGCTCCATGTCGCCCGACCCAGTGCACCACCCGAAGGTTGGTAGGAAGGCATCCCGCCGGGACCATAGGCGGCGACGCTCGTACCTGCGCTTGTTGGAGGTGGCGGGGGTGCGATTGGGCGTCTGGTGTCATTGGCCACGCCAGTGTAGATGGAGCTCAGAGGCGCGCATTGGGGCGCGTGGGCGCGGCGAGGCCAACCAAGCGATCCGGACGCGGCCTGAGGTGTAAGCAGGGAGCAGAAGGGAGGCGCTCCCGAGGACGCAACATCCAGTAGCTCAGCGACGTGCTCCAACGGTGCATCCCGGCCGCTCTCCATCAGTCGACATCGCAACAGCTCGCGAGCCACCATGAGCGCGGCCCTCATGTTTGCTTGTTCCCGTCGGGTGTGTGGCGCCATGGCCGCGGCATCCTTGAAGCCCTTGCAGCTGCCCTTAGTTGGCGTGGATTAAGGGAGGATGGCGCTTGACCGCGCCGCCCGCGCCCTGCAGTGCTTGGCGGTGCGCGTGCTGCCTGGGGAGCGGGGTTGAGGTCTTGTTGGGCAGGCGGGGCCGCCCGGGCAGGCCAGGCTCCCCACCGGTCGATGTTGGTCCTCGGGTCGCCGGACATTGGAGCTGCAGAGTGTCGGTGGAATGACTGGCGAAAGCAAGACTCCGACGCACCCCTACATGGCGTGCCAAATCTCGATTTTCGGGTTCCGGCAAAACCCTTGAGGTTCGAACACTGGGGTGCGCATGAAGATCTCCCCCCTCTCAAGCTCGCACACTCAACGATCTCACGACCTAGCTTCACGGACCCAAGGAACATGAGACACAAGATTTATACTGGTTCGGGCCACCATTGCGGTGTAATACCCTACTCCAGTGTGGTGTGGTCGATTGCCTCTTGGGCTGTGGATGAACAGTTACAAGGGAAGAACAGCCTCCTGAGGAGAGGTGTTCTTGTGCCTAGTGAGCTTGTGTGTTTGAGGATGAACTGGATCCTCTCTCGACCAGTCCCCTCTTTCTATGGTGGCTAGTCCTATTTATAGTGGCCTTGGTCCTCTTCCCAAATATTGAGTGAGAAGGGATCCCACAACGGCCAAATTTGAAGGGAGACAACTAGTTCAAGTTGTTCTGACAAAAGTAGTCTTCGCCTACCAAAGGCTCCGGTGGTGACGCCATCTTGGGCTCTGAGGTATTCCTGGATTAGGGGGTCTCTGGACAGCCGGACTATATCCTTTGGCCAGACTGTTGGACTATGAAGATACAAGATTGAAGACTTCGTCCCGTGTCCGGATGGGACTCTCCTTGGCGTGGAAGGCAAGCTTGGCATTACGGATATGTAGATCTCCTCCCTTGTAACCGACTCTGTGTAACCCTAGCCCCCTCCGGTGTCTATATAAACCGGAGGGTTTAGTCCATAGGACAACAACAATCATACCATAGGCTAGCTTCTAGGGTTTAGCCTCTACGATCTCGTGGTAGATCAACTCTTGTAATACTCATATCATCAAGATCAATCAAACATGACGTAGGGTATTACCTCCATCGAGAGGGTCCGAACCTGGGTAAACATCGTGTCCCCCGCCTCCTGTTACCATCTGCCTTAGACGCACAGTTCGGGACCCCCTACCCGAGATCCATTGGTTTTGACACCAACATTGGTGCTTTCATTGAGAGTTCCACTTTGCCATCACCGTAAGGCTTGATGGCTCTTTCGATCATCGGTAACGATGCGGTCCAGGGTGAGGTTTTCCTTCCCGGACATATCTTCGTATTCGACGGCTTCGCGCTGCGGGCCAACCCGCTTGGCCGCCTGGAGTAGATCGGGAGCTATGCCCCTGGCCATCAGGTCAGGTTCAGAAACTTAAACGACACCGCCAACATCCGCGGAGACTTGATCTTCGACAGATTCGAGCCCGTGTCAGGTGCGCCGCACAATCACGATGAGCATGATGTAACTCTGTCGTCGGACAGTATTCGGGAGATCGCATCTACAACTACTCCGGCCCTCAATTCGGAGCAAAGTGCGCCATCCGACGATGGGTGGATAGACCCTGCCATGGAGGCCGCACTATCAGTGGCACTAGAGCCGAATACTGACTTCACCCCTTACAAGAGCCGTGTTGCCGAACCATTGGATTCGTCCCCGGCCATAGGCTCCGAGCCGCCTGCGTCCGTGCCTATTGAATCCGATTGGACACAGATCATGGAGTTTACCTCCATAGATATCTTTCAGCACTCGACTTTTGGCGACGTGCTAAATTCATTAAGGTCTCTCTCCTTGTCAGGAGAACCTTGGCCGAACTATGTCCGGCCAGAAGGGGATGTGGACGACGAAGAAATTCGCCGCCCACCCACCACCCACTTAGTAGCCACTGTCGATGATTTAACCGACATGCTCAATTTCGACTCTGAAGACATCGACGGCATGGACGACGATGCAGGAGAGGAACAGGAACCAGTGCCCACAGAGCGCTGGACAGCCACTTCATCACATGACATATACATGGTGGATACACGTGAAGAAGGCAATGGCGACAAGACAGCGGAGGATGACCCCTCCAAGAAGCAAACAATGCGTCGGCGTAGGCGCCGCCCCAAATCCCGCCTCAGCAAAAACAACGATGATAGCGCAAGAGAAAATAACACTCCAGTCGACTCCAGAAGAAACGACGACCACATTGACCCGGCGGCAGAGCACGATGAAACTGAAAATGGTGAACATAGTATGGATCCGATGTTCGAACACGGCGACGCCATGGATAAACCTCATCAACCCCCCTCTGGGGAGGAAAATAGTCCGGACGAAGATGCACACATCATCCCGGAAAGGCACTTGGAACAAGAGAACCTCCACAGCAGGCTTATTGCCACAGCGAGGAGTCTGAAGAAGCAGAAGCAAAGGCTTAAGGCCGCACAAAATACGCTCAACTGCAGGTGGAACAAAGTGCTCGACAACAAAGAAAAGTATGGTGGAAGTTACCACACAAAGAGCTATCCAAAGCGCAAGCTATTACCTGAATTCGATGATGAGGCCTTACACTACAAGAAATATGTCAACTAGTGACCTTCTTTCAGTGACCCTGGAAGAATTGGTTATAGATCTATGACCATTTCAGACCAATTGGTCAAAAGCTGTTCAGGGGGCTCCAAACCCTAAACTATAACGACCATTTTGGTCAGAAAGGTCGTATTTCCTTACATGAAATGGTCATAAAGCAGATAACACTGGTCTGCTGCCTTATTTCTAGCTGATCATGACCAATATAGATGGTCATAACCATGTAAATTTTGGTGGGTTGCTATGACTAGGCGCCACCTCATCAGTTTTGCCTATGTGTCATGTCCATGTGGCAGTTTTTGCCCTAGGTTGTGAAGCAACCTATATTTCTGTCATTCCCAAAATTCCCAAAAAATCTCATAGATTCTTTGGGTCATATCTTCATCAAATATGTAAAAATTCTTCCTTACCTAGTTCAAAACTAATTCAACAATATTCATTTTCCTATTCTATTCACAACAACACTTTATGAAGGAAGTGCTATTTATATATTCTTGATTGCCCTCGGAATTTTTGGGCACTCTTTCCTATCCAAATCATTACCGCATGACAAAATTCAGCTCCATTTGCCTAGCAAATCTTCCTCGGCAAATTTCCAAAGTTTTTGTCCACCTAGAAGCATTGTGAAGGAAGTACCTTTTTATATCTCGAAATGACATGAAATTTATACAGTTCCTTCATATGCCCAAATTATCACCCTCCTCCAAATTGCAGCTCGTTCAAATCATCTATGTGATCCCAGGTTCAATTTATATTTTATAGCCAAATTGGCACGTTGCAAAGCAAGTGTTATATAGAGCCCTGCTATTACCCTCAAACTTTTCGGGCACTCTTCCATACCCAAATCATTGCCACATGATAATATTCAGCTCAATTTTCCTAGTAATCTTTCTCAGGAAATTTCCAAAGTTTCTAGCTCGAGAGAAGCTTTGTGAAGTAAGTACTAGCTAGGCTTACCCAAATGATCTGAAAATTTACCAGCGCATGACCATACATATGTAACTTACCTACACCAATTTTTAGCTCATTTCATTCATCCAATCTCTCTCACTAGTTTTCCCAATTTTTGTCCATAGAAGAGCATTGTGAAGGAAGTACTACTTTGGCATGTCCAAACGGTATCAATTTTCTACAATGCTTTCCTATGCCCAAATAACCATCCTCCACCAAATTTCAGCTCAATCCATTCATTATTTTGAGCCTAGCTTTAACATTCATATTTTTGTCCAGTGTGGTACTTTGCAAAGAAAGTACCACCTAGGATCCGCCTTTTGAGCTAAAAATTTGTGAAGACATTCTCCTTAGTAGATGATCATCCTCAGCCAAAACTCACGCCCATTGGCCATGTGCATTTCCTGTACCGCTAATCAAACACTTGGCTGCTTATTCATGTTTGAGCATCGATCGGTCTCCTCGTGAGAATCTTATGTTGTGATTTTCTTCCTAGCACCTACATGGGGAGTGCCCAACCCACTAGACATGCCTAGGCTGCCCAGAACACATGGCAATGCCACGGTCACGCGGTGACCACGCGGCGGGCATGCAAGTTTACGCGCTCTAGAGTTGGGGGCCTCGTCCACCCTCCAAACCTCGACGTATCGCCACCAAACCATGTATTTATGATTAAATAGGTACTTATATAACTAGAAATCATTTTTGGAAAAAATAAATAGCAAACTATGAGGTAGCTACAGTTCAAATTTGACCCGCTTCCTACTGAATCGGCAGGAATTTGTCTTTTTTACGAGAGGTGGATCAAAACTTTTGACACCCAACCATTTGGTCAATTGTGCATTAAATATGTCCTAATATTTTAGAAAATTGATTTGGTGCAATTTTGCAACAATTATTTGGTAGGCCCTTCACAAAAAAACCTCATCTCGAGCACTCGAAAAATGGAAAATGAATTTTCCGTGCAAAAAAAAATGAAAACTCCCTTAGGCAACATTGTTTGGAATTCCAAGATGCACCCTTGTGCATAATATGAGATCATTTGAACAAACTATGCCATGAATGTGGGCATAAGATTGATCATTTGGCTCGAAAGCCATGAATCTTCACGCATGATAGCTCATTTCCGAGAACACTTTTTTAAAATAATTGCCGTATTACAAGTTTATAATTTTGGCCAGTAACTTGGCCACATATGATGAAACAATGCGAAGGTTTTCCAGTTTTTTGATTTTTTTGAATTTTTTATGCCCATTTCAAAATGCGGTCAAAACGGCGGGAATGACCGTTCCTAGCTAGTGGTTGAATCTTGAATTTTTTTTGGTATTTCTATGATTAAATAGATATTTATGTACCTAGAAATGAATTTTGGAAAAAAATAAAGAGCAAACTACGAGGTAGCTACAGTTCAAATTTGACCCGCTTCCTGCTGAATCGGCAGGAATTTGTCTTTTTCATGAGAGGTGGATCAAAACTTTTGACACCCGACCATTTGGTAAATTGTGCACTAAATATGGCCTAATATTTCAGAAAATTTATTTGGTGCAATTTTGCAACAATTATTTGGTAGGCCTTCACAAAAAACCTCATTTCGGGCACTCGAAAAATGGAAAATGAATTTTCCGTTCAAAGAAAAATGAAAACTCCCTTAGGCAACATTGTTTGGAATTCCAAGATGCACCCTTGTGCACAATATGAGATCATTTGAAAAAACTATGCCATGAATGTGGCCATAAGTTTGATCATTTGGCTTGAAAGCCATGAATCTTCACGCATGATAGCTCATTTCTGAGAACACTTTTTTAAAATAATTGCTATATTACAAGTTTATAATTTTTGCCGGTAACTTGGCCACATATGATGAAACAATGCAAAGGTTTTCCAATTTTTTGATTTTTTTGAATTTTTTATGCCCGTTTCAAAATGCGGTCAAAACGGCGAGAATGACCGTTCCTAGCTAGTGGTTGAATCTTGGAATTTTTTTGGTGTTTCTCTGATTAAATAGATACTTTTGTACCTAAAAATTATTTTTTGAAAAAATAAAGAGCAAACTATGAGGCAGCTGCAGTTCAAATTTGATCCGCATCCAACTGAACCGGCAGAAATTTGTCTTTTTCAGAGAGGTGGATGAAAACTTTTGACATCCAACCATTTTGTCAATTGTGCATTAAATATGGCCTAATATTTTAGAAATTTATTTTCTGCAATTTTGCAACAATTATTTGGTAGGTTTTTCACAAGAAAACATTTTTGCCACTCAAAAAATGATTCAAAATAGCTAGAAATATGAAAAATGCATACAAATTGGTCCTAATCCATAAAATGTGGTCTAACTCTAGTGGAAGTTTGTGTGGTGCCCTTTTACAAAATATTTTTGATAGCTACTTCATTAAATCCCTCTATTTTAGTATTTGAAAACTATTTTACATCACTGATTTTCTAAACCAATCATAACTCTGTCCACAGATCGATGACATGGCGTCCATCCATCCATCCATCCATCTCTCCATCCCACATCCATCCATCCATCTATCTACATAAAAGAAGAAAAAAGAAAGAAAAGGAGATACCCCTCATCCGCAGCCCAAACCCTAGCTTAGATCCCCTCCCCCCGTCGCCCCCTTCCTCCCTCGTCCCCATCTCCTCGCCGCCATCTCCTCCTCCCTTCCAGATCGCCGCCGCCACCTCCTCCTTTCTAGATCGATCCTTCCACCTCCCTCTGTTCGAGCTCCCCGACGGCCATGGCCTCCCCCACGCCCTCCCCCACGCTCTCCTCCTCTCTCCCATCCCCTTCCCTCACCGCGAGCCCTTCTCCCCCGCGAGCCCTCTCTCTCTCCCTCCCACGACTCCTCTGCTCCACCCGATTCTGGCGAGTTGAGGCGGCTCTCACCGGCGCGCAGCACACCCTCGGGCTCCCCTCGTGCAGCTCTTTCTTCCCCTCCCGTCAGATTCGTCCCTTGCACCCTCTAGTGCAAGCCCGCAACCTCACCCATGGCTAGGGTTTCGCCCCCTGTCGATTTTCTGGAGGTCGGGAATGGCGCGGGTGGGCCAAGCGCAGGCGACGAGGGAGGTGGGTGGCGCTGCTACCTCCTTTGCCAGCCGCCGCCGCCGCTACCCGTCTCGTCTGCGACCTCCACCTTGCCGCCGCCCAGATCCAAGTCGCCAACGAGCCCAACCGCCTCCGCCGTCCCCATACGCGCCGTCGTTGCACAGCGGGTCTCGCCGACGGCCTCGTCGTCCTCTGCCTCCAGCGCATCCTTCCACACCTGCTCCGTCCGTCCCCAGCTCACCTCGCCCCGCACCACCTGCCACCGGAGTCGCCCCTCCAGGTATCTCCCCCCCCCCACCACTTCTAGCGCCACCTTTTGGATTCCAGTATGCGTATCTTTAGTACTATATGAGAAATTGTTTCTGAATGCTCTAATGAAAGTACAGAGAAAAACATACAGTAAAATAACAGTAGCTACAGGTCTGACAAATGGTGCAAATGCTTTGCTCTAGACACTAAGTTTTTACTACTCCAAGTAAATTAACTGAAACTTGTTGTTCAATCATTTGCTTTTTGTTCTTGTCAGTAAAATAACAGTAGGTTCAATCATTTGCTTATTGTTCTTGTCAACAGAGATAGTCACACAAAAGGAGTACAGTAGGAAATTAACATTACTCCAGTGTGTACTGTTAATTAACTAAAATATTGAAGAACTTTGCAAATTTACTCAGATTGTTTATTCAGATTGCTTGCTCAACATTGGATCATGCTAGTTGCTTATTTAGATTGTTTATTCAGATTGCTTGCTCAATATTGGATCATCAAAATTGAATCATGCTAATTGCTTGCTCAACATCTATTGTTCTCAGATTGTTTATGATCATCAAATTCTTTTTCTCAGATGAGCAAGTCTTAGTTTATGATCAGATTGTTTATAATCATCAAATTGATGCAGAGTGAGTACCGGGCAAGGAAATGTAGCAACACCTGTGCACGGGCGAGGAGCAGAACACCACCTCCTGGGCGGCTGCAGAGCACCAGCTCGCCTCCACCTGCAGCAGCACCTGTGCTCTAGTTCCTAGGTGGCAGCAGAGCACCAGTTCGCATTTGTTGCAGCAAATCACCTGCAGAGCACCTCCACCTACATGATGTATAGCGTAGTGACACATTTCTGTTCAGAGTATTACGGTTGCAATTTCAGTGGTTGTTGCTTGTTTAGGAATTCCTTGTATGAATTCTAGTTCCTGTGATGCTGGCAATATTACTAATGTGTTAAGTTTTCTAAACATGCTTGCTGCTAGCTTTGAAGTTGATCTAAAGAACCATTCATGCATTTACACATTCATGATTTCCTCTGCTGTTTGTAATTGTTCTGGTTAACTGTGCTAGTAGATATTTCCTAGGATTTGTAGCTGGTAGATATTGTGCCATGTCCTCTTTGACGAGTAGATATTGTGTCATGTCCTCTTAGACGAGTTCATTTATTGAAAAATATTTCACATGTAGGGTAAATATGTCACAGTAAATCTGTAAAATATCTTCTTTATAGTTTTTCCTCGCATGTTCAGTATTGTGTCTGGCATGTTCATAGAGCCACTTGTGTAGTGAGATGAGAATAACAATTATACTTCTGTAATGTTTGATCGTATAGACATATGCAAAAGTTGCTTGTGCATTATCACTAGTTTTGATCGCTGCTTTACTAATAACTGTGAATGCAATAGTGTGTTTGTGGTCTTATTTTCTTGCAAGTTTACTATTTCCAGAACCATCATCTTATTTTCTTTAACATAGTAGTTTGCTATTGACGTTTACTATTGAGGAAAAAGAGGAGATATGAAGTTTATATTAACGTTTCATGCAGGTCGGGTTACCCAATGTTGGCAAATCAACTTTCTTTAGCATAGTAACAAAGTGGGCTCCCGCGCCGGCGACTCCAGGTCAGTGCCCCGACCCCTCCCTCCCTCGTCTTCCCATCTCGTTTTTGTTTCCTGTGGTGGCTGCTGTTGTTTCTTGTCGGGTTCTGACTCGGTTTGGTTTGCTGTTGTTGTTTATGTTGTGGTGGCGCAGGCTCGCGGTGAAGAAGAGCAAGGCCGAGAAGGACCCCAACAAGCCCAAGCTCCCCCAATTGCCTTCTTCATCTTCATGTGAGTCCCAGTCTTGGTTCCTGGTTCTATTGATGTTGCTTCTGTGGTGTGGAGTCGCGTCCTGACCAAGGATTTGGTGCGTGTTTCGTCTTCGCAGGAACAACTTCAGGAAGGAGTACAAGGAGAAGCACCCTGACGTAGGCAGGTCTCCATGGTAAGCGCCTTGGTCCCGTTCCGCCACCTGTCCACCTCTGTCTTGTGTTGTTCGCTCGAATTGTTGCTGCGATGAGTTTCCTTGTGAATTCTGTGTCCTGATCTGGTTTGGGTTTAGTTCTCTGGCTCATTCAAACCGAGAGGACTATGTTCTCAGATTGTTGCTAGAATTGCAACTGCTCATTTTGTATTAAGCTAGGATAAACATCTTTTTTAGAACATGGGTTGAAGCAGACTGTACTTGCTTATTGAGAATATGAAAATGAGATATTCTGTTTGCTAATATGAAGATAGCATTGTGTTTAATCCAGTACTGATGATTGTCTTCATTCGCATATAAACTTGTTAATGATGGTGATTACTAGCATATAAACTTGTTAAATATATATTTTCTAGATTGTCTATACACTAAACCTGGAGGTTTGAATATCTACTCCAGGAATGAAGATGGTACTCTAATGCCTTTGTGTTCACCCATTTACAGGAGCTCCAGGCCTAGGAAATTTCAAGTTCAAAGCGGCGTGTAGCCCTAGTAGCAAAGATTTGTTCTGTTTGACTGTAATAAACTGTAAATATTATAGTACTGTAATAGTAGGCATATCTGGGTTGTAATAGACTATGCACAGATTGTAATAGACTATGTACAGGAGCTCCAGGCCTAAGAAATTCTACATTTTTTCTGTTCTATTTAAAATATTGATTATTTGTGTGATATGAAGACGTGTGAAATGGAAACCTGATTAGTAGGCCCATTTGTGAAAATAATCTAAACAATGCTCACATTTTTGACATGTGGGACCAATATAGGAGATTATGACAAGTGGGACCCATCTGATTTGTGGGACCAGATTAAAAAATATATACTGAAAAACTAAAAAGGCCATGGCCCAAAATATAAAAAATGCCAAATTATTGGGCCAGGCCCATGTAGCTAGAGAAAATTAATAGAGAAAATATACAATAAAAAGGCCGAATTGTTGGGCTAGGCCCATGTAGAAAATCGAATTGGACCTGGCTGAATCTTGTGCCACATCAGATTGCCACGCTGGATGCCTACGTGGCCTGGGGAGGTTGCTAGTGACCAAAACGCCACAGTAGACGTATTTTGGTCATAAACGTCTATGACCATTCCAGAAGAAAGGTCGCTATAGTCAGTTTACGACCGCCAGCTTTTGACCTTATGTTTTTGGTCACAAAAAGGTCACAAATTGAAAACAGTGACCATTCAGTGACCAATAGTGCTGGTCACAAGTTGACATATTTCTTGTAGTGTTAGAGCCCACACAGCCGAAAAATAGAACGGCCAATCGGCCGGATCAACCACCTTGTGACCACGATAGAGCGGCTAACAAGGCCGCACATAAGTCCACACACGATCTACATGAGGACTTGCGCCAAAAATCCAGTATGACTAGATCCATCTATGGATCTAGGAAGCGCGCTCCGGCACAAAACCAAAACCGAATACTGCAACCATCCGAACGCCATGATACATCCAAATACAAGGGTGCCGCACACCCCCTATGTTTCACCGATGAGGTGCTGACCACGAATTCCCAAAAGGATTCAAACCAGTGAACATAGAGGCGTATGACGGGACCACAGACCCTGGGGTCTGGATTGAGGACTTTATCCTCCATATCCATATGGCTCGCGGAGACGATCTCCACGCCATCAAGTACTTGCCCCTCAAGCTTGAAGGACCAGCTCAGCAATGGCTGAAAAGCCTCCCCGAAAACTCAATTGGAAGTTGGGAGGAGCTCGAGGATGCTTTTCGGGCTAATTTTCAAGGGACCTATGTCTGACCTCCGGATGCAGACGATTTAAGTCATATAATTCAACAGCCCGGAGAGTCAGCCCGAAAGCTTTGGAACAGGTTTCTCACTAAAAAGAACCAAATCGTCGACTGTCCGGACGCCGAAGCCTTAGCAGCTTTCAAGCACAGCGTCCAAGACGAATGGCTCGCCAGACACCTTGGCTAAGAAAAACCGAGAACAATGGTAGCCCTCACAAGCCTCATGACCCGCTTTTGCGCGGGCAAAGATAGCTGGTTAGCCCGCAGTAGCACCAGCAACCCAAGCACATCCGAAGTCAGGGATGGCAATGGAAAACCACGACGCAGTAAAATCAAGCGTCGAAATAAAAAAAGACAGCTAGATAATACGGCGGTAAACATCGGATTCAGGGGCTCCCGACCAGGTCAGCGGAAAAAGCCTTTCAAATGCAGCAGAGATGGATCGTCTAGCCTAAACAAGATTCTAGACAAACTATGTCAGATTCATGGCACCCCTGATAAACCTGCAAATCACACCCATAGAGAATGCTGGGTCTTCAAGCAGGCTGGTAAGCTAAACGCCGAGCACAGGGGGAGGGAGACACCAAGCGAAGACGAGGATGAACCTCGCCAGCAAAGCACTGGAGAACAGAAAAAATTCCCACCAGAGGTTAAAACAGTAAACATGATCCACGTGACGAAGAGGAGAAGCAAACATGCACTCCGAGACATACGCGCCGTAGAGCCCGTCACCCCTAAGTTCAACCCCTGCTTGGCCTGCCCGATCACTTTTGATCGCAGGGATCACCCGACAAACATCCGGCATGAAGGATTGGCTGCCTTGGTGTTAGACCCAATAATAAATGGATACCATCTCACACGAGTCCTTATGGACGGTGGCAGTGGTCTAAATCTGATATATCTGGACACAGTCTGAAAAATGGGGATAGACCCGACAAAAATCAGCCACAGTAATACTACCTTCAAGGGAGTAATACCAGGCCCGGAGGCTCGCTCCACGGGCTCTCTCATACTAGAGATTGTATTCGGTTCACCCGACAACTACCGAAGTTAGAAGTTAGACTTCGACATTGCTCCATTCTGATGCAGCTATCAAGCACTACTCGGAAGAACAGCTTTCGCTCATTTTAGTGCGGTACCACATTACGCTTCTCTTAAGCTTAAGATGCCTGGTCCACGTGGCACCATCACAGTTAGTGGAAATATTGAGCGTTCTCTATGCGTGAAAGAACGTGCGGCAGCTTTAACAGCTGAGCACTAGACAGCCTCACCAATGAGAATAAATGACAGGTCGTCAAGACCGCGGACACGGTTATACGAGTCCGACGCATCAGTAGATATACCTGAGATTAGTTTGATGGTTAAACCCTCATAGACAATACCAGGGGCTTCCCGCGTGTAATCAGGGCTAGTTCGGCTCAACTTGACTTATCTTGAATTTTAATGGTTTAACCAAATTTTTGGCACGTCAAGTTTCACCTAAGTTCTTCCCTTTTACAGATGACAATCGTGCTACACCCGTCTAGGACACGGCACAACGGAGACACAGGCGCAGACGTGCACCAGGGACCCACTCAAAGGTTTCTTTTTAGATTAAGACCCTGGGTAAACCTTTTTTACTATCTCTTGTTGTTCACATCCTCCGGATACTCAATACAACTGAGAAGGATGCTGACGTTATTGGCATTTTGCACGTCAGAATATTGCACGTACCTGGAAACTCGGGGGTTTATTATTAAGGGCATTGTTCAGCCCGGCATATGTTATAAAGACCGAATACCTTAGGGAGTGTTCGGCCTCGCGAGTTTGGCCTTATATGCATCAGCTCCGAATCATGTCTTTGGTCAAATGTTGGGTTTTCCCGGCTCTTGTGTTTTGCTACCTTATGTTCCGCTCTATCGGCTAAGGCGGCACTGGGAGAACTACTGTGATTGTGCCCTGATTCATCCGGATGAGCACCTCAGTAGAGAAAGCCGAAAACTGACTGTCATGATAAAGCACGAGACTGGTCAACCACTCGATGACTTAGCGGAATCTTCGGGATTCCTCGCATTAACGAAGGGCCGTTTCCCAGTCATGTATGTACGCGCACCATATTCGGACAAGCGTGGAAGTACCATGGGCTATATAGTAGTCCCACTGTCAAACTCCTATGGCTAAGTGAAAGTGATAAAGCAATATAGTCCAATTGCCTCGTTCGTTGCGCTACCACCTCCTTAATGGACCAAGACATTGGATCAAGTGTGAATACGTGTTTTTTGCGAACACCCCCGCATTGTATGCGTGGGGGCTGAAGCCGACGACTGCAAACTTTCAGGTTATATACATATATACATAAATGGCCGCACATGAGGCATCATAATACTTTCAGGCAAAAGTATGAACACAGCCTTTACAATTCAATAAAACATTGTTTTTACAATGGGAATACATGTCACTAGAACATAATATTCTTCGAGCACTGAGCCTCAGTTGAACGAGCGCCTTCAAGGACTTCTTCAAAGTAGTGCTCGGCAGATACTCAGCCCACGGCCGAACTCTGGGTTGCAATAGTGGTGGCCTCCATCTCTGTCTAGTATGTCTTGACATGGGCAAGTGCCATCCGCGCACCCTCTATGCACGCCGACCTCTTCATAGCGTCGATGTGCGGCACAACACCAAGGAATTGTTGCATTAAACAAAAATAACTATTCGGCCTTGGCCCTTCCGGCCACAGATGATCCACAACAGACCTCATGGAAAGTCCGGACAACCTATGGAGCTCGGCCCACTCGGCCATTCGCTCATTCAATAGCAGCGGACGCACTAGAACATTGAACCGTGACCAGAACAGCTTTTCCACTTCACGATCATTTTGATCCTTGAAGTACTCGGCCGTGTCAGCAGCACTTGCTGCCAAATCCACGTATGCGTCTGCAGAACTCCATCGTTGATCAAGAGGGGCATACTTCGGATCTCCGAACTTTGTCCGCAACAGAAAGGGCTTCTCAGCCGTGATATCTCCAGCTTGACGCAGCTCCTCCTTCATCGCTCTAATTTTGATGCGGGCTTCCTTGGCTGCTACCATGGCCTTCTCCAGGTTCGTCCCCTTCGCTCGGCTTTCTTTTTCAAGAAGCTAGTAACGGTCGGCAGCATCTTTCAACTCAACGGCTATCTTGGCCATTTTTTCCTTGCTTTTGGCAATGCGCAGCCTGTTCGGCCCTCAGCTCTTCGACCGCCTTTAGAGCGGCCACATCACTATTCCTAGCTTGTTCCTTGGCTCGGGCAAGTTCCGCCCGAAGGGTCTCCACGACGGCAGCTCCATCTGTAGTCACAACATATTATAGATACTGGCATCATGCTCCTCTTACTATGTGTTGATCACCGGAGAAATCACATACCCTGTGCCTCGTCGAGCCGCTTGTTGACAAGCATGATGTCGGCATCTGCCGCATCAAATTGCCGCTTCAGCTCGGCAAACTCATCAGTCCGGCTACCACCGGACCTTCAGCCACCTACACATGAAGGCGGCCTAATTATTACCTGGGACTATGATCCTCTATTTGCCGCCATTCTCGACGACAATCAGAGTCTCAGGGGCTACTATCTGCATAGGGCACACCTAACGTGTGCGGTACTGTCAAAAACACACACTATTTCACGTACCTCAAAGCCTTTCAACAGACTCATAAAAGCTTCATGCAACCCGCTTTCAGTGGATGAAATCCTCTCAATCACTGTACCCATTAGCGTACTATGCTCTTCTGAGATGGCCGCTTGCTCCAAAAGATCCTTCAGTGCGCCCGATCGCACACCGGACGGTTCTGGACTCTTTCTGTTGCTCTCTTTAGGAGCCGAATACTGAGGACTTTAGGTGGCTAGAGGATTACCCTCTGGTCTTGGCGGGTCAGGAGAAACCCTCCGTGACGACACTTCAAGGTCGCCCGTCTCATAAGGCGGGGTGGCAGGGGGAGGTGTTTCGCTCTCCATCATCTCCAGAAGAAGATCCCCCGAAGACGAACTCTGTCGAGAAGGGCTACGATCCGAACTACAAGATATATGCTTTGGTTATTGTCTTCATAAGTAATGTATGATATTTTTACTATTAAGTACTTTTTGTGTACTTACAGCTTGGTAGAGGGTTGATCCCCTTGCGGGCGCTGTGTGGCAATAGTACCCTCCGAGGCAGGACCCTCTGGCGAAGATTTCTTCCCCCGTTTGGAAACCTTTGTTTCCGGGTCTTCGGAGATGGTCCTCTTCCTTCCTTGAGGAGAGGGAATTTCAGATTCTTCTCCCTGGTTATCCTCCTTCGCGGAGGTGCTAATTCCCCCGTTTGGATGAATAACGAGTGAGCCTTGCTTTCAGCCTCTTTATTCCCCCCTTTATCTTCCCCTGAGGGAGCCTGATAAGGCGCCTACTCGAGCATTCTGGGTAGTACTGGGTTTGCTGAGCCTTCGGGAAGGGGGGCCGAACACCTGATCATCTTCGCCTTTGTTACCCAGTCCTAGTCAAAGAGCGACTTTTCAGAATGATGTTATGATAAGTAAAAAAGACAGCATGTTCGGTCACGAGATTACTTACTTGGGTATCTGGGCGATTACAGCTCAGACCCGCATCCTCGGTGGTGTCCGGACACTTTATTTGTGGTCCAAATAACAATTTGTACATCTCTTCGAGCGTCATGCCGAGGAAGTGTTGAATAGTTCGTGGTGATTCCGGGTTGAACTCCCACATACGGAGGGGTCGACGTTTGCAAGGTGGGACTCGACGAACTAGCATGACTTGCATTACCGTGACCAGGTTGACATCTCTCTCGAGGAGATCTCGGATGTGACTCTGCAATATTGGCACATCATTTACTGGCCCCCAGTCCAGCCCCTTGTTGATCCATGACATCAGTTGTGGTGGGGGCCCGAGCGAAAGGCAGGGGTGGCTACCCTCTTGGTACTCCGGGGAGCTATGATATAAAACCACTCCCGTTGCCATAAACTGGACACCTCCAGGAAGGAACCCTCTGGCTATGGAGCATTAGCGCTTTTGCTTATTATGGCACCTCCGCACTCTGCGTGTCGCCCCTCAATCTTCTTCGGCTTCACATTGAAAGCCTTGAGCCACAGGCCGAAGTGTGGGGTAATGCGGAGGAAGGCCTCACATACGACGATGAACGACGAGATGTGAAGGAGGAAATCCGGGGCCAGGTCATGGAAATCCGGCCCATAATAAAACATGAGCCCCCTAACAAACGGATCCAGAGCGAGGCCTAGCCCTCAAAGGAAGTGAGAGATAAATACAACGCTCTCGCCGGGTTCACAAGTGGGAATGACCTACCCTCGAGCAGGCAGCCTGTGCTAGATTTCGTCGGTCAAATACCTGGCCTCTCTTAGCTTATTGATGTCTTCCTTTGTGACAGAGGAAGGCATCCACCGACCTTTAAGGTTGGATCCGGACATGGTTGAAGGTCCGAAGCGCCTGACCTGAGCCTTGGGTGTTGGAACTAGAGGTGGGGGGAGGATTCGATTGAGTACAAGAAGGAAAAAAGGACAGGCCTTGGCCTCTTTATAAAGAGGGTGAATATCAAGCATCCTCCTCGTGGCCGTTTGGGACTTGCCTAAAATCGAGGAGTCATACCAACGGGAACGATTGGATTACCCATGTCCGTATTGATGAGAATCCCCTAATAAGGGGGACATGATCTCTGCTTCGACAAGACGTGTCAAGAAAATCGCCTCGCAATATGTGCAACGCTGGTTGAGAAAAACTGTTCGGATAATGACCGGGCCATGGCATGATGTCATGTAGCTAAACATGTCAGCATATTAGATTTGTGGAAATATTATTCTCTCTACGGTGGTATGTGGAACTTGTTTTGTAGAGCCGGACACTATCCCTGTGTTCAAAATCTTCTACGAAGTATTCGGAGGAGGAACCCGCCTTGCAATGCCGAAGACAAATCTGCGCGCCGGACTCATCGTCATTGAAGCCTGGTTCAGGGGCTACTGAGGGAGTCCTGGGCTAGGGGGTCTCCGGACAGCCGGACTATATCCTTTGGTCGGACTGTTGGACTATGAAGATACAAGATTGAAGACTTCGTCCTGTGTCGGAATGGGACTCTTCTTGGCCTGGAAGGCAAGGTTGGCAATACGGATATGTAGATCTCCTCCCTTGTAACTGACTCTGTGTAACCCTAGCCCCCTCCAGTGTCTATATAAACCGGAGGGTTTAGTCCGTAGGACAACAACAATCATACCATAGGCTACCTTCTAGGGTTTAGCCTCTACGATCTCGTGGTAGATCAACTCTTGTAATACTCATATCATCAAGATCAATCAAGCAGGACGTAGGGTATTACCTCCATCGAGAGGGCCTGAACCTGGGTAAACATTGTGTCCCCCGCCTCCTGTTACCATCCGCCTTAGACGCACAGTTCAGGACCCCCTACCTGAGATCTGCCGGTTTTGACACCGACAGGATCCATGGTGACCTCCGTCCCGCTGGTCTTGGTCTTGTTGCACCGATATGGAAACCTTTGCCTGATGCCTTGGAACTCCTCGCCTGCGCTTGCCTCCTTAGCACCAAAGAGGAAACAAGGACACTGTGCTCGCTGGCGCCCGCCTGGTCTTGATCGTCATGGCTTACGTCATTGGAACCTCGCGAGGTTCGCCTTGCCTTGATGTCTCCACCCCTCGTGAGCCAGCCTGGTGGGGCCGCCCCTAAGGAGGTGTTGCATCGTCCGCCTCGCGAGGCTTGGCCCCTCACGAGGTTCTTGGGTGTTTCCTGGTGAAGATGGGCCGTACGGGGCCGCTGGAGGAGCCATGCTGCGGGCCGCAGGCAGGCAAGTCTGGGGACCCCCGTTCCCAGAACGCCGATAGTCTAGTGATGTCGGTCTTTCGCTGATTTGGCTCAGGTGCGGTGACACCTGTCGTCCGGTCCGGGCCGGACGTCTGCTCGTTGGGGCTCGATTGGGGCTTCAGGCTCCGGACGTCCAGTCCCGACTGATCGTCCGGTGGCTGTAGTTTCGTTGGTCTTCCTTCTTCATGACCTTGACGCTTGGAGTCCTCGTCGCCTTGTCCAGTGGGTGTAGCTGCTCCATGGCTCTCCTCCTAGTACCTGATCACGCATAGTGTTTCTGCTTGAGGTAGTAGCCGTGTCTCATGTATAGAAAGTGGTAGTTCGGAGAGGAGTGAGTTCACCTTAACTTCGATAGCCTTTGCTCGTGCCCTTGTAATTGGTCCAAGTGGTGTCGTGGGAGACGTAGGTAGGTCCATGGGGATGATCTTGGGATGCTCCGCATCAGTTGGGTTGCCCGGCTCCTGTGATTACCACCTTACGTTCCGCTTGTTCGGCTAAGGTAGTAAAGGGAGAACTACTACGATTCTGTTTCTGGTTCATCTGGTCAAACACGTCAGTATAGAAAGCCGAAAATTGACTGTCATGATATGGCGAGAGCTGGTCGGTGATTCGGAGACTTTCTACAAATCTTTTGTGATTTACTCTGTATTATACGAGGGACTGGCCTGCATCCAGTCATGTGATAAAGTCATCCTAGTTCAGAGGGCCGCATACGCACCAGGGCTAGTCCTTTGCCCCATCGTCAAACTCATATGGCTAAGTGAAAGTAATAGAGCCGCATAGTCTGATTGCCTGGTTCGCGGCGCAGACACCTCCTTTACGGACCAAGACGTTGGGTCAAGAGTGATCGCGCGCTATACCGAACACCCCTGTAGCATCTACGTGGGGGTTGAAGCCACGACCGGCAAACTTTCAGAATTGAAACGGCCGCACAGGAGGAAAATAACTTTAGACAAAAGCATAAATATATTTACAGGCCTTGGTTCATAAAGCAAGGTTCGGATAAACATAGTACATTCACTCAAACATGATATCCTTTGAGCACTGGCCCTCTACTATTTGGGCACCTGCCAGGATGTCGTCGAAGTACCGCTCCAGCTTGCGATGATCCTTGCCTTCGGGTGGTCCTTCAGTTGCCACGACGGTGACCTTCATCTTCGCCCAGTGCATCTTGACACAGGCCAAGGCCATCCGCGCACCTTCTATGCACGCTGAGTGCTTCACAGCTTCAACTCGGGGCAGTGCATCAGTGAGTCGCTTCACCAGGCCGAAGTAGCTGCTAGGAATGGGTTCGGCTAGCCAAAGCCGGACTATGATGTCCTTCATGGGCAAACCAGACATCCTATGCAGCTCCGATAGTGGCATCATCTGGTTGTTCGACAGCGTCGAACGCTCTAGCGCTAGGAACTGTGACCAGAATAGCTTCTCTGTCGTGTTCCCCTCCTGGGATCGGAAGAACTGCCCGGCGTCGGCAGCACTCTTTGGAAGATCCGCAAAGGCGTCTGGAGAACTCCATAGTTGGGTGAGCAAGGCATATCTTTAACCCCCAAATATACTCTACAAAAGAAAGGGCTTACAGGCCGATATATGCCTGGCCTGCCGGATCTCTTCACGAGCATTCTGGGAGTCTGTTCGTGCCTCCTTGGCCTCGTGGAGGGCTTTGGAAAGATCGACCGCTTGGGCCGTAGTCTTCTCCTCCAAAGCCTCGCATTTGCTGATGGCGTCCTTTAGCTCTTGCTCCACTTCAGCCATCCTCTCTTCGTGCTGGCGGCGGGTGACCTGTTCGGACTTTAATTCTCCAGCCGCTTTATCAGCGGCCACTTTGCTCGCCATCGCCTCCTCCTTGGTTTGGGCAAGGGCACTCTTGAGGGTCTCGACCTCGACCGCTACCTGCATTCACAATTACAGCAGTACATGAGTTACACTTTGAATTTGCATATCACTTCGGATGTATGATCAAACTATTTTCAATGTACACACATACCTTGCACCTCATCGAACCGCTTGTTAATGCGGTCGATCTCATCATCAGCCAGCTTCAGTTTTTGATTGAGTTCAGAAACTTCAGTGGCCTGGGTGGTTGCCGCCAATTGGGAAGCATGTTGTAAATAGAAAAGTACATCACCTCTTCCAAATATTATGTGATCCCTTGTTCGGCCTTTTTCAAAACCAAACATTGTTTCAGGGGCTACTATCAATATATAGGTATATTTACTTCTTATGAAAAGCTTCTAGAGCATTACATCGCATACCACGAAGCCTATTAGCAGGCTGGTGAAGGCTTTGTTCAGCCCACTCTTGGCGGACTGAACCTTCTCAATCACCACACCCATCAGGGTGCGGTGCTCCTCCATGATGAAAGCACGTCATAGTGCTTCCACCAGAGCATTCAGCGCCTCCGGATTGTTGGAGGTCGCCGTCGGAGCTGATGCTCCCTCCTCCTTCAAAGGGGCTGATCGCTCGATTCCAGAACCGTATGGGTCTCCGAAATGGTGTCCGGCTGGGGGCCGGACTGGTCAAGGGCCCTGCCGTCGGTCGCCATGGGGATCGCACCCCCCATGTCTTCGGCAGCCGAGGTATTACCCTTGTGCACCGTTTCGGCCGCCTCGCCTACTCCTTCGTGGCCTGGAGAGGTCCTTCGGGACAACACCTCAGCGTCATCCGCAGTGATGGGCGGAGAGGCTCGCGGAGGCATCTCGCTCTCTGCCATCTCAAGCGGCAGAGAGCTCCCGTCAGATAGTGAAGGGTTGAGGTGGTCACGAGCAGGGCTGAAATACGCACAACGTAATATGTTGCATTAAAAGCATAGAGGACCGAATACTTGTAATGAATCCTCTGGTACTTACGATTCAGCCAGGGGCTTTGCCCTGGGAAGCCTCTTGGGGATGGGTTCGGCCTCTGAATCCGAACCATCCGAGAGGGTCACCTTCACCCTCTTGGACACCCCCTCCTCCTGGTCTATGGAGGCTGCCCTCTTCTTCTTCCTCCCCTTGAGCAGGGAGTCTCTTTCCGCCTCCTCTTCCTCCTTGCCTTCATCTTCCTCGTGGGAGGAGGGGATTTCAGTTTCTCTGGACACTACGTCTGAAGTACCCTTACAGTGGGGGTCGCCCTTGGCCTCCTTGCCCTTCTTCTTGGCCTTCTTCTCCGGCGCCTGATAGGGCACCGGGACCACCATCCTCGTTAGCTGGGGAGTGGTCGGATCTTCACGCAGCGGAACCGAACACTTGATCCACTCCACCTTCGCTATCCAGCCCTGAGCAAGGGACGGAAAACTCATTATGCCCAATAACTTATGGATTGAATGTATGTTCAGGAATAGCACACTTACCGGTGTGGCCGGATTCTCGCTATCGAGGCCGATGTCTTCGGTCGTCTTCGACCATGCTTTCTGGGTCTTGAAGAGCAGCTTCCAGATATCTTCGTCTGTTGTGCCAAAGAAGCGCTTTAGGTCCCGTGGATCTTCCGGATTGAACTCCCACATGTGGAAGGGCCGGAGTTGGCAGGGAAGGATCCGGTGGAACAATGTCACCCGAATCATGTTTGGCAAGCTGATGTTCTTGCCTATCATGTTGGTGATGCGCTTTTGCAGCATCAGTACTTCTGTCGGGGATCCCCAATCTAGACCCTTGTTGGTCCATGATGCGAGCCGCATAGGGGTCCCGATCTGAACTCAGGAGTGGCTGCCCACCTGGTGCCGCGGGGTTCGGTAATGTAGAACCACTCCTGTTGCCATACCTTGACGGTCTCCACAAAGGCCCCTTTAGGCCAAGTGGTGTTGGGGAGCTTGCTCACCATGGCACCGCCGCAGTCCGCGTGCTGCCCGTCGACCACCTTCGGCTTCACGTTGAAGACCTTGAGCCATAAGCCGAAGTGTGGGGGGATGTGGAGTAGTGCCTCACACACGACGCTAAACACCGAGATGTGCGGGCAAGAGTTTGGGGCTATATCATGGAAATCTAGCCCGTAGTAGAACATGAGGCCGCGGAGGAAGGGGTGGAGGGGAAACCCTAGCCCGCGGAGGAAGTGAGGGATGAATACAACCATTTCACCGGGCTCCGGGTGGGGATAACTTGCTTCTTGGCAGGGAGCCTGTGCGCGATGTCTGCAGACAGATACCCCGCCTCCCGAAGCTCCTTGACGTCCTTCTCCGTGACGGAGAAGGCCTCCCACTTGCCCTTTGAACCAGATCCAGACATGGTTGGTGTCGGCGTTCTGGGAACGGGGGTCCCTAGACTTGCCTGCCTGCGGCCTGCGGCGTGGCTCAAAGGGGGGCCCAGCACGGCCCATCTTCACCAACACAAACCCAAGACCCTCGCGAGGGGCCCAGCCTCGCGAGGCGGACGACGCGAAGCTTCCTCAGGCACGGCCTTGTCAGGCTGGCTCACGAGGAGGGGGAGAGATCAAGGTGGGGTACCTCACGAGGAGCCCGTGACGCAAGCCATGACGACTCAGGGCGCCAGGCGGGTGCCAGCCCGCGCAGCGTCCTCCTTTCCTCTTTGGTGCAAAGGGGGCAAGAGCAGCCGTGGAGTACCGAGGCATCAGGCAAAGGTTGCCATTTCGGTGCAATGAGACCAAGACCAGGAGGACTACGAGACGGAGGTCACCGTGGAGCCCAAGACGGCGTCATCACCAGAGCTTTGTGCAGGCGAAGACTGCTTTTGTCAGGATAGCTGATACTTGCTGTCCCCCTTTAGATTAGCCCGCCATTGTTGGCTCCCTTCCCGCTCAATATTTTGGAAGAGGGCCAGGGCCTCTATAAATAGGACCAGCCACCCACACAGCAAAGAGGGGAGGTCAGAGAGAGAGAGAGAGAGAAAGGTGGTTGAACCCCTCCCAGCAGTTCATCGCCTCAGCCAAGAACAGACCCTCGCGAGGCTGTTCTTCCTTGTATTGTTCATCATCACCAGCCCAAGAGGCAATCCACACACCACACACTGGAGTAGGGTATTACACCACAACGGTGGCCCGAACCAGTATAAACCCTGTGTCTCTTGTGTTGTTCTTTCCTTAGTTTAAATCCTAGCATGGCAGAGGGGTGCAGGAAGGTAGGAGGCGAAATCTCCGCGCGCACCCCAGTGTTTGAACCTCAAGGGTCTGCCGGAACCCAAAACCCGACATTTGGCGCGCCAGGTAGGGGTGCACCAGAGTTCGTCTTCCACCGCTCCGTGCCCCGTCGCGCCGTCATCACCATGCCCGGCGACCAGGAGGGCAACCCAGACCCATGGGCGGCATGGCCCGCCCGCGCAGAGCCGCTTGCCTCAGGCGACCCCGTGCCCCAGGCAGCTCGCGGTCCGCAGGGTGCTGCGGGCCGCGGGCGACGCAGACAGGCTTCGACAGCTCTCAAACCGCGGCAGGCGTGGTTGGCAGCAAGGGCCTCCAATCATGCCGCGACCACGACACCATACACCCGCCGGGAGCAAGCGAACTCGAGGGTCGCGCTCACGGTGGCCCGAGAGCTGCTGCAGTGCAGACTGCTAGAGGGCGGCCGCGACGTGCTGCTGGAGCGGGTGGCAGAGCTCCTGGGCTTCGCCGCCTCGGGGGCTCACCCCTTCTGCACCCAGCTCCCATCTCCAACCCAGGGCGGCCCGCACGGGGGCCCCTCGTGCGCCCGCGGGCTCCAAGGCTACTCCAACACCAACGAGGTTGTCATCAACCGGACCGGCGGCGGCGCAGCCCCCGCACCTGGTCCGCGAAGAAGAAGGGCTCGATGCGACCCGCGGCCCCAGTGGAGAGCCGCGCTGCCACCCCACAGCAGGCGCATCAAGCAGGACCACGTGGCGCGCAGAGCACTACGGCGTGGCCTTCAGGGTGGCGGCGCCAGAGGAATACGTGCCCCTCATGATGGATCAAGGACACTCAAATGAGGGCGAGCCAAGCTCGCTCCTCAGCCCGAGCCGGTGGGACGAGGTGCCAGAAGCTGAGCCCTTCCAGGAGTCTCGGGACGGTCCCGCTGGGCACGCTGGAAACTGCGACTATCGGGTACCGCTAATTCTTCAGCAGGCATACGCTAACCATGGATCGCAGGAGGTGCAGGTTGCCGCAGCAGGCAGCTGCCCTGCTCCCACAGCCTCCTACCCCTCGGGAGGAGGACGCAGGGGGCTGCATGAGAGGGGCGGGGATTCGACATCACCACCGCGACGTTCGAAGCAAGGTGTTCTCAGGAGGTAGGCCCTCCGCTGGGGAGGTGCCCCAGGGCCTGCCCCCGGCGGAGGACCCGTGGTCGTCGGGGGAACCGCTGGCGACCGCTCTACCCCATCGGCGGCGTACTGGTTTCCGGTCGTCGTTGATGGCACTAGAGTGCAGCGCAAGGCGGGGCCCTCATCTGGCGATATGAAGCAAGGCCAGTACCTGTGAAGAAGGCCCAGTGCCTGTGAAGCTCGCCGCCCCATGACACTCTCACGTAATAATGAGTGGGGCTGTACACGCCCCGGAGTCTCAGGGGTGCCGCCCTCAGGCCCTGGGGCTCCCTCCCACGCCCAGTGGCAGCACTTAGCTCCGCGCTGGTGAGAAGACGTCCAAGACTAGACTAGGTGCCGGACGCGGCCTTTTGTTTGCTTTCATTGCTCTTCCCCTTGGTTGTCGCTTTCCCCCCGCTGGATTCAATTTGGATTCGAATTTGAGATTTGCGTGTGTTCGGGGAGGGGTGCTTAGTCTCGTTCGAGCAATTTCTCGCGTTTTGGTTACCACTTCGCCTCAGCTGCCTCCCCTCGTGAGCCCCTCGCGAGCCGGGTCAGGCCTAGCTTGCGCGCAGCCAAGACTGCCGCCGCCGCGTCCTCTTAGGAGGGTGTTTTACTGCAGATCCTACGGATTCAATCAGGGGACACTCAGGACACCACAACCCCCGCGGGCTGCCTCAGGGCCAGCGCGGAACAAAGGTATACTAACCGACCAGCACGTCGGTTAAGCTAGCCACTTGGCGTGGGTGCATGGGCGATGTGGCTTCTACTGATACGATAAACACAAGTTTTACATGAGGGGCCCCCCTCCAAAATGCTCTCACAGTCATCAGGCCAAAACCTGAGTTCTATTCATGCAGGGTAAGGAAGCAGGAACGATGTACAGTCAGTCGGACGAATCCCCCAATGCGTCCTCAGGAGCACCACCTGGGCCGTTGCTGGCACCACTGAACTCGCCATCGCTGTCCGCGTCGCTGCCAGCGGCGTCAGGGCCGCCCATCGCGCCGCCCTCGTCGGTCGCCACGTTCGCATCATTGTTGTCTGAGGCAAAGGCACTGGTAAGAGCGTCCACATTGTCCTCCACCCAGTGCGCCAGGTCGCCTCGGACAGCCTGGGGGACTGGGGCGATGGCAGCATCAAAATCAAAATGGGGATCCATGTTCCGGAGGTGACTGAAGACGCGGGAAAAGGCGCGCCTGAGCAGGGCGCGGCTCCTCTCCTCCACCAACCTGTCAGCCCTGGTCGACCGCGCCTCTAGCTGCATCACCACATCGGTGAAGAATTGGAGATTGCCCGCGTAGTTCATTGCATGCGGCTCACCAACGGCCTCCTCGTAGATGTTGCCCAAGGCCGTGTTGGCTCTCTCCCGGAGAGTGGTGAGCATGGGGCCGTGCTCATGCTCCAAGATCCGCCGCTGACGTATCTCGTCCGCATTCTGGTGCGCGACGGCCTCAGCCTCCTCCACCCGCTGGCGAAGAAGGAGCACCTCAGCCTGGGAGGCGGTTAACTCACCTCGCGCCACCTCAAGGGCGGCCCGGGAAGCATCGGCCCGCCGCACCGCCTCCTCCAGCTTGACCCTCAAAGCGGCAGTCCTGCCTTCAGCTTCGGCCCGGATCAACCCCAGCTTCTCTTCGAACTCGTGCTTGAGGTTCAAATGCGCCATCGCCACTCGACGTCCGACCTCCTCCAGGACGCAGGCTTCCTATGCAGCAACATCATCCTCCGCCTGCGTCACCAAGCGCTCCCTCGTCTCCAGACGCTCGTACTCGCGGGTACGTTCGGCGGCTTCCAGTGTCAGTGCCTCCTCACGCTTCTGGAGCTCTACTGAGTCGCCAGAGGCCACCTTCATCGACGCGAGGGCTGCCTCGCACAGCTCCACCTGCTCCTCCAGCGAGTGGCACCAGGCCAGAAGCTCCCGAGCCCGCTCCTCCGCAGCCATTCGCCGCCGGTCAGCTTCTCGAGCCTCCTCAGCGGCCCGAGACCGGGCCTCCCGGGAGGCCACCAACGCCGCCTTGGCCTCTGCTTCATCAAGATCACGCTCACGGCACGCAAGGGCGATGGCGCCCTCCAGCTCGCGCCTCTCTGCAGCCAGGCGCAGGCCCTCGGCCTCAAGGCGCGCGTCTTCATCAGCAAGCTCCTCACCAAGCAGGCTCATTGCGTCAGTCGCCCTTCGAAGGAATCCTTGGCGGAAAGCGCGACGCTCCCGGGCGCGCTCGAGCACATCTTCCACACCATCATCCGCCCCGAGCAAGCATCGGGGGTCGCGAGTCAGCACTCCCCCTCCGGGTTGGGGGCTGGGGGCTGGCACCCTCGCGACGGCTGGGCACGCCGCGTCAGAAGCCCAGCCTGGGGCCAGCCCGTCCTCAGGAGAAGAGCGCAAGAAGCACCTCAGCCAATCGCAGTTTCATGACCAGGCGAGAGGCCCATGGCAGGCTAGCTATGCCACGATAAGGCCCGCGAAGGAGGATCGCGAGGTGCGCGGGGCCACGATGCGCCTCGGGATGGTTTGCCTCTTCGATCGCCCTCACCACAAGGGCTCCGTTGCTCGGAGCGCTTGACGACGGTGGAGGGGGCGAAGCCAAGGGGGGCGGCTCCTCAGTCGTCTCCACAAGCTCGACTAGAAGGGGCCTGCGGAGCAAGGGTCAGTACAAGTAACAGAAGGATCGGGAGCCGGGAAAGGAAAAGGCTTACTCATCAGTGGCGAAGTACTTTCTACGCTTTAGCAAGCGACAAGGATAATCGTCGCCCAGAGCCTCCCTTTTCTTCTGGAGAGCCTCAAAGTTCACGCGGAAGCGGCCCAAGAGTTGGGCGCATGGATCAACCTTTGACGAAGACGGAGTGGCAAGGCGATCTGCGGCAGAGGCGCCTGCCTGATGCGCGTTGCCAATCGCCTCCCCAAGAGACGCAGCTGGAGCCTCAGGGGCCCCAGTCGCAGGCACTAAGGGCAGCTGCTCGCCACCCTCAGCCTCAGCGGCACGGGCCCCAAGAGCTGCTTCCTCATGAGCCTCGCCCGTCATTGTCACCGCGCCGGGAGCCCCCTCGGCCTCTAGCGCCTCGTGCCTCCTTGCTCCACCACTCGAGGACAAGTCCCCTTGGCCGACTGGTAGGGCAGTCACCGTCACTGGGTTCTCGTGAGGCCCCTGAAGGCCGGCGGGGCGCGGCCCCCACTCATCAAAGACAGGCATCTGCTTCACAAAGTCGCCCCTGCTCTGGCAGAGGTACAGCAAGGCCCCTCCCTGCCGGACGCTGCCAGGGTTGGGGTCCCCAGCCAGGGTCAAGAGCGCCGTCCTCAGCACCTCAGGAGTCAGGTCCTCTCCCTGGAGCCTCATACGATCCTCGCGCCCACGGAAGGCCCACATCCGGCGAGAGTGGCGTTGAAGAGGAGCAACGCGGCATAGCAGGAACTCATTCACCACCTTGGGCGCTGTCACGCCAAGCGACCTCAAGAGCGCGAAGCGGCGCCAGACGAAGACGAGCCGGGGGATCTCAAGCGTCTCCTGGCCCCAGCCCGAATTGGGGACGGCAGGCGAGGTCGGCTCCAAGAGCAGGGGCTGGGCACCCCTGCGTCCACATACAGCCACCGCTCGCGGAACCCGACCACGGGTAGGGGAAGCTTGAAGCCAATCCCAGAGGCCGCCGTCTCAGGCGCAGCAGGGAAGCTCACACAAGCCCAGCATTGGGAAGGGTCGACAAGATGCAACAAGAAGAAGTGGCGCAGCAAGGCAACCGAAGGAGGGATGCCCACCATAGCTTCGCAAACAAAGGTGAAGACCGAAAGGAGGGTGATGGATTCAGGACCCAGATGCATCATGTGGATCTGATAGTGGGAAAGCACGGCGTTGAAGAAATCAGAAAAGGGGGGAACCAGACCCGCCCACAGGGCATCTGCAAGATACGGGACCTCGGTGGCCGTCCTGTCGATGGAGAAGTGGGACGCGGGCCAGGCCATCGTCCTCCCGCATTCATTGAAGATGGTGGCCAGAGCCAAGCTGACCTTGCCCAAGCCCTCGGCGGGGGCCGGCGATAGCGACGGGCAAGGCGGAGACACGGGTTTCTTCCTCTCCCCTTCTTCGTCGGAGCCATGGAAATGGGAAGGGGGGGAGGGAGGCTTGAGATTGAGTTGAAAATAGAAACCGGAGTTCGAGCAGAGGAAGGACAGAGGGCGCTCGAGCGATAAAAGGGGAACGGCTGTGTACGACTATGGGTCCGCCTAGCACGGCACGAGATAAGGAGGGTGTGGGGGAACAGTGCCGCCCACGTCCAATCAATCGCCACACGGCACCCAAGGCCGCAGGCTGTTAGGGCCCACGGCGCTTCGCTCTTGCCCTTCCGCCTCCCTGCACGGCCAAGTCCGGGCGCGCCTTGGGCCCGGGGGCTACTGTCGGCGTTCTGGGAACGGGGGTCCCCAGACTTGCCTGCCTGCGGCCTGTGGCGTGGCTCAAAGGGGGGCCCAGCACGGCCCATCTTTACCAACACAAACCCAAGACCCTCGTGAGGGGCCAAGCCTCGCGAGGCGGACGACGCGAAGCTTCCTCAGGCACGGCCTCGTCAGGCTGGCTCACGAGAAGACGGAGAGATCAAGGCGGGGTACCTCATGAGGAGCCCGTGATGCAAGCCATGACGACTCAGGGCGCCAGGCGGGTGCCAGCCCGCGCAGCGTCCTCCTTTCCTCTTTGGTGCAAAGGGGGCAAGCGCAGCCGCGGAGTACCGAGGCATCAGGCAAAGGTTGCCATTTTGGTGCAACGAGACCAAGACCAGGAGGACTACGACACGGAGGTCACCGTGGAGCCCAAGACGGCGTCATCACCAGAGCTTTGTGCAGGCGAAGACCGCTTTTGTCAGGATAGCTGATACTTGCTGTCCCTCTTAAATTAGCCCGCCATTGTTGGCTCCCTTCCCTCTCAATATTTGGGAAGAGGACCAGGGCCTCTATAAATAGGACCAGCCACCCACACAGCAAAGAGGGGAGGTCAGAGAGAGAGAGAGAGAGAAAGGTGGTTGAACCCCTCCCAGCAGTTCATCGCCTCAGCCAAGAACAGACCCTCGTGAGGCTGTTCTTCCTTGTATTGTTCATCATCACCAGCCCAAGAGGCAATCCACACACCACACACTAGAGTAGGGTATTACACCACAACGGTGGCCTGAACCAGTATAAACCTTGTGTCTCTTGTGTTGTTCTTTCCTTAGTTTAGATCCTAGCACGACGGAGGGGTGCAGGAAGGTAGGAGGCGAAATCTCCGCGTGCACCCCAGTGTTCAAACCTCAAGGTCTACGGAAACCCAAAACCCGACAGCTGGAGAGGTTGGCGGCGGCTGGGAAGATTGAAGTTTGGGTGCTAGAGCTCGAAGACAGGAAAGCAGGAGAAGGAAGAAGGCATGGGAAGAAAGAGGAATATTTATCCTCTTATATACGCAGTGAATATCAAACGCCCCCCCCCCCCCTCAAGCCTTAAAACTCGCCTGTTCCCAAGGGGTCGTGCGAATGGCACAATTAGATTACCCAAACAGTATTGATGAAGATCCCATGATAAGCGGACACGATCTCTATTTTGACAAGACCTGAAAATAGAGGCTGCACCTCGAGATGCGAAGCAGGAGGCGAAAAATGGTTCTAAATGTTAAAGAGGCCAGATGTGGCATTTCACCGAAAAGTTGTCAGTTGACAGACATTATTTTGGTTAAATATTTTGCCTTCGTGGTTGAGGGTTGCGATTGTCATGTAGAGCCGGATACAGTTCTTTTGTTCAGAAGATTTCTTTGAAGTATTCAGGAGGAGGAACTCGCCTTGCAATGCCGAAGACAATCTACGTGCCGAACACATCGTTATTGAAGACAGGTTCAGGGGCAACTAAGGGAGTCCTGGATTAGGGGGTCCTCGGGTGTCCGGGTTGTGTGATATGGGCCGGACTGATGGGCCGTGAAGATACAAGGTGGAAGACCTTCCCCCGTGTACAGATAGGACTCTCCATGCGTGGATGGCAAGATTGGCGTCCGGATATGTAATTTCGTTATTCTGTAAACCGACTCTGTACAACCCTAGGCCCCTCCGGTGTGTATATAAACCGGAGGCTTCAGTCTGTAGAGGCTATCAGAATTCACATAGGCTAGACATCTAGGGTTTTCGCCGTTATGGTCTTGAGGTAGATCGACTCTTGTAACCCTATACTCATCAAATACAATCAAGCAGGACATAGGGTTTTACCTCCATTAAGAGGGCCGAATCTGGGTAAACATCGTGTTCCCTGTGTCCCTTGTTACCTTTGATCCTCAAACGCATAGTTCGAGACCCCCTACCCGAGACCAATTTTGACACCGACAATGTCCTTAGCCTCGTTGTTGGCGGGGCGGGGCATCGGCGGAGTACGACCTCGTTGAAGCCGGCGAGGTCCTCCGCCTCGGTGCCGGCAGGGTGGGGCCTCGGCAGAGCCGGCGATGTCCTCTGCCTTGTTGTTGGTGCGGCTTGGCCTCGGCGTTGCAGGGCCTCGCGGAAGCCGGCGTGATCCTTCGCCTCGGTGCCGGCGGGGCGGGGCATCGGCAGAGCCGGCGGTGTCCTCTGCCTCGTTGTTGGTGCCGCGGGGCCTCAGGCAAGGTTGTCAGAATCGCGATTTTGAATCGGATCAGAGCTCCGATGGTAAGATCGCAAATCGTAGAATCTTCACTATCAGGATCGTAGAAATGTAGATTCTATGAACTAAAATCGTAGAATCATAGGGGGTAGTTTGGATCGTAAAGTCGTAGAATCGTATAACAGAATCGCGATTCTGACAACCTTGGCCTCGGCGGAGCAGGGCCTTGTCGACGCCAGCGGAGCGGTGACTCATCGGAGCTGGCATTGTCCTCTACCTCATCCTCGGTCCCGCCAAACAGCGCCTCACCCGCTTCATCACCCTCTTTGTAGGCGGCCTTAGCCTCCGCCACCCGCATGTGGTACTGCTAGCACTCGAGGCGGCTCTCACGGGCGGAGTGGTATGAGTCGAGCAGCGCCTCCTGCTCCGCCCACTCCGCGGCGATCTGCTCCTCCGCCTGCATGTGCTCCTGGAGGAGATGGTGGTTGTAGGCGGCATCGGCCTGCGCCTCACGGAACTGCTCCTGACGCTTCTGCCTCACTGTGTCCATGTATTGGGCACGGGCCTCGCCGATGGTCATCGTGCCATGCACCGGCGAGGATGGCGCGGAGGAGGGGGTTGGTGCCACATCATCGACTACCATGTTCTCCATTGGGACATCATCGTCCTTCAGCTGCCTACCGGCCAGCCAGTCGGCAGCAATGGCTGCCATCTCCTTGTGGTCCATCGTCCGCCCGTCCCGAAGAGCGCTGGAGCACGAGGAAGCCATGGTGGGCAGTAGTGGTGTGGATATGAGAAAGGGAATGAAGGAGGATGACTATGGCTATGGCCGGCGCAGCAGTTTATATAGCAATGGTGGGCGGCGGAGGGATGGACGGGTGGCGCTGGAGTAGCCGCCTCAGCAACCGCATATCATTAATGTGGGCGGCAGACGGACGACGGACGGCACTTGTGTCATTTGAACACGGAGCAATCGCCTGCACTGGGAAGCAGCGCGGGCGGCGCTGACCGTTTCGGGTGGAAAGCGCACGTGGGCGAGGGAGGCGGTTTGGGTGGGCCAGGGCGGTCAGACTCGTGCTTGGTAGTGGGTTGGTCCAGCAGCCGGACATGCTGGCTCGCCAGTAAGCTCGCCGAGCTGAGCGACGACAATCAGACGATGGACATAGCTTCCGACCAGGAGCCGGCGCCACTGTCCAAGCCGGTTCATGCCGTGTTCACCATAGAGCAGGTGCGGCGGCACTTCAATGCCCTAATGGCGGAAGAGCTACCAGCACAGGAGGACTTGTGCTGCAACCTCCGTCTCCTCAACGAGCATCGGCGAACAAGCGAATGACAATACCGTCGCGAACATTTGGCCCTATGTTCCTGGCTTCCTGAATGAGCAGTGAGCGCTGTATCAGACCATCCGTAGGGCCCGCGAGGCCCTCTTCACCGTCCTTCGAGTTGTTGTGCTCGCCGTGGTGCCGTCATCTTGCGTTGTCAACATGGTCAACGTACATGAGGAATGAGGAGATGACTTTACTTGGAGAGGATGACAGTGGGAACCCACCAGGGCCATAGCCGCAAGTACGCAAGTGCCTCCTTATTATATACAACTATAATTTTTTGCTTCCTCCTGGTTTCTTGACATCACGGTCTCACACCATTGTCAACCCATGTAGTCAATAAATGAGAGAATTGCACAAGGAGTGGCCGACAGCTGGGACCAAGCACCTCGAGCAGTATTTGTGTTTTTGAGTTTTTCTTGAGCGATGTTTTTGTTGTTGTTCAGAGGAGAGCAGGGTATTAACTGGGCGGGCTGTGGCCCGTCTAACCCCGGACAGATATCCAGCCCAGATATTAATTTTTTTCAAGCAGAAAATGGCTAGCCCAGCTATACTTTTTTTTGAGGAATACCCAGGCAAGGTCAACTTGTTATTCTCCGCCCCGCTGGGCTGCAAATCTTTCCTAGGAGGGATGCATTAGGCTTAACAAGAAAAATGGGCTTTAAGAAATAATAAATTGGATGTAATTGTAAAAACTAGGCAGTAACTATAAAAAAATACACCAAACACGTAATTAGTTTTAAAAAGTATTACTTTTGGATTTTGAAAATTTTAATTTCATTAATTGTTGCGCGCACAATATTTCATTGGATTTTTACATAATACAAATTTATTTTGAAATTGTTTTTAATCTGACTAGAAATTTTGGGATAAAAATATTTCGGATCTGATCAAAATGTGGGAAATTGTATTAAATTCTGTTTTGAGCAGTTGGTTGAAATTATTAATCGTTGTCCTAGCTAGAAAATGGGTTGTACTTTTAACAAACTGTAAATGGGTTGTAGTAAATTCCATTAGAATTCAAAAATGGGTTGTACATTCTTACAAATCGCTAATGGGCTATATATTCTCTGCCACACACATATATGGGCCTACAAAGTTGACGCGTCCCCTAAAAAACTAAGTTGACTCGTATGCAAGGCTTTGTCAACTTATAGTCAACACACGGTTCTAGCAGCAGTGGTCGTTTGATGTCCATCCAACGGATGTCGTGCTTCTTCTTCAATCTCGGATATTCTTGCTTCAGCCGCCCAAAAAATAATTTCCTCCCCCTGACATATGGGCGCACCATTTCATAGGCTGACATGTGGGCCTACTAAGTTGACGCGTACCATGGGCTTTGTCAGCTTAGTCAATATAAATGATTCTAGTTGTAGTGACCGTACGATGTCCATTCAACGGCCATCGTGCTTCTTCAACCTCTGGTCTTCTTGCTCCAGCCACCCAAAATAGCGCCGGCTGTGCCGCCTGCTCCTGCCTCCTGTGTCCGGCTGTGCTGCCGCCGCTGGCCATGTCATCCCTCTATACTCACCCACACCTCATGTTATTCTCCGACGATGGCAGCCTCACACCACAGCAGAAACAGTCAACCCACGTACTCCCCTCCGCGTGGGCATCCACTGCCGCATCTTCCCTACCTCCGTGTCGTTCCCTTCCTGGGCCTCGCTGTCGTCCACCGCCTTGGTGCTCTCAGCGCGGCGTGGTCAACGTGGTCAACAGAGGACAGTCATCGGAAGAGGACTTTAGGCGGTGAGGCTGATAGCTAGACCCACCAGCTACATTTTCAAACACAAGGAAGTGACTCCTTATTACTCGCAAAATAAAAACGATTCCTCCCCCTGACAGCTGGGACTGAGCAGCTATATCTTTGCATGCAAGGAAGTGCGTCCTTATCCTCCCTGACCGCTGGGACCCACCCGGTCAAAGCGTACGTAGCATTGTCTGTCTGGTCACGAACATGTACGTACATACTGGTCGATCAGTCTCTCTGCAAGTATGAACCATGGCCGAGTAAGTAGCAGCACATGTCGTTGTAGAGCACCCGACATAGCAGTTCATGTGGTCATGTCTAAGTCCTGTACACGTACGTATAGCCACAGGGCAAAAAATACGGCCACGTACCTACATACGGACGCGGTCTCGAGCACGTACTCACGCGTATATATACGGACGGCCAGGGCTTCTGTGCATGGAGAGGCAACGGATGGCAGCAACGGCGTCCTGTTCATTGGGCAGAGAACCGGCTGGGTTAGAATGGAGAAATAACATCCTGTTCATCGGGAGTCAACTGACTAGGTCGGAATGCGTCGTGTTCATCGGGAGCCAACCAGCTTGGATGAAACAACCAATCGAAATGAGGCCTGGCGTACCACAAAACGGAGGAAACGACCTTGTGTTCGTCCGGCCATGGTCAAAACGAGATCCTGTTCATCGGGAGGGGTCTGGCGTACCGCAAAACGGAGGAAACGGACTTCTCTTGGACCTCCTACGGTGGAAACGGGGTCCTGTTGATCGGGACGGGTGTGGCGTACCACAAAATGGAGGAAACAGACTTGTGTTGGAGCGCTATGGTCGAAACGGGGGTCCTGTTCATCGGGAGGGGTGTGGCGTACTGCAAAACGGGACTCCACGAGATACTGTTCATCTCCACCGTCGACTGCCTCCATGGGCTATTGTTCATCCACCGTCGACCTCCTCCAGCCTCCACCTGCGACTGTTCATCCACGAGCTCCTGTTCATCCAACCTGCACCGCTCCTCCACCAGCTACTGTTCAACCAACACTCTCCACGGGGTCCTGTTCAACCACCCCTCCATGGGCTACTGTTCATTCAGCCCTCAACCGGCTACTGTTCAACCAGCTCTCCACGGGGTCCTGTTCATCCAGCCCTCGACGGGGTCCTGTTCATCCACGCCCAATCGGCTTGACCGGGGTCCTGTTCATCCAGCAGCAACGACCTCTACTACCATGGGGTCCTGTTCATCCACCCCACCCCACCCCAACAACGCTCACTGTTCATCAAGAGGCAGCGTCGATCGGCTTCAGTTAGCAGCAGTAGCGAAGGAATCACTCAGGTTCAGTTAACATCAAGGGATAGATCGGGGTTCAAAAATGTAGCTAGTGCAAACGCTCGGGTTCAGTTAGAGCCCAACACCTCGCTCGGGTTCAGTTAGAGCGCAACGCCGCGCACACACCCGCGTACGTGTACGAGAGAAATGTGCAAACCTCCGTGCATCGCTCAGCCCCGACCACCCACCGTAACCGGGAACTCCCCAATATTTTCCTCGCCCTCGCTTCTACCATGTTTTTTCCATCATGGACGGCCCAAAGAATGTCATGCAGCTGCGTCTCCGGCCCGCCCAAGATGAAAATCCCATTTTCTTTCATGATTTTTTGGCATAGAAGTAGGAGCCCAGCACATCTATGATGACACCGGGTTTTGTCACAATTATCGTCATAGAAGTGTCTTAAGCATGACAGAAAAAAATTCGTTCGGCCCAAAATGTCACGGATGTGTATTTTTTTGTAGTGTAAGGTCCGTCAGTAGGAGTTCAAAGTAATGCCTGAGAGATCCAAATCTAGATATTCGACGTGATTGTTATATTGTATCACATTATCCACCACTGGGCCTAATCTTATCTGCAAAAGAAGAAAACGTGTTAGTGCCTACATGCAGTTTTGAACATTACTACAGGCCTATTTGGTTTGCAGGATTTGTAAAATGCACTAACATGCCATCTTCGATCTGACATGATTAACATGGGCATTTGATTACATTCTAGAAAAATGTAGCCTTCTTCACAAGAGGTTGGAGTGGATGAAAAGTTCCCTAGGAAAACTAGTACAAATGAATCCAAAGGAGAAATGCTTATTGATTGTAACCATATGCATCAAGCAACCAATATGGGGGGGACATGTATGTACTGAAATCCTCCAAAAGAATCCTTCAGAAATCGTAGTACATTGTCATTGTAAACTTGGAAAAAGGTGTCACAAATTGAACTCCCTTATGGTTAACATTTAACAGGAAAGGAACATCCCCTCAATATATATCTTCTCCACGCATGGAAAGCATCTCAAGAAACTGACAAGTTGCTCCAGGTTGGGGCCGATAGATTCTAGTGCAAAGACCTTCACTGTGCGCAGTTTCCGGGTCAAGCTTGCCAGAATCATTTTCTGAATGACAGACGAACAAACATCTTCAAAATTAGAAATAATGTTAATTTGTAGAAGGAGAGGTAGAGGGCAATTGTTGTACCTGAACGGGTGTTGATCCAATAACAAGTTCAGAGTATTTACCAAACGAGTAGCCCACCACTATCAATTTCGGTGCAGAAATGACATTGATTCTTGTTGGACCTTCTTGATCAACTACAAGTAATCTCTCGAGTGCAGGTGTGTCCTTAGTGACCATACCATGGTACACATCTTGTGATGTCTTCCTGCCGACCAGCAACACACATAAATAGTCCGGAGAGTCATGGAGGTGATGTGAAAGGTACTCAACCCATTGATCACCTGAAGATGAAGGTAGTCGAGTGGAGTACAGCCACGGAGCTAGCACTCCATGTCACCATTTGAGAGGCAGACGGCGACGAGCTCGAGGTGCTTCATTCATGGTAGAATAAGAGTAAGCGCGTCATTAAGGGGGGATGGCAGTTCCTGAACTTGGCGACGCACAGCGTGGGTGCGAGGCGGAGTGCGGACTTTGGCAGCGACCGCATATGCCCATCATCAAAAGTGAGCTCCTCGAGCTGATCTAGGGCGGGGGATTGGAACCAGTCATTAAGCTTGGCTCGGTCCTTGCCGTTGGAACAGAACTTAGCCATTCTAAGGCCTCTGGTTCGGCCAAGGTGACTGCCGAGGATCTTAGAGAACACATCCAAGCTTTTGCGATGGCCATGGCAGAGCTCGTGGGTGTCGATGAGGTCGAGAGGGTTGGAGTTCCATAGGGGGCGCCACCGCCGGGAAAGGATGGTTGTCCGCGCCCCATATTTGATTAGGAGGAGGGAGATGATGACTGTCAACATATCATCGGGGAGGTTGCTGATGAAGTCTAGGCCTACTGGAGTCGCTTGCGGTTCTAGCTCGCCCCGCCTCCGCTTGTTGGCAGCCCCGTTCTCCACCTCTGGAGTATCCTTGTCAGTTGCGCTTTAAGATAGAAATGGGAGTGTAGGGAATATTTAGTTAAAATAGGGCAATAGAAAAGTTTATTGGTAACTAAAAATTATTAGGTAGGAATATAGTAAGAAAAGGGAATAACAATTGGTTGCTTAAATAGTACACAATTCATTTGATATTGCTGGGTAAGTCAACATGCAGATAGTTGAAAAGAAAACTTACTTCGAACAAAGTCTGTATAGATGATATCGTCGGGGAAGTTACCATATATCTCATGACCAGGCCCTTTTATGTGTAGTGCAATTCTAGTGCCAGCTTTCAGTTCATAAAACTTAGAAATTTCTTTCCAAAAGCCAGTGCCAAAATCCATGGTTTGTGTGCAGTATGACATCCCTGCAGTCTTGACTTATGTAAAGGGAAAGATCATGCACTACAGATTCTGTTGCATAGCAAGGGATGCGCTGCAGAAAAATGGTAGGATTGTTAAAGAAAATATGGTAACATGCAAATATGGGCCCAAATTGAAAGAACTGTACAGCAGTCGAAATTGAAGGACAAAAAACTATAATTAAATAGATAGGGTAAACATGATGTCATGGAAATATGAGAGTAATCGAAAGAATAATACATCATTAATTTGCCTAATATAGAAAGAAGATGCGGGAAATCCCTTTTGACGTATATGGTGCATGTGGCACCATTTATCAAAATGTAGTAATATTTAGAATATGTTCAGGAAAGTAGGCCACGCCAGCCGATTTAGGGTGAGATTGAATATACCGCGCGCATCCTCAAGTCATATGGTACGGTGAGATGGAATGTCTGGCAGAGGCCGCAAGGTCCTGATGTGTTCGCGCACTGTACACTCTATCAACGGAAGAAAACCCTCAAATCAGCTCGAATAGAAATGAATTTACAGTGATTTCGGTCGGGTGATTAAAGGAGGCAGATGGACTGGGATAAGAGATGAGATAACATCTCATTAAATTAGTTACCTTGTTGTCCATGAGAAAGAACCCTCAGTACGGCAGATTCCCCAACTGAGCGGAGCTGGGTCGATGATACGTCTCCAACGTATCTATAATTTTTTATTGTTCCATGCTATTATATTATCAAACTTGAATGTTTTATATGCATTCATATGCTATTTTATATGATCTTTGGGACTAACCTATTAACCTAGAGCCCAGTGCCAGTTTCTGTTTTTTCCTTGTTTTAGAGTATCACAGAAAGGGAAAATCAAACGGAGTCCAATTAACCTGAAACTTCATGGAACTTATTTTTGGACCAGAAGAAGCCCACAGAGTATCAGAGATGGACCAGGAGAGTCCCGGGCTGCTCACGAGGGTGGGGGCGCGCCCACCCCCCCTGGGTGTGCCCCCCTACCTCATGGACAGCCCGGAGATCCACCGACGTACTTCTTCCTCCTATATATACCCATATACCCTAAAAACTTCGGGGAGCACAATAGATCGGGAGTTGCGCCGCCAGAAGCCTTCGTAGCCACCGAAAACCAATCTAGACCCGTTCCGGCACCCTACCGGAGGGGGAATCCCTCTCCGGTGGCCATCTTCATCATCCCGGCACCTCCATGACGAGAAGGGAGTAGTCCGCCCTTGGGGCTGAGGGTATGTACCAGTAGCTATGTGTTTGATCTCTCTCTCTCTCTCTTGTGTTCTTGAGGTGGCACGATCTTGATGTATCGCGAGATTTGCTATTATAGTTGGATCTTATGATGTTTCTCCCCTCTAATCTCTTGTAATGGATTGAGTTTTCCCTTTGATGTTATCTTATCGGATTGAGTCTTTAAGGATTTGAGAACACTTGATGTATGTCTTGCGTGGGATACCCATGGTGACAATGGGGTATTCTATTGATCCACTTGATGTATGTTTTGGTGATCAACTTGCGGGTTTCGCCCATGAACCTATGCATAGGGGTTGGCACACGCTTCGTCTTGACTCTCCGGTAGAAACTTTGGGGCACTCTTTGAAGTACTTTGTGTTGGTTTGAATAGATGAATCTGAGATTGTGTGATGCATATCGTATAATCATACCCATGGATACTTGAGGTGACATTGGAGTATCTAGGTGACATTAGGGTTTTGGTTGATTTGTGTCTTAAGGTGTTATTCCAGTACAAACTCTATGATAGATCGAACGGAATGAATAGCTTCATGTTATTTTACTACGGACTATTGAATAGATCGATCAGAAAGGATAACTTTGATGTGGTTTCGTACCCTACCATAATCTCTTTGTTTGTTCTCCGCTATTAGTGACTTTGGAGTGACTCTTTGTTGCATGTTGATGGAGAGTTATATGATCCAATTATGTTATTACTGTTGAGAGGACTTGCACTAGTGAAAGTATGAACCCTGGGCCTTGTTTCCTAACATTGCAATACCGTTTACGCTCACTTTATCATTAGTTACCTTGCTGTTTTTATATTTTCAGATTACGAAAACCATTATCTACTATCCATATTGCACTTGTATCACCATCTCTTCGCCGAACTAGTGCACCTATACAATTTACCATTGTATTGGGTGTGTTGGGACACAAGAGACTCTTTGTTATTTTGTTGCAGGGTTGCTTGAGAGTGACCATCTTCATCCTATGCCTCCCACGGATTGATAAACCTTAGGTCATCCACTTGAGGGAAATTTGCTACTGTCCTACAAACCTCTGCACTTGGAGGCCCAACAACGTCTACAAGAAGAAGGTTGTGTAGGAGACATCAAGCTCTTTTCTGGCGCCATTGCCGGGTTGGTGAGTGCTTGAAGGTATATCTTTAGATCTTGCAATCGAGTCTTTTAGTTTCTTGTTTTATCACTAGTTTAGTTTATAAAGGAAAATTACAAAAAATGGAATTAAGTTTGCCTCATACGCTTCATATTTTTAATATCTTTCGTGAGTATGATGGAAAGGAAAATTGTGCCAAAGTGTTAGAATAAGAATGCATTAAAATGTTTGGCACTAAATATTGAATGATGAGCATGATTGCAATGTTGTTAGTATGAACTCCTTCAATATCCATAGTACTAGTGATGATTGCACTAGTTATGATGAAAATGTCTCCTATAAACATGTCAATTTTTGTAGAGTGCATTGGGTTTGCAAGTACACACCAAATAGGGAAGATAGATATTGCAGGAGGCATAAGCATTTAGAAACTAAATTGTTGCAAGAAAGGCTAGATGTTTGTGCGGAAAGATTCAATATTTATCGCCATCCTTGTGAACTTTGCAATGAACATGGTCACTTAAAGCTCCAATGCTATTTGTTTCATGATCAAGTCGTGTCCAAAAATTGTGATAACTTGATTACCCTTGAGCATCATGAAGAGCTTAGTCTTCTTTTGGGTTATGAAGAAATGAAACGTATAACTTTGGGTATTCCAAAATTTAATCTCGATAAATTTCTTGATTTTGATATAGAGGAAATTTATATGTATTGTGCGGTGAATTGCATTGAAAACCCTTATATTGCCAATTACATAAAGAAAAGAAAAGAAATAGAGGATGAAGAGAATACTAATGAAAGGGAAGAGACTTCCCAATATCCTCCTATTATTTCTTATGATGAATCAAGTAACGAGGAGGAGCCTTCTATTCAACCAATCTCATTAATAAGGAGCTCCAAAAATAAGATTAAACCCACACATGACGTGAAGAAGAAAAAGAAAATACGGAGAAGCAAAGGTAGAAAGGTATCTCTCCCAAATAATGTTGCTCCTATTACTCATTGTGATGATGATAATTGATATACTATCGGTGCTATCCATACTATTGATGATGAGAGTGATTATGCTTATGATATTAAAAGGCCCAAGCTTGGGGATGCTATGTTTGATGAAGATGATGTTTTTGAGAATATATTTGCTGCAATTAATGTTTGTCCCAAGCTTGGGGATGCTACGTTTAATGAATATGATATTTTTAGTCTCCCAAGTTTTGATATGCAAATTTATAATGATGATAGCATGCCTCCTACTTATCATGATTATATTGTTTAAAGTGTATTTGGAGAGGTCATGAATTTATTTAGTAATGATTCCACTATCTTGGAAGAGGTTTCAATTGATTATGATGAGAACAAAGTTGCTACTTATGATGATTATTGTGATGACACTTATGCTATAAAAAGTAGTGATGATTATATTTCTAAAACTTGTCATGATTATGATTACCCTTTTTCTGAACATTACTCTTATGATACTCCCACTATTCCGAATGAGAAGAATTTTGCTTCTGTGGAGAGTAATAAAATTTATATGCTTGTAGATCATGAAAATAATGCTTTAGGTGCTGGTTATATTGTTGAATTCATTCATGATGCTACTGAAAATTATTATGAGGGAGGAATATATGCTTGTAGGAATTGCAATAATATCAAGTTTCCTCTCTATGTGCCTAAAGTTATGAAGTTATGCTTGTTTTACCTTCCTATGCAAGTTGATTCTTGTTCCCATAAGTTGTTTGCTCACAAAATCCCTATGCATAGGAAGTGGGTTAGTCTTAAATGTGCTAGTCATATTCTTCATGATGCCCTCTTTATGTTAAAATTCCTATCTTTTATGTGAGCATCATTGAAATCATCATGCCTAGCTAGGGGCGTTAAACGATAGCGCTTGTTGGGAGGCAACCCAACTTTATTTTTGTTCCTTGCATTTTGTTCCTGTTTAGTAATAAATAATTTATCTATACTCTGTTATGGTTGTGTTTTTTGTGTTTAATTAGTGTTTGTGCCAAGTAGAACCTTTGGGAAGACTTGGGGAAAGTCTTTGTGATCATGCTGTAAAAAAACAGAAACTTTAGCGCTCACGAGAATTGCTGCCAGTTTTTATTGCAGAGCTCTATTGAGTTAATTCTTTTTGCAGATGATTAATAGAAAAATTAATCAGGTCCACAAATTTATTTGAGAATTTTATGAGTTCCATAAGTATACGTTTGATACAGATTACTACAGACTATTCTGTTTTTGACAGATTCTGTTTTCTATTTGTTGTTTGCTTATTTTGATGAATCTATGGCTAGTAAAATAGTTTATATAAACCATAGAGAAGTTGGAATACATTAGGTTTAACACCAATATAAATCAAGAATGAGTTCATTACAGTACCTTGAAGTGGTGTTTTGTTTTCTTTCACTAACGGAGCTCACGAGATTTTCTATTTTAAGTTTTGTGTTGTGAAGTTTTCAAGTTTTGGGTAAAGATTTGATGGATTATGGAATAAGGAGTGGAAAGAGCCTAACCTTGGGGATGCCCAAGGCACCCCAGGGTAATATTCAAGGAAAACCAAAAGCCTAAGCTTGGGGATGCCCCGGAAGGCATCCCCTCTTTCGTCTTCGTTCATCGGTAACTTTACTTGGAGCTATATTTTTATTTACCACATGATATGTGTTTTGCTTGGAGCTTCATTTTATTTTATTTAGTTTTGCTTGATGTTTGAATAAAATACCAAGATCTGAAATAATAAATGTTAGAGAGTCTTCACATAGTTGCATAATTATTCGACTACTCACTGAGCTTCACTTATATCTTTTGGAGTAGTTTGTCATTTGCTCTAGTGCTTCACTTATATCTTTCTAGAGCACGGCGGTGGTTTTATTTCGAAGAAATAGATGAACTCTCATGCGTCACTTATATTATTTTGAGAGTCCTAAACAGCATGGTAATTTGCTTTGGTTATGAATTTAGTCCTAATATGATGGCATCCAAGAGGGATATAATAAAAACTTTCATATAAAGTGCATTGAATACTATGAGAAGTTTGATGCTTGATAATTGTTTTGAGATATGAAGATGGTGATATTAGAGTCATGCTAGTTGAGTAGTTGTGAATTTTAGGAATACTTGTGTTGAAATTTGTGATTCCCGTAGCATGCACGTATGGTGAACCGTTATGTGATGAAGTCGGAGCATGATTTATTTATGGATTGTCTTCCTTATGAGTGGCGGTCGGGGACGAGCGATGGTCTTTTCCTACCAATCTATCCCCCTAGGAGCAAGCGTGTAGTACTTTGTTTCTATAACTAATAGATTTTTGCAATAAGTATGTGAGTTCTTTATGACTAATGTTGAGTCCATGGATTATATGCACTCTCACCCTTCCACCATTGCTAGACTCTTTAGTACCGTGCAACTTTCGTCGGTACCATAAACCCACCATTTACCTTCATCAAAACAGCTACCATACCTACCTATTATGGCATTTCCATAGCCATTCCGAGATATATTGCCATGCAACTCTCCACCGTTCCATTTATTATGACACGCTCCATCATTGTCATATTGCTATGCATGATCATGTAGTTGAGATTGTATTTGTGGCAAAGCCACCGTTCATAATTCTTTCATACATGTCACTCATGAGTCATTGCACATCCCGGTACATCACCGGAGGCATTCACATAGAGTCATATTTTGTTCTAAGTATTGAGTTGTAATTCTTGAGTTGTAAGTAAATAAAAGTGTGATGATCATCATTATTAGAGCATTGTCCTAGCGAGGAAAGGATGATGGAGACTATGATTCCCCCACAAGTCGGGATGAGACTCCGGACAAAAAATAAAAAAGAGAAAAAAGAGGCCATAAAAAAGAGAATCCCCAAACAAAAAAACAAAAAAATGAAAGAAAAAGAGAGAAGGGGCAATGCTACTATCCTTTTACCACACTTGTGCTTCAAAGTAGCACCATGATCTTCATGATAGAGAGTCTCATATGTTGTCACTTTCATATACTAGTGGGAATCTTTCATTATAGAACTTGGCTTGTATATTCCAATGATGGGCTTCCTCAAAATGCCCTAGGTCTTCATGAGCAAGCGAGTTGGATGCACACCCACTTAGTTCCTTTTGTTGAGCTTTCATATACTTATAGCTCTAGTGCATCCATTGCATGGCAATCCCTACTCACTCACATTCATATCTATTAATGGGCATTTCCATAGCCCGTTGATACGCCTAGTTGATGTGAGACTATCTTCTCCCTTTTTGTCTCCTCCACAACCACCATTCTGTTCCACATATAGTGCTATGTCCATGGCTCACACTCATGTATTGTGTGAAGATTGAAAAAGTTTGAGAACATCAAAAGTATGAAACAATTGCTTGGCTTGTCATCGGGGTTGTAAATGATTTAAATATTTTGTGTGGTGAAGATAGAGCATAGCCAGACTATATGATTTTGTAGGGATAGCTCTCTTTGGCCATGTTATTTTGAGAAGACGCGATTGCTTTATTAGTATGCTTGAAGTGTTATTATTTTTTATGTCAATATTAAACTTTTGTCTTGAATCTTATGGGTCTGAATATTCTTGCCACAATAAGAAGATTAGATGGATAAATATGTTAGGTAGCATTCCACATCAAAAATTCTGTTTTTATCATTTACCTACTCGAGGATGAGCAGGAATTAAGCTTGGGGATGCTGATACGTCTCCAACGTATCTACAATTTTGATTATTTCATGCTATTATATTATCAACCTTGGATGTTTAATATGCATTTATAGGCTATTTTATATGATTTTTGGGACTAACCTATTAACCTAGAGCCCAGTGCTAGTTTCTGTTTTTTCCTTGTTTTAGAGTATCGCAGAAAGGGAAAATCAAACGGAGTCCAATTGACCTGAAACTTCACGGAACTTATTTTTGGACCAGAAGAAGCTCACGGAGTATTAGAGATGGACCAGGAGAGTCCCGGGATGCCCACGAGGGTGGGGGGGCACCCAGCCCCCCTGGGCGCGCCCCCTGCCTCGTGGACAGCCCGAGATCCACCGACGTACTTCTTCCTCCTATATATACCCATATACCCTAAAAACTTCGGGGAGCACAATAAATCAGGAGTTTCGTCGCCAAAAGCCTCTGTAGCCACCGAAAACCAATCTAGACCCGTTCCGGCACCCTGCCGGAGGGGGAATCCCTCTCCGGTGGCCATCTTCATCATCCCGGGGCCCTCCATGACGAGGAGGGAGTAGTCCGCCCTCGGGGCTGAGGGTATGTACCAGTAGCTATGTGTTTGATCTCTCTCTCTCTCGTGTTCTTGAGGTGGCACGATCTTGATGTATCGCGAGCTTTGCTATTATAGTTGGATCTTATGATGTTTCTCTCCCTCTACCTCTTGTAATGGATTGAGTTTTCCCTTTGAAGTTATCTTATCGGATTGAGTCTTTAAGGATTTGAGAACACTTGATGTATGTCTTGCGTGGGATACCCGTGGTGACAATGGGGTATTCTATTGATCCACTTGATGTATGTTTTGGTGATCAACTTGCGGGTTCCGCCCATGAACCTATGCATAGGGGTTGGCACATGTTTCATCTTGACTCTCCGGTAGAAACTTTGGGGCACTCTTTGAAGTACTTTGTGTTCTTTCGAATAGATGAATCTGAGATTGTGTGATGCATATCATATAATCATACACACGGATACTTGAGGTGGCATTGGAGTATCTAGGTGACATTAGGGTTTTGGTTGATTTGTGTCCTAAGGTGTTATTCTAGTACGAACTCTACGATAGATCGAACGGAATGAATAGCTTCATGTTATTTTACTACGGACTCTTGAATAGATCGATCAGAAAGGATAACTTTGACGTGGTTTCGTACCCTACCATAATCTCTTCGTTTGTTCTCCGCTATTAGTGACTTTGGAGTGACTCTTTGTTGCATGTTGAGGGATAGTTATATGATCCAATTATGTTATTATTGTTGAGAGGACTTGCACTAGTGAAAGTATGAACCCTAGGCCTTGTTTCCTAGCATTGCAATACCGTTTACGCTCAATTTTATCATTAGTTACCTTGCTATTTTTATATTTTCATATTACAAAAACCATTATCTACTATCCATATTGCACTTGTATCACCATCTCTTCGCCGAACTAGTGCACCTATACAATTTACCATTGTATTGGGTGTGTTGGGGACACAAGAGACTCTTTGTTATTTGGTTGCAGGGTTGTTTGAGAGAGACCATCTTCATCCTACGCCTCCCACGGATTGATAAACCTTAGGTCATCCACTTGAGGAAAATTTGCTACTGTCCTACAAACCTCTACACTTGGAGGCCCAACAACGTCTGCAAGAAGAAGGTTGTGTAGTAGACATCAGTCGACCGCGAGCAGCATCGAGAAAGTCGATGGCGATAGGTGGCGGCAAGAGGAAGTGGTGAAATGCGGTGGGCTTTGTCGGCAGCCTAGCGGCGGCAGGCAGGCATCGAGCTAAGTGGTTACCGCCGCGATAGGCAGTGCCATGCATAGACGCGGAGGAGGTTGTGCAGGTGTGAATGGGGACCGGAGGGGGTGGCGGGCGGTGTTGGGGATATGACTATCAGGTATGACCCACCCAGGAGGGGTCGGGTCATCCCTATGGCGGTTCAAGAAATGAAGCCGAAGAGCATATTAACAATGGTGGTTCATAGATAGGCTTAGTAGAGGGCCCAAACCTGAAGGCGGCTTAAGGCCCACGGATATAAACTGCCATGTATATAGACTTGTATTGTAAGGCATGTAAGAAAGGTCACCGAGCCGGATATGTTGTATAAGCCGGCCGAGACTCTGTAGGCCGCAGGGCGTCAACCCACGTATATAAGGGGACGACCCAGCGGCGGCTTAAGGCAAGAAAACAATAGATCAAGATCCGAGTTAATCGTATTTACTCCCTGCTCATCGAAACCCTAGCAATACCACCTCTAACTGGATTAGGCTTTTACCTTCACCGTAAGGGGCCGAACTAGTATAAACTCCTCGTGTCCCTTGTCCTGATTAATCCCTTTAAGCTAACTTCATCGCGATGGCTCCATGACTAAGTCCTCACACTAGGACATCTGTCGTGACAATTCCATGATAGTTGGCGCCCACCGTGCGGCTATCGCACGATGGTTTCAAGTTCTTAGAGGGCAACTTCGAAGGGATGAAGGGATACGCCGTGGGCCGGATGACCGAGAGTCACCGCAGCAAGCTCTACATCGACAACGCAGGCTGGGGCCCCGAGGCCGGCTCAATTGAGTATGGGTACCGGGTCCCCTTCGGCGGAATTCACGTCTTCATCGGCAAGATTGGTGAACCGGGCCCTGAGCAGGATATCTGCACCGACATCATTGAGACAGCTCAGCGTGCGAGACCTGCCCGGGTTCGGCCCGCCATGAACCGTGCCTTCGTGGGATTTATCCATGGAGCGAAATCTGAGGATAGATCGGCATCTGGTGGTGAGACCATCGTTTACTCTGATGGCGAGTCATCCACCGGTGAGACCGAGTCATTGTATCAACTGCAAGACGGATGGCTTGGGGGCTATTCCGATGGCGACAGTATTCTGGACCCCTGCGAGCCGCCAAACTGGGTTGCAATCTTCATGGCCGGCACACAGCCCGTACAACACTCATTGAGTGTAGCGGAGCTGATTTCCGGGTCAGCAGCGGCAGCGGATGCCGGGACAGGAGGCCCTGAGCGCCTACCGGCTCAGGTCTTAACTGATTTACTGGATAAGTTGATAGCACTGTTAATAGTGGTAGTTAACCCGGCGGAGCAAGATCAGCATAATGCGGCAGCCGTGAAGTTGTGTGATGAGATAGCACAGGCCAAGGAGGAGCTAAACACAGAAAACGCTAGGATGGCCGAGGAGTGGGCTGCTTTGGATGCTCAGCCACAACGAATTTAGTCACAGACTTATCGGCTCATGCTAGATCAGAACGCTTCAAATGAAGTCATGAGGAGGAGACATCAGACTCGTCTATCGTCAGTTTATGAGGCAAGAAATCTCTTTAACACACCAGGAGCAGGAACCAGTAACCCAACAGTGGTAAACCGGGTCGAAGCACCTGGGACGGGTATGCCGGTTCAGCCACGCACGATGGACCCGCCTCGTCAGAACAATAACCCACCGCAGCACGTGCCGACGCCACTGGGTCATTATTCTAAGCCTTTGGATAACATGATCGATGCGGCGTCACGATTGGTGGCTCTGCCGGTTGACGGTGAGTCGCCGATGTTGGTTGAAACACGGAGGGCTAGAGAGCTTCTTCAGACAACACTAACTCGGCAGCAGGCTTATTCTTACAGTCGTGACAGGATTCACTCCACCCCTCGCCCGAGCTGGAGTTACAGCAGACATATTGATGAGCCGACTATGTCAAGCAATGGACGGAACCATAACCCGCCTCGTGGACATAACCCAGCGGGCGGAGGTGCTGATGCTCAGAACGTAGTGGATCAAGAAGAGCACATTGAGAGGCCAAGCTCATCAATATACAGTCTTGTCCTTAGCCAATCTTTGGAACAATTTCCCATGTACATCGTCACCTCGTCCTTAGCCAATCTTCGCTTAATCCATAGCCCATGTTTCGAGTTGCAAATATTAGCAACAGAACCAATATCAAATACCCAGGTGCTACTGCGAGCATTAGTAAGGTACACATCAATAACATGTATATCAAATATACCTTTCACTTTGCCATCCTTCTTCTCCGCCAAATACTTGGGGCAGCTCCGCTTCCAGTGACCAGTCCCTTTGCAGTAGAAGCACTTAGTCTCAGGCTTAGGTCCAGACTTGGGCTTCTTCACTTGAGCAGCGACTTGCTTGCCGTTCTTCTTGAAGTTCCCCTTCTTCCCTCTACCCTTTTTCTTGAAACTGGTGGTCTTGTTGACCATCAACACTTGATGCTCCTTCTTGATTTCTACCTCCGCAGCCTTTAGCATTGCGAAGAGCTCGGAAATTGTCTTATCCATCCCTTGCATATTATAGTTCATCACGAAGCTCTTGTAGCTTGGTGGCAGTGATTGAAGAACTCTGTCAATGACAATATCATCAGGAAGATTAACTCCCAGTTGAGTCAAGTGGTTGCGGTACCCAGACATTCTGAGTATATGTTCACTGACAGAACTATTCTCCTCTGAGGGAGTCCGGGATTAGGGGTCTCCGAATAGCCAGACTATATCCTTTGGCCGGACTATTGGACTATGAAGATACAAGATTGAAGACTTTGTCTCGTGTTTGGATGGGACTCTACTTGGCGTGGAAGGCAAGCTAGGCAGTACGGATATGGACATCTCCTCCTTTGTAACCGACCTTGTGTAACCCTAACCCTCTCCGGTGTCTATATAAACTGGAGGGTTTTAGTCTGTAGGACAACATACAATCATACCATAGGCTAGCTTCTAGGGTTTAGCCTCTCTGATCTCGTGGTAGATCAACTCTTGTAGTACTCATATCATCAAGAATAAATCAAGTAGGACGTAGGGTTTTACCTCCATCAAGAGGGCCCGAACCTGGGTAAAACATCGTGTCCCCTGCCTCCTGTTACCATCCGCCTTAGACGCATAGTTCGGGACCCCCTACCCAAGATCCTCCGGTTTTGACACCGACATTGGTGCTTTCATTGAGAGTTCCTCTGTGTCGTCACCGTTAGGCTTGATGGCTCCTTTGATCATCGGTAGCGATGCAGTCCAGGGTAAGACTTTTCTCCCCGGACAAATCTTTGTATTCAGCGGCTTCGCACTGCGGGCCAACTCGCTTGGCCATCTGGAGCAGATCGAAAATTACGCCCTTGGCCATCAGGTCAGATTTGGAAACTTAAACTACACGGCCGATGTCCGCGGAGACTTGATCTTCGACGGATTCGAGCCCCTGCCGAGTGCGCCGCACGTTCTTGATGAGCATGATTTATCTCTGCCATCGGACAATGTTTAGGAGATCGCACTGACAACTACTGTAACACCCTTGATGCGACTATATCTCCCACGTGTCGAGGCACGACTTAGAGGCATAATCGCATTGAAGGCATATGTCGCAAGTTAGGCAATCTTCACAACATCCCATGTAATATAGATAATAAAAGGGGAGATAACATAGTTGGCTTACACTCGCCACGTCAATCAAGTACATAAATAACATTACATCATCCAAACACTCATGGCCCGACTACGGCGCCAAAATAAAAGATAACCCAACAAGCGACACGATCCCGATCACCCCCAACTGGGCACCACTACTGATCATTAGGAAAGGATACATAGTAACATTGAGAGTCTACGTCGAACTCCCACTTGAGGTCAAACGCGTCTCCTGGAGCGGAATCATCGGGCCCTGCATCTGGTGTAATAGTAATCTGTGAGCCACAGGGACTCAGCAATCTCGCACCCTCGCGATCAAGACTATTTAAGCTTATAGGTAAGGCAAGGTACAAATATATGTGGAGCTGCGGCAAGCGACTAGCAAAATATGGTGGCTAACTTATTCGCAAAAGAGAGCGAGAAGAGGAGGCAAAGCGCGAGCGAGAAACTAGAGAACAACCTACGCAAACATTACTCCAACACCGTGTCCACTTCCCGGACTCCGCCGAGAAGAGGCCATCACGGTAACACACTCAGTTGATTCATTTTAATTAAGTTAAGGTTCAAGTTATCTACAACCGGACATTAACAAATTCCCATCTTCCCATAACCGCGGGCACGGCTTTCGAAAGTTCAAAACCCTGCAGGGGAGTCCCAACTTAGCCCATGACAAGCTCTCACGGTCAACAAAGGAATAGACCTCCTCCCAAGACGTTCCGATCAGACTCGGGATCTCGGTTCTTCAAGACACTTCGACAGGTTAAAACAAGACCAGCAAGACCGCACGAATGTGCCGACAAATCCCGATAGGAGCTGCACATATCTCTTTCTCAAGGCACACTCAGATTGTCTTAGGTGCGGGTAGGCCAGCCCAGAGTTGCCCCTGGTGGCCACCGGCAGCTGACAGGTGGACCAAATCTCAGAGGAGCACTGGCCCGGGGGGGGTTTAAAATAAGATGACCATCGGTCTCCGGAAACCCAAGGGAAAAAGAGGCTAGGTGGCAAATGGTAAAACCAAGGTTGGGCATTGCTGGAAAAGCTTTAATCAAGGCGAACTATCAAGGGGTTCCCATTATAACCCAACCGCGTAAGGAACGCAAAATCCGGGAACATAACACCGATATGACGGAAACTAGGGCGGCAAGAGTGGAACAAAACACTAGGAGAGAGGCCAAGCCTTCCACCCTTTACCAAGTATATAGATGCATTAAGATAACATGGCAATATAATGATATCCCAACAAGTAAATAAATGTTCCAACAAGGAACGGCCTCCAATCTTCACCTGCAACTAGCAACGCTATAAGACGGGCTGAGCAAAGCGGTAACATAGCCAATCAACGGTTTGCTAGGACATGGTGGGTTAGAGGTTTGACATGGCAATTTGGGAGGCTTGAAAGCAAGTGGTAGGTATCGTAGCATTGGCATAGCAAAAGAGCGAGCAATCTAGCATAGCAAAGATAGTAGTGATTTCGAGGGTATGATCATCTTGCCTGCACAGTTGTCAGAGTTGACTGGATCCTCGAAAGCAAACTCAACGGGCTCCTCGTTAGTGAACTCGTCTCCCGGCTCTACCCAAACAAGACAAACAAGCAACAAGGACACAAATCAACCACGTGCAACTCAAACAACATGATGCAAAGATGATATGCTATGCGGGATGCGATGCGGGATGCATATGCAAGATGTGACAGGAAATGCAAGAACCTGGCCTCAACTTGGAAATTCAAGTGTGCCACTGGAAAAATGATATGAAATCGCTTGAAAACGATATAAAGAACGCCGGAATCGGAGTTACGGTTTGGAAATGGCAAGCGATTCAAATATGACACCGGTCTGCAATTTACAGCAAGTAGCCATCTAAATGCAATGAGAAGAACATGCTACAGCACCCAAACATGACAACAAAATACATGGCAGGGATGCATTCATGATGCCTAACAAAAGTCTAGCACTGAGCTACGGCCAATTCATCCATTAACAAGTTCAAACAAGCATGGCAAAAATGCATATGGCAAACAGATTTCAGACTTAGTGAAATTAACACTTGTCTGGAATTTCAGATCAGGTAGCTCTCTTCGGAGCAACAAAACTACATGCTACAGGACCTGAACATGGCAAAGTAAAGCATGGCATGGAGCTACTCAAAGAGCTTAACAAAAGTCCCTTAGTGACCTTGAGCCAAAAGGGATCAGAAAATACAATTGCAAGCATGTGAACATGGCAAAAACATAATCAGTTATTAGACTTGGAGAAAACTGAAGCATGCTGAAAACAGATATCAAGTAGGCATATTTACGAGCTTGATGCACTCAATACGGAGCAAGTCATGATAAGCTAAGCATACGCCCATCAAGCATACACAAAATGCAAGCTAGACATGGCAATTACAATAGCATAGCATGCACGGATCAACTACAACATCATCGACAAAAATTGCAAACAAGTTGACAATCTGCCCAGATTCACAAAGTAGCAAAAGTAGAGCTCGATTGACTCAAGCTAGGGTTCTCCATAATTGCAAAAAAAAGACATGGATGGATAGAGCACTACAAGATTAACAAAATATCCTTACTGATCATCCTCAAAAGAGGCACGGATCACTAGGAAACAACATGAACATATGGCCATATGAGAAAAACAGCTCAAGGACTTAGTGGAAATGCTAAGTCCCTGAAATCAGAATTACCAAGTGCACCACTTTGCAAGCTCGTGCTAGTCACTACACACATCACAAAAATAAATGGGTTGCACCTCTAGAAAGATGAAAAAACCCTTAACAAAACATATGTAGAGCATCAGGGCATATCATGCACACAATAATCATGGCAAAAATGACAAAAAGCTAAATGGAGTAACAGATCTGACAATTATCTCAAGTAGCCCTCTTCTAACAGCATTTCGGGCATCAATATGAACTCAAATGAAAATGATGCAATGGAATGAAATGATGTACTCTCTGATATGAACATTTTGATATGCTATATGCCAAAAACAGAATAACGGATACGGAGATACGATGCTATGAACATGGGCACTTGGACTGCAGACTTAGGAAAAATCGGGGTCAACCCTAAAATTTCAGATCTGGAACGGGGGCACGCGGATCGAGGTTTGACGCCGTCCTCGCCGGAGTTCTTGCCGGACTTGGCGAGGCACGCCGGCCGGAGGAGAGGAGGACGCCGGGACGACGTGGTGCGGTGGCGGCGGAGGGTCTCGGCGGCGCGGGCGGCGAGGAGGGCCGGGGACGAGCGGTGGGGGCGACCTGCGGCGGCGGGGCGACAGGGATCCGGTGATGGCGCGTGGCGGCGCCGGCTGCCGGGCGCGAGGGAGAGGCGGCGCGAGGGGGCGGGCGCGCGCGGCCACGGTCGGGCGGCGATGCGGGCCGGGGGGCCGGCCTGCGCTACGGCGGGCCCGCGCGGGTGGCGGCGTGGCGATGCGGTCCCGCGGGGTGCGGACCAACGGTGGAGCGCCACGTGGCGGTGGGGAGGCGGATCGAACACTGTCCGTCGGTGGCGATTTGTCTGGCGGGCGCGAGGATGAGTGGATCTAGGGTTTTCGGGGGGGAGGAGAAGGAGATTTTTCGGGGGATCTTTAAATAGGCATAGGAGGATCTAGGAGGGTCCAAATGAGGTGCGGTTTTTGGCCACGCGATCGTGATCGAACACTCTAGATGATGGAGAAGGCTTAGGTGGGTTTTGGACCAAATTGGAGGGGTGTTGGTCTGCAACACACACGAGGCCTTTTCGGTCCCTCGGTTAACCGTTGGAGTATCAAACGAAGTCCAAATGGTACGAAACTTGACAGGCGGTCTACCGGTAGTAAACCAAGGCCGCTTGGCAAGTCTCGGTCCAATCCGGAAATCTTTAGTCCCCACACACAAAAGAAAGGTAGAAATGACCACCGAAGGAGAATGAAGCGCCGGAATGCAAAACGGACAACGGGGAAAATGCTCGAATGCATGAGAGGAACACGTATGCAAATGCAATGCACATGATGACATGATATGAGATGCATGACAACGACAACAACACACGGAGACAAAAACCCGAACCCGAGAAAATAAAATAACTTAACGCCGAAACGGCAAGAGTTGGAGTACAAATTGGGAAAGTTACATCCGGGGTGTTACAACTGCTCTGACCCTCAATTCGAGCTTATCGCGCCATCCGAGGACGGAGGGATAGACCCCGCCACGGAGGCCGCACTCTCAGCGGCGATCGAGCCGAGGATCGACCTTACCCTTCACGAGAGTCGTGTTGCTAAACTGCCGGATCCTTCTCGGGCCATGGACTCCGAACCGCCTGCGCCCGTTCCTATTGAATCCGATTGGGCGCCGATCATGGAGTTTACCTCCGCGGATATTTTTCAGCACTCGCCCTTCGGCGACATAGTGAACTCATTAAGGTCTCTCTCCTTGTCAGGAGGATCCTGGCCGAACTATGTCCGGCAGGATCGGGATGCGGATGACGAAGAACTTCGCTGCCCACCCACCACCCACTTAGTAGCCACTGTCGATGACTTAACCGACATGCTCGACTTTGACTCCGAAGACATCGACGGTATGGATGACGATGTAGGAGACGAACAGGAACATTGGATGCCCACTTCATCACATGACGTATACATGGTGGACACACCAAAAGAAAATGACGACGAGGAACGGAAGGACACAACGAAGGGTTGTCCCCTTGAGAAGCAGTCAAAGCGGCGGCGTAAGCGCCGCTCCAAATCCCGCCTCGGCAGAAATAACGATCATATAGACCCAGCTTTAGAGCAGGGTGAACCATCACCGGACCACGGCAACACGGAGAATCAAACTGAACAACCTGACTCTGTCAAAGATAATAGTCCGGACGACATCACATCGGACAGACACCCGAAGTAACAGAATGCCCATCAAAGACTTGTTGCCACCGTGAGGAGTCTAAAAAAGCGGAAGCAAAGGCTCAAAGCTACGCAAGACACACTCAGAATCAGATGGAGTAAAGTACTCTACACAGCAGAGAAGTACGGTGGTAATCGCCACACAAAGAGCTACCCGAAGTGGAAGTTGCTACCTGAATTCGATGATGAGGCCTTAGATCCCCCGCAACCAAAAATTAAAATGGCTATCTGGCTGGATAGTCGATCTCACGACCAACATAGAGCGGCAAACAACGCCGCATATAAGCCAATACGCTATCCACGCGAGGGCTCACATCAAAAGGACGGCACAACCAGATCCATCTATGGACCACGCAAGCGCGCTCCAGCATACGATGCAACACAACAAACATCCGAACATCACGGTACACCCAGATACAGGGGTGCCGCACACCCCCTATGTTTCACCGACGAAGTGCTGGACCATGAATTTCCAGAGGGATTCAAACCCGTAAACATAGAGGCATACGACGGAACAACAGACCCTGGGGTCTGGATTGAGGACTATATCCTCCATATCCATATGGCTCAAGGAGATGATCTCCATGCCATCAAGTACTTACCTCTCAAGCTCAAAGGGCCAGCTCGGCACTGGTTTAAAAGCCTCCCCGAAAGCTCCATTAGAAGCTGGGAAGAACTCGAAGACGCTTTTTGGGCAAATTTTCAAGGGACTTATGTTCGACCTCCGGATGCGGACGATTTGTGTCATATAACTCAACAGCCCAGAGAGTCAGCCCGAAAGCTTTGGAATAGGTTTCTTACTAAAAAGAACCAAATAGTCGACTGTCCAGACGCCGAAGCCTTGGCAACTTTTAACCACAGCGTCCGAGACGAATGGCTTGCCAGACACCTCGGCCAAGAAAAGCCGAGAACAATGGCAGCATTAACAAGCCTCATGACCCGCTTTTGCGCGGGCGAGGACAGTTGGCTAGCCCGATGCAGCACCAGCGACCCAAGTACATCCGAAGTTAGAGATGGAAACGGGAAATCACGATGCAGTAAAAATAATAAGCGTTGGAATAAAGAAGACATCCCGAAGAGCACGGTGATAAACGTCGGATTCAGAATCTCTCGGCCAGGTCAGCAAAAGCCGTCCTCTAAAGGCGCCAGACATGAACTGTCCATCCTAAACAAAATTCTGGACCAAATATGTCAGATCCATAGCACCCCCGATAAACCTGCAAATCATACCCACAGAGAATGTTGGGTCTTCAAGCAGTCCGGCAAGCTCAACGCCGAACATAAGGGGCAGGATACACCAAGCGAAGACGAGGATGAGCCTCGCAAGCAAAGCACTGGGGAACAGAAGAAATTTCCACCAGAAGTCAAAATAGTAAACGTGTTACACGTGATAAAGGGGAGAAACAGAGCGGCACTCCCAGATAAATATGCCCAAGGGCCTATCACCGCGGAGTTCTGCCACTGGCCGTCTCAACCGATCACCTTCGACCATCAGGATTACTCGGCAAGTATCCGGCGCGCAGGATGGGATGCCTTGGTATTGGATCCAATATTTGATGGATACCACTTCACACGAGTCCTGATGGACGGTGGCAGCAGTCTAAACATGATATATCAGGACACAATCCACAAAATGGGGATAGACCCAACGAAAATTTGCCACAACAATACTACCTTTAAAGGAGTAACGCCAGGCCCAGGGGCTCATTGCATGGGCTCCCTGCTACTAGAGGTTATATTCGGATTCCCCGATAACTTCCGTAGCGAAAATTTAACCTTCCACATTGCTCCGTTCCAAAGTGGCTATCAAGCACTACTTGGACGCGAAGCTTTCGCTCACTTTAATGCAATACCGCATTACGCTTCCCTCATGCTTAAGATGCCCGGTCCATGTTGCATCATTACAGTAAATGGAAATATTTAGCGATCCCTGCGCGCCGAAGATAGTGCGGCTGCCTTGGCAGTTGAGGGAGTCCTGGATTAGGGGGTGTTCGGATAGCCGAACTATACCTTCAGCCGGACTCCTGGACTATGAAGATACAAGATTGAAGACTCCGTCCCGTGTCCGGAAGGGACTTTCCTTGGCGTGAAAGGCAAGCTTGGCGATACGGATGTTCAGATCTCCTACCATTGTAACCGACTCTATGTAACCCTAACCCTCTCTGGTGTCTATATAAACCAGAGGGTTTTAGTCCGTAGGACAACATACACATCAACAATCATACCATAGGATAGCTTCTAGGGTTTAGCCTCTCTGATCTCGTGGTAGATCTACTCTTGTACTACCCATATCATCAATATTAATCAAGCAGGACGTAGGGTTTTACCTCCATCGAGAGGGCCCGAACCTGGGTAAAACTTCGTGTCCCTTGCCTCCTGTTACCATCCGGCCTAGACGCACAGTTCGGGACCCCCTACCCGAGATCCGCCGGTTTTGACACCGACATTGGTGCTTTCATTGAGAGTTCCTCTGTGCCGTCGCCGTCAGGCCCGATGGCTCCTACGATCATCAATGGCGATGCAGTCCAGGGTGAGACCTTCCTCCCCGGACAGATCTTCGTCTTTGGCGGCTTCGCACTGCGGGCCAATTCACTTGGCCATCTAGAGCAGATCGAAAGCTACGCCCCTGGCCGTCAGGTCAGATTCGGAAGTTTAAACTACACGGCTGACATCTGCGGGGACTTGATCTTCGACGGATTCGAACCACTGCCGAGCGCGCCACACTGTCATGACGAGCATGATCTAGCTCTACCGCCGAACGGTGCCCTGGAGGCCGCACCCGCACCGGCTCCGACCCTCAGTTCGGAGCCAACTGCGCCGATCGAGGATGGGCGGTTGGATGCCACCTCGGGGGCTGCGATCCAAATGGCGATTGAGCCGAACACCAGCCCCGTACTCTGCGAGGCTCGTGACTCCAAGGAGCCGGACTCCTCTCCGGACTCCGAACCCTCTGCGCCCCGGCCAATCGAATAAGATTGGTCGCCGATCATGGAGTTCACTGCTGCAGACATCTTTCAGCACTCGCCTTTCAGCGATATTCTGAAGTCACTGAAGTCTCTCTCTTTATCAGGAGAGCCCTGGCCGGACTATGGCCAGCAAGGTTGGGGTACGGACGATGAAGAAATTCAAAACCCACCCACCACCCACTTTGTAGCCACTGTCGACGACTTAACCGACATGCTCGACTTCGACTCCGAAGACATCGACGGTATGGACGCCGATGAAGGAGATGATGAAGAACCAGCGCCTACTAGGCCCTGGAAAGCCACCTCGTCATATGACATATACATGGTGGACACCCCAAAAGAGGGAGAGGGCGATGGAACAGCGGAGGATGACCCCTCCAAGAAACAGCCCAAGCGCCGGCGTCAGCGGCGCCGCTCAAAATCCCGCCAACACAAAAACGGTGATTCCAGCACGGGAGATAATAATACTCCGGAGAGTGCCGAAGAAAACCCCCTCCAGCAAGGTTTAGCACAGGAGGATGGAGAAACCAGCCCTCATGAGAGAGCGGCAGACAGAGAGGTCGAGGACGATAATTATATGCCTCCCTCCGAAGACGAGGCAAGCCTCGACGACGACGAATTCGTCGTGCCAGAGGATCCCGTTGAGCAAAAGCGTTTCCAACGCAGGCTTATGGCCACGGCAAGAAGCCTCAAGAAAAAACAGCAACAGCTCAGAGCTGATCAAGATTTGCTGGTTGACAGATGGACTGAAGTCCTTGCGGCCGAAGAGCATAAACTCGAACGCCCCTCCAAGAGTTACCCAAAGCGCAAGTTGCTACCCCGATTAGAGGAGGAAGCACTTGATGCGGCCGAACGGCCACCTCGTGGCCGCGACAGAGAGGCCTCCCGGCCCTCCACTCAAGCCGCACCCCGTACCAAGGCACGGGAATATGCGCCGGACTTACGAGACATGTTGGAGGACAAGGCAAGGCAAACACGATCGATCTACGGATCGCGTGGGCACCCCACGGCTCGAGACGGTAACCGTCACGCCGGCCACAAATTCGGCAGGGCCGAACACAGTAGACAAAGCTCATTGGAGCTACGTCATGATATCGCCCAGTACAGAGGCGCCGCACACCCACTGTGCTTTACAGACGAAATAATGGATCATCAAATCCCCGAGGGTTTCAAACCCGTAAACATCGAATCATATGATGGCACAACAGACCCTGCGGTATGGATCGAGGATTATCTCCTTCATATCCACATGGCCCGCGGCGACGATTTTCACGCCATCAAATACCTCCCACTCAAGCTTAAAGGACCAGCTCGGCATTGGCTCAACAGCTTGCCAACAGGATCAATCAGTTGTTGGGAGGACCTGGAAGCCGCATTCCTCGACAATTTCCAGGGCACTTATGTGCGACCCCCAGACGCCGATGACCTAAGTCACGTAATCCAGCAGCCAGAGGAATCGGCCAGACAATTCTGGACACGGTTCCTAACAAAGAAAAATCAAATAGTCGACTGTCCGGACGCTGAGGCCCTAGCAGCCTTCAAGCACAATATCCGTGACGAGTGGCTGGCCCGGCACCTCGGACAGGAAAAGCCGAAATCTATGGCAGCACTCACGACACTCATGACCCGCTTTTGCGCGGGAGAAGACAGCTGGCTCGCTCGTAGCAACAATATGACCAAGAACCCTGGTAGTTCGGACACCAGGGACATTAGTGGCAGGTCGCGTCGCAACAAGCAGAAGCGCCGCATTAACGGCGACAATGCTGAGGATACGGCAGTTAATGCCGGATTCAGAGGCTCTAAATCCGGTCAGCGGAAGAAGCCATTCAAAAGGAATCCTAGGGGCCCGTCCAGCTTGGACCGAATACTCGACCGCTTGTGCCAAATACATGGCACCCCCGAAAAGCCGGCCAATCACACCAACAGGGATTGTTGGGTGTTCAAGCAGGCAGGCAAGCTAAGCGCCGACAATGAAGACAAGGGGCTGCATAGCGATGACGACGAGGAGCCCCGGCCGCCGAACAACAATGGACAGAAGGGTTTTCCCCCACAAGTGCGGACGGTGAACATGATATACGCCACCCACGTCCCCAAAAGGGAGCGGAAGCGCGCGTTAAGGGACGTATACGCGGTAGAGCCAGTCGCCCCAAAGTTCAACCCATGGTCCTCCTGCCCGATCACCTTTGATCGAAGAGACCATCCCACTAGCATCCGTCATGGCGGATTTGCCGCATTGGTTCTAGACCCAATTATTGACGGATTTCATCTCACTAGAGTCCTCATGGACGGCGGCAGCAGCCTGAACCTGCTTTACCAGGATACAGTGCGAAAAATGGGCATCGATCCCTCGAGGATTAAGCCCACCAAAACGACCTTTAAAGGCGTAATACCAGGTGTAGAGGCCAACTGTACAGGCTCAGTCACACTTGAAGTGGTCTTCGGATCCCCGGATAATTTCCGAAGCGAGGAATTGGTCTTCGACATAGTCCCATTCCGCAGTGGCTATCATGCACTACTCGGACGAACGGCATTCGCCAAATTCAATGCGGTACCGCACTATGCATACCTTAAGCTCAAGATGCCAGGCCCTCATGGAGTAATTACGGTCAATGGAAACACCGAACGCTCCCTCCGAACAGAGGAGCACACGGCGGCCCTTGCAGCGGAAGTACAAAGCGGCCTCTCCAGGCAGTTCTCTAGTCCGGCCATTAAATGTCTGGACACCGTCAAGCGCGCCCGGAGTAACCTACAACAAGACCTCTTGGCACGTTCCAAGTAGGCGTAGCAATGCGGCCCCAACCCCAACCCTCGCAAAAAGGTGACGCCGGTACTTTGCGTCCATAACTATGCTCTAGAAATACCATGGGCATAGGGGGAGGGGCACCATCACGGCATGCCCAAAACACGGCTTAAACCGCACCAGGGGCTGCCGATTCTTTACTTTTCTCTTACTTCCAGGACTCTACTCTTCGGAAGGCCTGTTCGGCAGTTCAATTTCCGCACAAATGATGCAAGGACCAGGGAAGCAGACAAGCCATGCCGCATTACGGAAATCCCAGGTGGTCTCTATCATGAGCAGTATACCTGTTTCGCATACTATTCCGCAGCTTGCCCCTGGAGCAGACATGTTAAATAGTCCAACTTTTCGTTTATCGCATTACTTGTATCGTTCTGCTTTGATCGCAGCTATTTTTAATAAACAATGCATAGCTTTTGTCTATTTTTTGCATTATCTTTTTATAAATAAATGTTCCTTAACAACATGTTGCACCCGTACAACTTGGTACGGCCAAAATACGCCAGGGGCTTTTAGCACCCCTCAATATGGTGTGAGAAGTCCGAACACTTTCACAAGTGCGGCACCCCGAACTTATAGCACTATATGCATCGGCTCCGAATCATGTCTTGGGTCAATAGTTGGGTTTGCCCGGCTCCTATGTTTTGGTGCCTTACGTTCCGCTATATCGGCTAAGGTAGCACTAGGAGAACCACTGCGATTGTGCCCCAGTTGAGCTGGGCCGAGCACCTCAGTGGAGAAAGCTAAAACTGACTGTCATGATGAAGCGAGAGCTGGTCGCTGTTCGAGAGGTTTTTTCGAGTCCCTAAAGACTTATGCCGCTTAGGGCGAGGAGTCGGCTCTGTCCGGCCAAGGCGTGGATAGCGCCCCGAACTCGGTCTTCCGAATACTAGGGGCTTCGCCGAAATTTAAAATTATAGAATTCTATGGCTAAGTGAGAGTGTTCACGCATTATAGTCTGATTGCCTCGTTCGTTGGGCTGAGCGCCTCCCTCGAAGGACCCAAATATGGGAAAAAGAGCGCCCAGGTTTATCCCCGAACACCCCAGCACTAGCGGCAAGGGGGCAGAAGCCGACGACTCGCCATCTCTCAGTATTGATAAACAGCCGCACAGAAGGTAATATTTTAAATTCAAGCAGCATTGCTCAGCGCATATGAACAAGTTTTCAGCGCACAGGACAAACACGAGCGAGTTTTACTCAAAAATTACATCCCTAGTACATTCATCCGCCACAAGGCGGGCACCCTTCAGAACATCCTTATAGTAATTTTCGGGCTTGCGATGCTCTTTCCCCGCTGGTGGCCCGTCCTTCACAAGCTTCTCCGCATCCAGCCTGCCCCAGTGCACCTTAGCACGGGCAAAGGCCCTACGGGCACCTTCAATACAGACGGAGCGCTTGATGACTTCGAGCCTTGGACAGGCCTCCACCAGCCGCCGCACCAGCCCGAAATAGCTCCCAGGCAGAGCCTCTCCAGGCCACAGCCGAACTAGGAGGCCCTTCATGGCCTGTTCGGCCGCCTTGTGGAGCTCGACCAGTTGCTTCAGCTGGTCGCTCAGGGGCACGGGGTGTCCGGCCTCAGCATACTGAGACCAGAACACCTTCTCCGTCGAGCTGCCCTCCTCGGCTCGATAGAATGCGGCGGCATCGGATACACTCCGGGGAAGATCTGCAAATGCCCCTGGAGAGCTCCGGATTCGGGTAAGTATCAAGTAACTCACGTTTACGTGTTTACTTTGCATAAAGAATGCCTTACCCGCCGCTATCTTCTTCACCTCATCCAACTCCTGGAGGGTCTTCTGGGATTCGGTCTTGGCAGACTTGGCATTTTCAATAGCCGCCGCGAGCTCGGACGCTCGCGTCTTCGAGTCAAGCTCCAAACTCTCATGTTTCTTCATGAGAACCTGGAGCTCTTGCCGCACCTTGCCAACCTCGGCCTCATACCTCTCCCGCTCGGTGCGCTCCGCGGCCGCACTCTTCTCGGCCTCGAGCAGCGCTTGCTTAAGGGTCGCCACCTCAGATGTGGCCCCTACAATAGCCATGTTAATCCTGTCATTTCTTGCAATTGCACCTTTTTTATATATACATATTCAACCAAGGTATTTCTTACCTTCATTGTCCTCGAGCTGCTTCTTGGCACGCTCGAGCTCTTGCTCGGACCTTTCGAGGTCCTGCTTTAGCGTGTCCACTTCCACAGTCAGTGCGGCGGACGCAAGCAGAGTAGCCTGCACATGCATATTGACTCATTTTTGTTAGTCTCCTGCGAATTCTGTTTGATCCTCTATTCGGCTTTTCTTCCCGAATGCCAAACAGAGCATCAGGGGCTACTGTCTATGCGGTACTATTATTTACACTTTCTTTACTTACCTCGAAGCCTGTCAAAAGGCTAGTACAAGCTTCAGTCAGTCCGTTTTTTGCAGACTGAACCTTCTGGACCACCGCACTCATAATAGTGTGGTGCTCCTCGTCGATGGAGGTGCCTTGGAGCGCCTCCAGCATATTGTCCGGCGCATCCGGTTGGACGGAGGCCGCCGGCACGGTGGACTTGCTCCTCTTGGAAGGAGGTCCCCCGCCGGACTCCGGAACCTTTGAAGGTTCCGGAGCGGTGTCCGGCCTAGAGCCGGACTTGGAGCCCTGGGGGGTTTCATCCCCCTTACTCCTGGAGTCCGGGAGGTCGCCTTGCGGCGCCTCCAGGACCACCTCCTCCCTGCTTGGAACCTGTTGGGACAACACTTCGGTGTCGTCCGTAGGGCGGGGGGAGGAAGCCGTCGGAAGCGAGTTCACATCCGACGAGTCCAGTGAGCCGCTCGACGACGCGTCGAGCCGGTCTTTGGGTGGGCTGCATAAACAATTCGACATAAGGGAAAGTTGTGCAATAAACAAATACTATGAATTACTCCGGTATCCGAATACTTACGATTTTGCCAGGGGCTTGGCCCTGGGCTGCCACTCATCTCCGCCGTCGTCGGCGTCGGCGGAGTAGTCCGGAGGAAGGGTTTTCCCCTTCTTGGACCCTCCGGCCTCCTCAGAGAGGGCGGCCTTCCTTTTCTTCTCTCCTCCCGCTGGAGGGGGAGAGGTTTCTTCTTCTTCCTCCTCGTCTTCGCGAGAGGAAGGCGCTTCGGGACCGTCGGATGATGAATCCGACACCTCGTGGCGCCGGGCGATCTTTCGAGTCCCCGTGGCCCTTTTCGTGGCCTTCTTCTCCGGCACCACATAGGGCGCCGGAACCAGCAGCCTCGCCAAGCGAGCGTCCGCTGGGCCTTCGGGCAAAGGGGCCGGACAGTTGATCTGTCCGGACGTCACCTGCCAATCCTGTCAGAGGAAAGGGAGCTTAGATCCCGCATAGAGTCAAACTATGGAAAACTGATACCCTGTAAAAGGAAAAAACAGCTTACCGCGAGCGCGTGACGCTGCGCGCTGAATCCGCGATCCTCGGTAGCGGATGCACGAGCCTCGGCACCCTTGAAAAGCATCCTCCAGGCATCTTCGTACGTCGTGTCGAAGAGCCTGTTTAGAGTTTGATGCTGCGCCGGGTCGAACTCCCACAGATTGAAGGCCCGTCGTTGACACGGGAGGATCAGGCGGATGAGCATAACCTGGACTACGTTGACAAGCTTGAGCTTCTTGTCCACCAGCGTTTGGATGCATGTTTGGAGTCCGGTCAGCTCTCCTTTTTTACCCCAAGACAGGCCTGTCTCCTTCCAGGAGGTGAGTCGCGTAGGGGGGGCGGATCGAAACTCAGGGGGTGCGACCCATTCAGCGTCGCGCGGCTCGGTGATGTAAAACCACCATGATTGCCACCCCTTCAGGGTCTCCACAAAGGAGCCCTCGAGCCACAGGACGTTGGCCATCTTGCCAACCATGGCACCGCCGCACTCCGCCTGGCTGCCGCGCACCACCTTTGGCTTGACGTTGAAAGTCTTAAGCCATAGGCCGAAATGGGGGCGGATGCGGAGGAACGCCTCGCACACGACAATGAACGCCGAGATGTTGAGGACGAAGTTCGGGGCCAGATCGTGGAAATCCAGGCCGTAGTAGAACATGAGCCCCCGGACAAATGGATGCAGAGGGAAGCCCAGTCCGCGGAGGAAATGGGGGAGGAATACCACCCTCTCATGGGGCCTAGGAGTGGGGATGAGCTGCCCCTTTTCGGGAAGCCGGTGCGCGATGTCGCTAGCCAGATATCCGGCCTTCCTCAGCTTTTTGATGTGTCCCTCCGTGACGGAGGAGACCATCCACTTGCCTCCCGCTCCGGACATGACTGGAGAAGGTTGAGGTGGTAGTGCGGACTTGGGCGCTGGAGCTCGAGTGCGCAAGAATGGATAGGCAAAGGAGGAAGAAGGCGTGGGTGAAAAGGTGGATCCTTATCCCCTTATATGGGTGGACGCAACTACGTGTCCCCACCAGCCTGGTAAAACTCGCTTATCTCCAAGCGCCGTAATCAATGGCGCGGTTGGGTTACCCACGCCCGTATTGATGAGAATCCCGGAATAAGGGGACACGATCTCTGCTTTAACAAGACGTGCCAAGGAAACCGCCTCGCATAACGCGCTAAGATGGGACAGTAAAACGGTTCGAATAAAAGCTTGGCCGTGGTGTGATGTCACACTACGGAGTACGTCAGCAGATTAGATTTGTGTAAATATTATTCTCTCTATGGCAATATGTGGAAACTTATGCAGAGCCGGACACTATCTTTGTGTTCAAAATCTTCTATGAAGTACTTGGAGGAGGAACCCGCCTTGCAATGTCGAAGACAATCTGCGCACCGGACTCGTCGTCATTGAAGCCTGGTTCAGGGGCTACTGAGGGAGTCCTGGATTAGGGGGTGTTCGGATAGCCGAACTATACCTTCAGCCGGACTCCTGGACTATGAAGATACAAGATTGAAGACTCTGCCCCGTGTCCGGAAGGGACTTTCCTTGGCGTGAAAGGCAAGCTTGGCGATACGGATGTTCAGATCTCCTACCATTGTAACCGACTCTATGTAACCCTAACCCTCTCCGGTGTCTATATAAACCGGAGGGTTTTAGTCCATAGGACAACATACACATCAACAATCATATCATAGGCTAGCTTCTAGGGTTTAGCCTCTCTGATCTCATGGTAGATCTACTCTTGTACTACCCATATCATCAATATTAATCAAGCAGGACGTAGGGTTTTACCTCCATCGAGAGGGCCCGAACCTGGGTAAAACTTCGTGTTCCTTGCCTCCTGTTACCATCCGGCCTAGACGCACAGTTCGGGACCCCCTACCCGAGATCCACCAGTTTTGACACCGACAGCAGCCGCACACTAAAATGGCCTCACCAACTAAAGCATTCGATAGGTCGTCAAGACCACGGACACGGTTAGACGAGTCCGACGCAGCTATATGTAATTCATACAGGTTTGATTGCCATACCCGTATTACAAATACAAGGGGCTCAACGAGCGCATACAAGTGGCAACTTTTACTCATCTTCAATTGAACATGGTTTCTTTAAACCTACCTTTTTGCACGACAACTTTTCACCTAAGTTTCTCTCTTTTACAGATGACCATCGTGCTACACCTGTCCAGGATATGGCACAACGAAGACACAGGTGCAGACGTGTAGCAGGGACCCGTTCCAAGGATTCTTTTTAGATTAAGACCCTACGTCAACCTTTTTTACCGTCTCTTGTTGATACACATCCCTCGGATTCTCAGTACAATTGAGAAGGATGCTGACGTCTTGGCATGTGGCCACGTCAGAGTAATGCACGTACCTGGACACCAGGGGCTTCTTACAAAGGGCACTGTTCAGGCCCACAATAAAGACCGAATACCTTAGGGAGTGTTCAGCGTCGCGAGTTTGGCCTTATATGCATCAGCTCCGAATCTTGTCTTTGCTCAAATGTTGGGTTTGCCCAGCTCCTGTGTTTTGCTGCCTTACGTTCCGCTCTATCGGCTAAGGCGGCACCAGGAGAACTACTGCGATTCTGCCCTGGTTCATCCGGACGAGCACCTCAGTAGAGAAAGCCAAAAACTGACTGTCATGATATAGCATGAGACTGGTCAACCACTCGATGACCTATCGGAATCTTAGAATTCCTCCGCCTTAACGAAGGTCCGTTTCCCGGCCAGGCATGTACGCACCCCGAATTCAGGTGAGTGCAGAGCCACCAGGGGCTATATAGTAGCCCCACTATCAAACTCCTCTAGCTAAGTGAAAGTGTTAAAGCATTATAGTCCTGTTGCCTAGTTCACTGCGCTATCACCTCCTTAATAGGACCAAGACGTGGGATTAAGTGTGAACATGCGTCTTCTACGAACACCCCCACATTATATGTGTGGGGGCTGAAGCCGACGACTGCAATCTTTCAGGATATACATATATATACGTAAACGGCCACACAAGAGGCATCATATTACTTTCGGGCAAAAGTATAAATACAGCCTTGATAAATTTAATAAAAACATTGTTTTTACAATGGGAATACATGTCACTCAAACATAATATTCTTCGAGCACTGGGCCTCTATCAAACGAGCACCCTCAAGAACTTCTTCAAAATAGTGCTCGGCAGCCACTCGGCCTATGGCCGAACCCTGCACCGCAACAGTGGTAGCATCCATCTCCGCCCAGTATGCTTTCACATAGGCAAGGGCCCTCTATGCACGCCGACCTCTTCATCGCATTGATGCGTGGCACCGCACCAAGGAACTGTTGCACCAGGCTAAAATAGATGTTCGGCTTTGGCCTTTCCGGCCACAGCTGATCCACGACAGACCTCATGGCGAGTCCGGACAACCTATTGAGTTCGGCCCATTCGGCTAGCTGATTAGTCAATGGAAGGGGACGCTCTGGAACTTTAAACTGCGACCAGAACAGCTTGTCCACTTCACGATATGTTTGATCTCGGAAGTATTCGGCCGCATCGACAGCGCTCGCCGCCAAGTCCATATATGCGTCTGCCGAACTCCACAGCCGATCCAGAGGGGCATACCGCAGATCTCCGGACTTCCTTCGCAGCATAAAGGGCTTCCCAGCTGCAATATCCCCGGCTTCACGCAGTTCCTCCTTCTTCGCTCTCATGGCAGAGCGGGTGTCCTTGGTCGCCATTGTGGCCTTCTCAAGGTCCGTCGCCCTCGCCCGGTTTTCTTCTTCGAGGAACTGGCAACGGTCGGTAGTGTCTTTTAACTTTACAGCCACCTTGGCCATTTTATCTTTGCTCTCGCGGTGTGCAGCCTTTTCGGCTCTTAACTATTCGGCCGCCTTTAAAGCGGCCGCATTACTAATCCTTGTTTGTTCTTTGGCTCGGGCAAGCTCCGCCCGAAGGGTCTCCATGGTGGCAGCTCCGTCTGCAGTCACAACATATTAAAGATACTGGCATCACGCTGCCCTTACTATGTGACATTCACCAGAAAACATTACTTACCCTGTGCCTCGTCAAGCCGCTTGTTAACAAGCTCGATGTCGGCATCTGCCGCATCCAGTTGCCGCTTTAGTTCGGCAAACTCATTAGTCCGGCTAGCCACCAAAGCTTCCACCACCTGCACATAAAGCGGTATGGTTATTACCTGGGACTACGATCCTCTATTTGCCGCCGTCCTCGGCGACAACCAGAGTCTCAGGGGCTACTATCTACACAGGGCACACCTAAAAATGTGCGGTTCTATCACAAATGTATATCATTTCACGTACCTCAAAACCCGTCAGTAGACTCATAAAGGCTTCATGCAACCCGCTATCGGCGGACGAAATCCTTTCAATCACCGTACCCATCAATGTACGGTATTCTTCTGAGATAGTTGCTCGCTCTAGCAGATCCCTTAGTGCGTCCGACCACATACCAGACGGTGCCGGATTCTTTCGGTTGCTCTCTTCAAGAGCCGGATGCTAGGGACTTCGGGTGACCATAGGAATATCTTCTGGCCTCACCTGATCCGGCGAGGCCCTCCGTGACGACACTTCAAGGTCGCCCGCTTCTTGAGCGGAGGAGTCCGGGGGAGGCGTTTCGCTCTCCATTATCTCCGGAAGAAGATCCCCCGAAGACAAGCTCTGCTGAGAAGGGCTAAGATCCGAACTGCAAGATAAATGCTTCAGTTATTTTCCTCAGAGGTAAGGTAGTATATCTTCACTATTAAAGTACTTTTTTATTACTTACAGCTCATTAGAGGGCTGATCCCCGCATGGACTTTGTGCGGCAAGAGCACCCTCCAAGGCAGGACCCTCTGGTGGAGATTTCTTCTCCCGTTTGGAAACCTTGGTTTCCGGATCTTCAGAGGTAGTCCTCTTCCTTCCCCGGGGTGAGAGAATGTCAGATTCCTCCCCTTCGTTATCCTCCCTCACGGAGGCGCTCGTTCCCTAGGTCGGAATAGGTAGCGGTGGAGGCTCGCTTTCGCCCTCTTTATTCCCCCCTTCATCTTCCTTTGAGGGCACCGGGCAAGGTGCTGGCTCGAGCATCTCAGCACCGGATTGTCCAAGCCTTCAGGAAGGGGGGCCGAACACCGGATCACCTTCACCTTTGTTATCCAGTCCTGGTCAAAGAGCGACTCTTTAGAATGATGTTATGATAAATAAAAGACAGTGTGTCCGGCTAGAGGATTACTTACTTGGGCCACGGTGCGGTTGCTGCTCGGGCCCACATCCTCGGTGGTGTCCGGACACTCTATTTGGGGTCCGAAGAATGATTTACACATCTCCTCATGCGTCAGGCCGAGGAAATTCTGAATACTGCGCGGTCCTTCTGGGTTGAACTCCCACATGAAGAGGGGCCGGCGTTTGCAAGGCTGGACTTGACGAACCAGCATGACTTGCACCATCGTAACCAGACTGAAATCTCCTTCGAAGAGATCTTGAATGCGGCTTTGCGGTATGGGCACGTCCTTGGCTGGACCCCAGCTCAGCCCTCTGCTAATCCATGACATCAGTTGTGGTGGAGGGCCCGAGCGGAAAGCAGGGGCAGCCACCCACTTGGCACTTCTGGAGCTGTGATGTAAAACCACTCCCGTTGCCATAATCTGGACACCTTTGGAAAGGAACCCTTTGGCCATGGAGCTCCAGCGATCTTGCTTATTAATGCGCCTCCGCACGCTACATGCTGCCCCTCAACCATCTTCGGCTTCACGTCAAAGGTCTTGAGCCACAGGCCGAAGTGAGGGGTAATGCGGAGGAAGGCCTCACATACGACAATAAATGCCGAGATGTAGAGAAAGGAGTCCGGGGCTAGATCGTGGAAATCTAGCCCGTAATAGAACATCAAACCCCTAACGAAGGGATCCAGAGTGAGGCCTAGACCTCGGAGGAAGTGGGAGATGAACACAACATTCTCGTTGGGTTCGGGAGTAGGGACGACATGCCCTCGGGCAGGTAGCCGATGCGAAACCTCGGCGGTCAGGTATCTGGCCTCCCTCAACTTCTTGATATTCTCTTCCATAACAGAGGACGGCATCCATCGGCCTTGAAGGCTTGATCCGGACATGATTGAAGGTCCGAAGCACCTGACCTGGGCTTTGGGTGTTAGAACTCGAGGCGGGGGAAGGATTCGATTGAGCACGGGAGGGAAAAAGTAAAAGCCTTGTCCCTTTATAAAGAGGGTGAATATCAAGCGTCCTCCTAGTGGCCGTTTGGGACTTGCCTAAAATCTAGGAGTCCTAGGCATGGTTGGGTTACCCACGACCGTATTGATGAGAATCCCGTAATTAGGGGAACACGATCTCTGCTTTGACAAGACGTGTCAAAAAACTGCCTCGCGTTATGTGCTGGGCTATTTAAAGGAAACCGTTCGAATAATCACCGGGCCATGGCTTAATGTCATGTGGCCAAAACATGTCAGCAGATTAAATTTGTGGAAATATTATTCTCTCTGCGGAGATATGTGGAACTTGTTTTGCAGGGTCAGACACTATCCTTTTATTTGAACTCTTCTGTGGTATATCCGGAGGAGGAACCCGCCTTGCAATGCCGAAGACAACACTGCGTGTCAGACTCATCGTCATTGAAACCTGGTTCAGGGGCTACTGAGGGAGTCCGGGATTAGGGGTCTCCGGACAGCCGGACTATATCCTTTGGCCGGACTGCTGGACTATGAAGATACAAGATTGAAGACTTCTTCTCGTGTCCGAATGGGACTCTACTTGGCGTGGAAGGCAAGCTAGGCAGTACGGATATGGATATCTCCTCCTTTGTAACCGACCTTGTGTAACCCTAACCCTCTCCGGTGTCTATATAAACCGGAGGGTTTTAGTCCGTAGGACAACATACAATCATACCATAGGATAGCTTCTAGGGTTTAGCCTCTCCAATCTCGTGGTAGATCAACTCTTGTAGTACTCATATCATCATGAATAAATCAAGCAGGACATAGGGTTTTACCTCCATCAAGAGGGCCCGAACCTGGGTAAAACATCGTGTCCTATGTCTCCTGTTACCATCCGCCTTAGATGCACAGTTCGGGACCCCCTACCCGAGATCCTCCGGTTTTGACACCGACATCCTCCATTTTGCAGATGTGGAACTTATTGGAGACTTCATATCTCTCAAACCGGACATTTGCTTGAAATATTAACTTCAACTCCTGGAACATCTCATATGCTCCATGACGTTCAAAACGTCGTTGAAGTCCCGGTTCTAAGCCGCAAAGCATGGCACACTGAACTATCAAGTAGTCATTAGCTATGCTCTGCCAGGTGTTCACAACATCTGGCGTTGCTCCTGCAACGGGTTTGTCACCTAGCGGTGCTTCCAAGATGTAATTCTTCTGTGCAGCAATGAGGATAATCCTCAAGTTATGGACCTAGTCCGTGTAATTGCTACCATCATCTTTCCAACTTAGCTTTCTCTAGGAACGCATTAAAATTCAACAGAACAACAGCATGGGCCATCAATCTACAACAACATAGACATGCAAAATACTATCAGGTACTAAGATCATGATAAATTAAAGTCATCTAGTTAGGCATCATAATCAATTTGATAGCACACTAAGTGTTCCTATGGTATTCAGGAGTTTCATAATCTCATAGTCATAGGAACATGTATAAGTTATGAAGAAAGCAATAGCAATAAACTAAATGATCATTGTGCTAAGCTAACGGATTGGTCAAGTCAATCACATCATTCTCTAATGATGTGATCCCGTTTATCAAATGACGACTCTTTGTCCATGGCCAGGAAACTTAACCATCTTTCATCAACAAGCTAGTCAAGTAGAGGCATACTAGTGACACTCTGTATGTCTATGTATTCACACATGTACTAAGTTTCCGATTAATACAATTCTACCATGAATAATAAACATTTATCATGATATAAGGAAATATCAATAACAACTTTATTATTGCCTCTAGGGCATATTTCCTTCAGTCTCCCACTTGCACTAGAGTCAATAATCTAGATTACATTGTAATGATTCTAAAACCCATGGAGTCTTGGTGCTGATCATGTTTTGCTCGTGAGAGAGGCTTAGTCAATGGGTCTGCAACATTCAGATCCGTATGTATCTTGCAAATCTCTATGTCTCCCTCCTTGACTTGATCGCGGATGGAAATGAAGCGTCTCTTGATGTGCTCAGTTCTCTTGTCAAATCTGGATTCCTTTGCCAAGGCAATTGCACCAGTATTGTCACAAAAGAGTTTCATTGGACCCGATGCACTAGGTATTACACCTATATCGGACATGAACTCCTTCATCCAGACTCCTTCATTTGTTGCTTCCGAAGCAGCTATGTACTCTGCTTCGCATGTAGATCCCGCCATGACGTCTGCTTGGAACTGCACCAACTGACAGCTCCACCATTTAATAAAAATATGTATCTAGTTTGTGACTTAGAGTCATCCGGATCAGTGTCAAATCTTGCATCGGCGTAACCGTTTACGACGAGCTCTTTGTCACCTCCATAAACAAGAAACATATCCTTAGTCCTTTTCAGGTATTTCAGGATGTTCTTGACCGCTGTCTAGTGATCCACTCCTGGATTACTTTGGTACCTCCCTGCTAAACTAATAGCAAGGCACACATCAGGTCTGGTACACAGCATTGCATACATGATAGAACCTATGGCTGAAGCATAGGGAATGACTTTCATTTTCTCTCTATCTTCTGTAGTGGTCGAGCATTGAGTCTGACTCAACTTCACACCTTGTAACACAGCAAGAACCCTTTCTTTGCTTGATCCATTTTGAACTTCTTCAAAACTTTATCAAGGTATGTGCTTTGTGAAAGTCCAATTAAGCGTCTTGATCTATCTCTATAGGTCTTGATGCCCAATATATAGGCAGCTTCACCGAGGTCTTTCATTGAAAAATTCTTATTCAAGTATCCTTTTATGCTATTCAGAAATTCAGTATCATTTCCGATCAACAATATGTCATCCCCATATAATATCAGAAATGCTATAGAGCTCCCACTCACTTTCTTGTAAATACAGGTTTCTCCAAAAGTCTATATAAAACCATATGCTTTGATCACACTTCAAAGCGTATATTCCAACTCCGAGAGGCTTGCACCGGTCCATAAATGGATCGTTGGAGCTTGCACACTTTGTTAGCACCTTTTGGATCGACAAAACCTTCTGGTTGCATCATATACAACTATTCTTTTAGGTATCCATTAAGGAATGCAGTTTTGACATCCATTTGCCAAATTTCATAATCATAAAATGTGGCAATTGCTAACATGATTCGGACGGACTTAAGCATCGCTATGGGTGAGAAGGTCTCATCGTAGTCAACTCCTTGAACTTGTCGAAAACCTTTCGCAACAAGTCGAGCTTTGTAGACAGTAACATTACCATCAGCGTTAATCTTCTTCTTGAAGATCCATTTATTCTCTGTGGCCTGCTGATCAACGGGCAAGTCGACCAAAGTCCACACTTTGTTCTCATACATGGAACCCATCTCAGATTTCATGGCCTGAAGCCATTTTGCGGAATCTAGGCTCATCATCGCTTCCTCATAGTTTGTAGGTTCGTCAATGTCAAGTAACATGACCTCCAGAACAGGATTACCATACCACTCTGGTGCAGATCTTACTCTGGTTGACCTACGAGGTTCGGTAGTAACTTGATCAGAAGTTTCATGATCATCATCATTAGCTTCCTCACTTACTGGTGTAGGAATCACTGGAACTGATTTCAGTGATGAATTACTTTCCAATAAGGGAGCAGGTACAATTACCTCATCAAGTTCTACTTTCCTCGCACTCACTTATTTCGATAGAAACTCCTTCTCTAGAAAGGATCCATTCTTAGCAATGAATATCTTGCCTTCGGGTCTGTGATAGAAGGTGTACCCAACAGTCTCCTTTGGGTATCCTATGAAGACATATTTCTCCGATTTGGATTTGAGCTTATCAGTTTGAAGTTTTTTCACATAAGCATCACAGCCCCAAACTTTAAGAAATGACAACTTGGGCTTCTTGCCAAACCATAGTTCATAAGGTGTCGTCTCAACGGATTTCGATGGTGCCCTATTTAACGTGAATGCAGCCGTCTCTAAAGCATAACCCCAAAATGGTTGCGCTAAATCAGTGAGAGACATCATAGATCGCACCATATCTAATAAAGTGCGGTTACGCCTTCGGACACACCATTACGTTGTGGTGTTCCAGGTGGCGTGAGTTGCGAAACTATTCCGCATTGTTTCAAATGAAGACTAAATTCATAATTCAAATATTCACCTCCATGATCAGATCATAGAAACTTAATTTTCTTGTTACAGTGATTTTCCACTTCACTCTGAAATTCTTTGAACTTTTCAAATGTTTCAGACTTATGTTTCATCAAGTAGATATACCCATATCTGCTCAAATCATCTATGAAGGTAAGAAAATAACGATACCCGCCGTGAGCATCAACACTCATCGGACCGCATACATCAGTATGTATTATTTCCAACAAGTCTGTTGCTCGCTCCATTGTTCCCGAGAACGGAGTTTTAGTCATCTTGCCCACGAGGCATGGTTCACAAGCATCAAGTGATTCATAATCAAGTGATTCCAAAAGCCCATCTGCATGGAGTTTCTTCATGCGCTTTACACCAATATGACCTAAACGGCAGTGCCACAAATAAGTTGCACTATTATTATTAAACTTATATCTTTTGGCTTCAATACTATGAACATGTGTATCATTACTAACAAGATTTAGTAAAAAAATAGACCACTCATCAAGGGTGCACGACCATAAAAGATATTACTCATATAAATAGAATAACCATTATTCTCCGATTTAAATGAATAAACGTCTTGCATCAAACAAGATCCAGATATAATGTTCATGCTCAACGCTGGCACCAAATAACAATTATTTAGGTCTAAAACTAATCCCGAAGGTAGATGTAGAGATAGCGTGCCGACAACAATCACATCGACTTTGGAACCATTTCCCACGTGCATCGTCACCTCGTCCTTAGCCAATCTTCGCTTAATCCGTAGCCCCTGTTTCGAGTTGCAAATATTAGCAACAGAACCAGTATCAAATACCCAGGCGCTACTGCGAGCATTAGTAAGGTACACATCAATAACATGCATATCAAATATACCTTTCACTCTGCCATCCTTCTTCTCCGTCAAATACTTGGGGTAGTTCCGCTTCAAGTGACCAGTCCCTTTACAGTAGAAGCACTCAGTCTCAGGCTTAGGTCCAGACTTGGGCTTCTTCACTTGAGCAGCAACTTGCTTGTCATTCTTCTTGAAGTTCCCCTTCTTCCCTTTACCCTTTTTCTGGAAACTGGTGGTCTTGTTGACCATCAACACTTGATGCTCCTTCTTGATTTCTACCTCCGCAGCCTTTAGCATTGCGAAGAGCTCGGGAATTGTCTTATCCATCCCTTACATATTATAGTTCATCACGAAGCTCTTGTAGCTTGGTGGCAGTGATTAAAGAACTCTGTCAATGACACTATCATCAGGAAGATTATCTCCCCACTGAGTCAAGTGGTTGTGGTACCCAGACATTCTGAGTATATGTTCACTGATAGAATTATTCTCCTCCATTTTGCGGTTGTTGAACTTATTGGAGACTTCATATCTCTCAAACCGGGCATTTGCTTGAAATATTAACTTCAACTCCTGGAACATCTCATATGCTCCATGATGTTCAAAATGTCATTGAAGTCCCGGTTCTAAGCCATAAAGCATGGCACACTGAACTATCGAGTAGTCATCAGCTTTGCTCTACCAAGTGTTCACAACATATGGCGTTGCTCCTGCAGCGGGTTTGTCACCTAGCGGTGCTTCCAGGACGTAATTCTTCTATGCAGCAATGAGGATAATCCTCAAGTTACGGACCCAGTCCATGTAATTTCTACCACCATCTTTTAACTTAGCTTTCTCTAGGAACGCATTAAAATTCAACGGAACAACAACACGGGTCATCTATCTACAACAACATAGACATGCAAAATACTATCAGGTACTAAGTTCATGATAAATTAAAGTCACCCAGTTATTAGGCCAGCCTCATAATCAATTTGCTGACATTGGCTTCTTACAGAAAATCCAGGTCAATACGCCAGCCTCATAATCAATTTGCTGACGTTGGCTTCTTACAGAAATTATTGTAAATAATAATTCATTTGATTAAGCTCCCAATGTTTAACAAAATATTGGCCTTGAAATACTTATATGATTTCAGCCGGCTTAAAGATGTAGAACTTCCTTATATGCATATCACTTGTAGCCCCCAAGTCTTAAGAAGGGAGCATAGTAACAACTTAAGACTTGCTTCAATATAAATGTTGCAACCTTGAAGAAATCCCAATTGTTCATCTCAGTCACTAGTCAAAAGGTGGATATTCCACATGTGTAGCCCCCAAGTACCGGGTTGTTATGCATGCAGCAACCTGGGACTTGTAATTTCCTGATGCCCATAAAAACTTCAACCAGTGTACCCCCAAGGGTCGGGTCATTATACAATAATGAGCAGGGACTTTGTAGATATGATCATGAAGATTTGAACAGCAACGTGTAGCCTGCAAGGGTCGGCTCAGTAAAATAAAACCAAGCAAGGAATTTATATATATACTTCATTGAAAATAACTTCATATGATCTAACCCCCACCATGGGGCTCGAACCCACGTCCACATGGTTAAGAGCTTTGTACTCTGCCAACTGAGTGCTACCTCTTGAGCACTGCGTTGGATTTCCCCGAAGAGGAAGGGATGATGCAGCAAAGTAGCATAAGTATTTCCCTCAGGTTTTGAGAACCAAGGTATCAATCCAGTAGGAGGCTACGCTCGAGTCCCTCGTACCTACACAAAAACAATAGCTCAACGCAACCAACGCGCTTAGGGGTTGTCAATCCCTTCACGGTCACTTATGAAAGTGAGATCTGGTAGAGATGATAAATAATATTTTTTTGCTATTTTTGGTATAGAGATGCAAAGTGAATAAAGTAAAAGCAAAGTAAAAACAAAGCAATAGTAAAGTGATGGAGATTGATATGATGAGAAAGAGACCCGGGGGCCATAGGTTTCACTAGTGGCTTCTCTCAAGAGCATAAGTATTCTACGGTGAGTGAACAAATTACTGTTGAGCAATTGACAGAATTGAGCATAGTTATGAGAATATCTAGGTATGATCATGTATATAGGCATCACGTCCGAGACAAGTAGACCAAAACGATTCTGCATCTACTACTATTAATCCACTCATCGACCGCTATCCAGCATGCATCTAGAGTATTAAGTTAAAAATAGAGTAACGCCTTAAGCAAGATGACATGATGTAGAGGGATAGTTTTATGCAATATGATAAAAAACCCATCTTGTTATCCTCGATGGCAACAATACAATACGTGCCTTGCTGCCCCTACTATCACTGGTAAATGATAAAAACAGAATTTTTGATGTGGAGTGCTACTTGGCATAATTTCAATGTAAATCTTCTTAATTGTGGTATGAATATTCAGATCCGAAAGATTCAAGACAAAAGTTCATATTGACATAAAAATGATAATACTTCAAGCATACTAACTAAGCAATTATGTCTTCTCAAAATAACATGGCCAAAGAAAGTTTGTCCCTACAAAATCATATAGTTTAGTCATGTTTCATTTTCATCACACAAGAATGCTATCATCATGCACAACCCCGATGACAAACCAAGCAATTGTTTCATACTTTAGTAATCTCAAACCTATAAACTTTCACGCAATATATGAGCGCGAGCCATGGACATAGCACTATGGGTGGAATAGAATATAATGAAGGGGGGTTATGTGGAGAAGACAAAAAAGGAGAAAGTCTCACATCAACGAGGCTAATCAATGGGCTATGGAGATGCCCATCGATTGATGTTAATGCAAGGAGTAGGGATTGCCATGCAACGGATGCACTAGAGCTATAAATGTATGAAAGCTCAACAAAAGAAACTAGTGGGTGTGCATCCATCTTGCTTGCTCAAGAAGACCTAGGGCACTTGAGGAGGCCCATTGTTGGAATATACAAGCCAAGTTTTATAATGAAAAATTCTCACTAGTATATGAAAGTGATAACATGAGAGACTCTCTATTATGAAGATCATGGTGCTATTTTGAATCACAAGTGTGGTAAAAGGATAGTAACATTGTCCCTTCTCTCTTTTTCTCTCATTTTTTCGAGGCCTTCTCTTTTTTTATGGCCTTTCTCTATTTTTTTTATTCCTCACTTGGGAAAATGCTCTAATAATGATGATCATCACACTTCTATTTATTTACAACTCAATGATTACAACTCGACACTAGAACAAAGATGACTCTATGTGAATGCCTCCGGTGGTGTACCGGGATATGCAATGAACCAAGAGTGACATGTATGAAAGAATTATGAATGGTGGCTTTGCCACAAATACTATGTCAACTACATGATCATGCTAAGCAATATGACAATGATGAATGTGTCATGATGAATGGAATGATGGAAAGTTGCATGGCAATATATCTCGGAATGGCTATGGAAATGCCATAATAGGTAGGTATGGTGGCTGTTTTGAGGAAATTATAAGGAGGTTTTTGTGTGAAAGAGTGTATCATATCACGGGGTTTGGATGCACCGGCGAAGTTTGCGCCAACTTTCAATGTGAGAAAGGGCAATGCACGGTACCAAAGAGGCTATCAAGGGTGGAAGGGTGAGAGTGCGTATAATCCATTGACTCAACATTAGTCATAAAGAACTCACATACTTATTGCGAAAATCTACAAGTCATCAAAAACCTTGGCACTACGCACATGCTCCTAGGGGGGTAGATTGGTAGGAAAAGACCAACGCTCGTCCCTGACCGCCACTCATAAGGAAGACAATGAAATAACACCTCATGTTTCAAATTTGTTCCATAACATTTACCATACGTGCATGCTACGAGACTTGCAAACCTCAACACAAGTATTTCTCAATTTCACAACTAGTCAACTAGCATGACTTTGATATTATTACCTCCATATCTCAAAACAATCATCAAGCATCAAACTTTTCTTAGTATTCAACACACTCATAAGAAAGTTTTATTATTAATCTTGCATACCAAGCATATTAGGATTTTAAGCAAATTACCATGCTATTAAGACTCTCAAAATAATCTAAGTGAAGCATGAGAGAACAACAGTTTCTATAAAACAAATCCACCACCGTGCTCTAAAAGATATAAGTGAAGCACTAAAGCAAAATTATAAAGCTCAAAAGATATAAGTGAAGCACATAGAGTATTCTATCTAATTCCAAATCATGTATGGCTCTCTCAAAAGGTGTGTACAGCAAGGATGATTGTGGTAAACTAATAAGCAAAGACTCAAATCATAAAAGACGCTCCAAGCAAAACACATATCATGTGGTGAATAAAAATATAGCTCCAAGTAAAGTTACCGATAGAAGTAGACGAAAGAGGGGATGCCTTCCAGGGCATCCCCAAGCTTTGGCTTTTAGGTGTCCTTAGATTATCTTGGGGGTGCCATGGGCATCCCCAAGCTTAGGCTCTTGCCACTCCTTGTTCCATAATCCATCAAATCTTTACCCAAAACTTGAAAACTTCACAACAAAAAACTTAAAGTAGAAAACTCGTGAGCTCCGTTAGCGAAAGAAAACAAAAGACCACTTCAAGGTACTGTAATGAACTAATTATTTATTTATATTGGTGTTATACCTACTGTATTCTAACTTCTCTATGGATTACAAACTATTTTACTAGCTATAGATTCATCAAAATAAGCAAACAACACACGAAAAACAGAATCTGTCAAAAACAGAACAGTCTGTAATAATCTGTAGCTAGCGCAAGTTCTGGAACCCCAAAAATTCTAAAATAAATTGATGGACTTGTGGAATTTATCTATTAATCATATGAAAAAAGAATTAACTAAATATCACTTTCCAATTAAAAATGACAGCAGTTCTTGTGAGCGCTAAAGTTTCTGTTATTTTACAGCAAGTTCAACAAGACTTTCCCCAAGTCTTCCCAACGGTTCTACTTGGCACAAACATTAATTAAACACAAAAAACACAACCAAAACAGAGGATAGATAATTTATTTATTAAATAACACCAAGGATAAATATTGGGTTGACTCCCATCAAGCACTTTTCTTTAAAGCCTTATAGCTAGGCATTGATAATTTTAATGATGCTCACATAAAAGACAAGAATTGAAGTACAAAAGGAGCATCATAAAGCATGTGACAAACACATCTAAGTCTAAAATACTTCCTATGCATAGGCATCTTATAGGCAAACAAATTATCAAGGCAAGCAAAAACTAGCATATGCAAGGAAGAGGAAAGAAACAATAGCAATCTCAACATAACGAGAGGTAATTTAGTAACATGAAAATTTTTACAACCATATTTTCCTCTCTCATAGTAATTACATGTAGGATCATAAGAAAATTCAACAATATAGCTATCACATAAAATATTCTCAACATGATCCACATGCATGCAAAGTTGGCACTTTTTTGAAATAGTGGGATTAACATTAACTAAAGTCATGACCTTCCCAAACGCACTTTTATCAAAAACTTCATAAGATTGAACATTCTCTAAATATGTGGGAACTAAAGTTGACATTATTCCAAACCCACTTTAAATATTATTGCAAACATTATAATCAATCTCATATTCATCATGGGGTTTAAATAAATTTTCAAGATCAAAAGAAGAATCACCCCAATCATGATCATTGCAACAAGTAGAGGACATAACAAAACTAGCATCCCCAAGCTTAGGGTTTTGCATATTATTAGCACAATTGTCATTAATAGAATTTATTATAACATCATTGCAATCATGCTTTTTATTCAAAGATCTATCGTGAATCACTTCATAACATACTTCATCGCAATTTTCAGATTCACGAATTTCAAGCAAAACTTCATAAAGATAATCTAGTGCACAAAACTCACTAGCAATTGGTTCAACATAACTGGATCTCTTAAAAAGATTAGCAAGCGGATGAGGATCCATAAATCTTACGTTCTCTGTTTAGTAATAAATAAATGACTATTCCAACCATACGAGCAAACAAGAGCAAACGGGCAAAAGAGGCAAATAGAGAGGGAGGATAGAGAGAGAGGGCGAATAAAACGGCAAGGGTGAAGTGGGGGAGAGGAAAACGAGAGGCAAATGGCAAATAATGTAATGCGGGAGATAGGGATTGTGATGGGTACTTGGTATGTTGACTTTTGCGCAGACTCCCCGGCAACGGCGCCAGAAATTCTTCTTGCTACCTCTTGAGCACTGCGTTGGATTTCCCCGAAGAGGAAGGGATGATGCAGCAAAGTAGCGTAAGTATTTCCCTCAGTTTTTGAGAACCAACGTATCAATCCAGTAGGAGGCTACGCTCGAGTCCCTCGTACCTACACAAAAACAATATCTCAATGCAACCAACGCGCTTAGGGGTTGTCAATCCCTTCACGGTCACTTACGAAAGTGAGATCTGATAGAGATGATAAAAAATATTTTTTTGGTATTTTTGGTATAGAGATGCAAAGTGAATAAAGTAAAAGCAAAGTAAAAACAAAGCAATATTAAAGTGGTGGAGATTGATATGATGAGAAAGAGACCCGGGGGCCATAGGTTTCACTAGTGGCTTCTCTCAAGAGCATAAGTATTCTACGGTGGGTGAACAAATTACTGTTGAGAAATTGACATAATTGAGCATAGTTATGAGAATGTGTAGGTATGATCATGTATATAGGCATCACGTCCGAGACAAGTAGACCGAAATGATTTTGCATCTACTACTATTACTCCACTCAGCGACCGCTATCCAGCATGCATCTAGAGTATTAAGTTAAAAACAGAGTAACGCCTTAAGCAAGATGACATGATGTAGAGGGATAGTTTCATGCAATATGATAAAAAAAACCATCTTGTTATCCTCGATGGCAACAATACAATACGTGCCTTGCTGCCCCTTCTGTCACTGGGAAAGGACACTACAAGATTGAACCCAAAGCTAAGCACTTCTCCCATGGCAAGAACAACCAATCTAGTAGGCCAAACTAGACTGATAATTCGAAGAGACTTGCAAAGATAACCAATCATACATAAAAGAATTCAGAGAAGATTCAAATATTATTCATAGATAGACTTGATCATAAACCAACAATTCATCGGTCTCAACAAACACACCGCAAAAAGAAGATTACATCGAATAGATATCCATGAGAGAGGGGGAGAACATTGTATTGAGATCCAAAAAGAGAGAAGAATCCATCTAGCTACTAGATATGGACCCGTAGGTCTGAAGTAAACTACTCACACTTCATCAGAGGGGCTTGGATGATGATGTAGAAGCCCTCCGTGATCGATGCCTCCTCCGGTGGAGCTCCGGAACAGGCCCCAAGATGGGATCTCGTGGCTACAGAAAGTTGCGGCGGTGGAATTAGGTTTTTGGCTCCGTCCCGGTCGTTTGGGCTACGTGGATATATATAGGAGGAAGAAGTACGTCGGTGGAGCTTCGAGGGGCCCACGAGGCAGGGGGCGTGCCCTAGGGGGGGCGCGCCCCCTACCCTTGTGAGCACCTCGTGGCTTTCTTGACGGAGGGTCCAAGTCTCCTGGATCTTATCTGATGAGAAAATCACGTTTCTGAAGGTTTCATTTCGTTTGGACTCCGTTTGATATTCCTTTTCTTCGAAACCCTAAAACAGGCAAAAAACAACAATTCTGGGCTGGGCCTCCAGTTAATAGGTTAGTCCCAAAAATAATATAAAAGTGGAAAATAAAGCCCAATAATGTCTAAAACAGTAGATAATATAGCATGGAGCAATCAAAAATTATAGATACGTTGGAGACGTATCACTGAGCAATAAGCCTTTCAATATAATGGATTAAAGCTTGTGTACCTTAAATTTTTGACAGGAGCAATTGGTAGCCCCCAAGGGCCGGCTCATTATGATGTGATGAGTCGGGTCTTCAATAAGGACAGTAAAAATGACTTTGCATTAGCCCCCAAGTGTCATGGTGCATGCTGGCAGTGACATGGAACTTGCATATTTGATGTAATCTCAACTTGAATAATGTAGCCCCCAAGTGCCGGGTCGTAAGCCTGCAGCGACTCGGGACTATTCCTTCCATTGTAGAATAAAGTATATCCATTGATAAAATAATAACCATTGCGCTGAAGCGACTTTGAAAACCTCAATCATAATATTGGTTATTGATAACCATAATAAAAATCCAGTCATGTTGGCTATTAAAGATTTGAATAATATAACCCGGTTTGAAAACTGGTTCCTGCACACAAACAGATCATAAGTGTCCTGGAGGTTTACCGCAGGGTGGGTCATGATGCCCAGTATAAGTCCGCTGGTGACCATAGAAGTCCATAACCTGGGTAGGGGGTAATATCCCAAATATGAGACATAATCAGGGTTGTTTGGCCCGACTTGTTAAAAACCATATGGTAAGAAAAAAGGGATGATATAAAGCCAAAATCAAAAATCAAAAAATTCAAGGCTTTTGCAGGCCACCAAGCCAAAGGTTCTTCTTCAATGAAACTAGCCCGATGGCCACTAGAAGGTACGCGCTTTTCGTGAGCCGACTCTCACATGACCCAATTGACATTTGAACCCAGATAAGTTCAGGTCTTATTTAAAGATAGACTAACCAGGAGTACGCGGGGTCAGAGTAGCATCGTGCATCACAGGCCGATTTATTCAAGTTTCCAGGAAGGCGGCTTATGAGCCTAGATCTATCCTGACTATCTGTAAGACGTGCTCTCACATGACAAACAAGTGTTTTAACCTTAACAAGCTCAGGATCTTTGGTGAATACACCATAAAAGACTGATTGTTAAGAGTTCGGTGGGTCAATCAGGATTACCTGATGAAGAAGCAGCTAGTATACATGTAGGTGATACGTCTCCAATGTATCTATAATTTTTGATTGTTCCATGCTATTATATTATCAACCTTGGATGTTTTATATGCATTTATATGCTATTTTATATGATTTTTGGGACTAACCTATTAACCTAGAGCCCAGTGCCAGTTTTTGTTTTTCCTTGTTTTAGGGTTTCGAAGAAAATGAATATCAAACGGAGTCCAAACGGAATGAAACCTTCGGAAAAGTTATTTTTGGAAGGAAAGCAACCCGGGAGACTTGGAGTCCACGTCAAGGAAGCAACAAGGAGAGCACGAGGTAGGGGGGCGCCCACCCCCTGGGCACGCCGTCCACCCTCGTGGGCCCCTCGTGGCTCCCCTGACGTACTTATTCCTCCTATATATACCCATATACCCTAAAATGATTGGGGAGCACGATAGATCGGGAGTTCCGCCGCCAGAAGCCTCCGTAGCCACCGAAAGTCAATCTAGACCCGTTCTGGCACCCTGCTGGAGGGGGAATCCCTCTCTAGTGGCCATCTTCGTCATCCCGTTGCTCTCCATGACAATGAGGTAGTAGTTCTCCCTCGGGGCTGAGGGTATGTACCAGTAGCTATGTGTTTGATCTCTCTCTCTCTCTCTCTCGTGTTCTTGAGGTGATACGATCTTGATGTATCGCGAGCTTTGCTATTATAGTTGGATCTTATGATGTTTTCTCCCCCCTCTACTCTCTTTTAATGGATTGAGTTTTCCCTTTGAAGTTATCTTATCGGATTGAATCTTTAAAGATTTGAGAATACTTGATGTATGTCTTGCCGTACGTATCTGTGGTGACAATGGGATACCACGTGATTCACTTGATGTATGTTTTGGTGATCAACTTGCGGGTTCCGCCCATGAACCTATGCATAGGGGTTGGCACATGTTTTCGTCGTGGTTCTCTGGTAGAAACTTTGAGGCACTCTTTGAGGTTCTATGTGTTGGTTGAATAGATGAATCTGAGATTGTGTGATGCATATCATATAATCATACCCCACGGATACTTGAGGTGACATTGGAGTGTCTAGGTGACATTAGGGTTTTGGTTGATTTGTGTCTTAAGGTGTTATTCTAGTACGAACTCTAGGGTTGTTTGTGACACTTATAGGAATAGCCCAACGGATTGATTGGAAAGAATAACTTTGAGGTGGTTTCGTACCCTACCATAATTTCTTCGTTTGTTCTCCGCTATTAGTGACTTTGGAGTGACTCTTTGTTGCATGTTGAGGGATAGTTATGTGATCCAATTATGTTATTATTATTGAGGGAACTTGCACTAGTGAAAGTATGAACCCTAGGCCTTGTTTCAACGCATTGCAATACCGCTTATGCTCACTTTTATCATTAGTTACCTTGCTGTTTTTATATTTTCAGATTACAAAAACTATTATCTACTATCCATATTGCACTTGTATCACCATCTCTTCACCGAACTAGTGCACCTATACAATTTACCATTGTATTGGGTGTGTTGGGGACACAAGAGACTCTTTGTTATTTGGTTGCAGGGTTGCTTGAGAGAGACCATCTTCATCCTACGCCCCCTACGGATTGATAAACCTTAGGTCATCCACTTGAGGGAAATTTGCTACTGTCCTACAAACCTCTGCACTTGGAGGCCCAACAACGTCTACAAGAAGAAGGTTGTGTAGTAGACATCAAGCTCTTTTCTGGCGCCGTTGCCGGGGAGGTTAGCGCTTGAAGATATATCTTTATATCTTGCAATCGAATCTTTTTGTTTCTTGTTTTAGCACTAGTTTAGTTTATAAAAGAAAACTACAAAAAATGGAATTGAGTCTACCTCATACGCTTCATCTTTTTAATATCTTTCATGAGTATGATGGAAAGGAAAATTGTGCCAAAGTGTTAGAAGAAGAATGCATTAAAATGTTTGGCACTAAATCTTTGAATGATGAGCATGATTGCAATGTTGTTAGTATGAATTCCTTGAATATCCATGATGCTAATGATATGCAAAGCCACAAGCTTGGGGAAGCTATGTTTGATGAAGATGATATTTTTTGTCCCCAAAGTTTTGATGAGCAAATTTATTATGATGAAAGCATGCCTCCTATTTATGATGATTATATTGATGAAAGTGGATTTGGAGAGGTCATGACTTTATTTAGAGATGAATCCACTATTTCGGAAGAGGTTCGAATTGATCATGAGAACAAAGTTGCTATCTATGATGATTATTGTGATGGATTGTATGCTATAAATAATAATGATATCCATGAAACTTGTCATCATGATTTTAGTTTTCAATTGGATTATGCCTCACATGATAATTATTTTGTTGAGTTTGCTCCCACTACTATTCAAGAGAAGAAATTTTCTTATGTGGAGAGTAATAAAATTTCTATGCTTGTAGATCATGAAAATAATGCTTTAGGTGCTGGTTATATTGTTGAATTAATTTATGATTCTACTGAAAATTATTATGAGGGAGGAACTTATGCTTGTAGGAATTGCAATAATATCAAGTTTCCTCTCTATGTGTTGAAAATCTTGAAGTTATGCTTGTTCTGCTTTCCTATGCTAGTTGATTATTGTTCCCATAAATTGTTTGCTCACAAAATACCTATGCATAGGAAATGGGTTAGAATTAAATGTGTTATAAATATGCTTCATGATGCTCTCTTTATGTTTCAATTCTTATCTTTTATGTGAGCATCATTGAAATCATCATGCCTAGCTAGGGGCGTTAAACGGTAGCGCTTGTTGGGAGGCAACCCAACTTTATTTTTGTTCCTTGCTTTTTGTTCCTGTTTAGTAATAAATTAATCATCTAGACTCTGTTTAGATGTGGTTCTATGTGTTTAATTAGTGTCTGTGCCAAGTAGAACCTTTGGGAAGACTTGGGGAAAGTCTTTGCGATCATGCTGTAAAAAACAGAAACTTTAGTGCTCACGAGAATTGCTGCCATTTTTTATTGGAGAGTGCTATTTAGTTAATTATTTTTGCATATGATTAATAGATAAATTACTCACGTCCAGCAATTTATTTTAGAATTTTTGGGGTTCAAGAAGTTTGAGTTAGCTACAGATTACTTCAGACTATTCTGTTTTTGACAGATTCTGCTTTTCGTGTGTTGTTTGCTTATTTTAATGAATCTATGGCTAGTAAAATAGTTTATAAACCATATAGAGGTTGGAATAAAGTAGGTTTAACACCAATATAAATAAATAATGAGTTCATTACAGTACCTTGAAGTGGTGTTTTGTTTTCTTTTGCTAACAGCACTCACGAGATTTTCTATTTTGAGTTTTGTGTTGTGAAGTTTTCAAGTTTTGGGTTAAGTTTTGATGGATTATGGAACAAGGAGTGGCAAGAGCCTAAGCTTGGGGATGCCCAAGGCACCTCAAGGTAATATTCAAGTACAACCAAGAGCCTAAGCTTGGGGATTCCCCGGAAGGCATCCCCTCTTTCGTCTTCGTTCATCGGTAACTTTACTTGGAGCTATATTTTTATTTGCCACATGATATGTGTTTTGATTGGAGCATCATATTATTTTATTTTGTTTTGCTTGCTGTTTGAATAAAATACCAAGATCTTAAATTATTAATGTTAGAGAGTCTTCACATAGTTGCATAATTATTCGACTACTCATTGATCTTCACTTATATCTTTTGGAGTAGTTTGGTGTTTGCTCTGGTGCTTCACTTATATTATTTTGAGAGTCTTTAGAACAGCATGGTAGTTTGCTTTGGTTATGAACTTAGTCCTAATATGATGGATATCCAAGAGGGATATAATAAAAACTTTCATATAAGTGCATTGAATACTAAGAGAAGTTTGATACTTGATGATTGTTTTGAGATATGGAGATAGTGATATTAAAGTTGTGTTAGTTGAGTAGTTGTGAATTTGAGAAATACTTGTGTTGAAGTTTGCAAGTCCCGTAGCATGCACGTATGGTAAACGTAGTGTAACAAATTTGAAACATGAGGTGTTATTTGATTGTCTTCCTTATGAGTGGTGGTCGAGGACGAGCGATGGTCTTTTCCTACCAATCTATCCCCCTAGGAGCATGCGCGTAATGCTTGGTTTTTGATGACTTGTAGATTTTTGCAATAAGTATGTGAGTTCTTTATGACTAATGTTGAATCCATGGATTATACGCACTCTCACCCTTCCATCATTGCTAGCCTCTTCGGTACCGTGCATTGCCCTTTCTCACATTGAGAGTTGGTGCAAACTTCGCCGGTGCATCCAAACCCCGTGATATGATACGCTCTTTCACACATAAACCTCCTTATATCTTCCTCAAAACAGCCACCATACCTACCTATTATGGCATTTCCATAGCCATTCCGAGACATATTGCCATGCAACTTTCCACCGTTCTGTTTATTATGACACGCTTCATCATTGTCTTATTGCTTTGCATGATCATGTAGTTGACATTGTATTTGTGGCAAAGCCACTGTTCATAATTCTTTCATACATGTCACTCATACATCATTGCTATCTCGGTACACCGCCGGAGGCATTCATATAAAGTCATATTTTTTTCTAAGTATCGAGTTGTAATTCTTGAGTTGTAAATAAATAGAAGTGTGATGATCATCATTAATAGAGCATTGTCCCAAAAAAAGAAGGAAAGGCCAAATAAAAAAAGGGACGATGCTACTATCCTTTTTCCACACTTGTGCTTCAAAGTAGCACCATGATCTTCATGATAGAGAGTCTCTTGTTTTGTCACTCTCATATACTAGTGGGAAATTTTCATTATAGAACTTGGCTTGTATATTCCAACAATGGGCCTCCTCAAGTGCCCTAGGTCTTCGTGAGCAAGCAAGTTGGATGCACACCCACTTAGTTTCTTTTGTTGAGCTTTCATACATTTATAGCTCTAGTGCATCCATTGCATGCCAATCCCTACTCCTTGCATTGACATCAATTGATGGGCATCTCCATAGCCCATTGATTAGCCACGTCGATGTGAGACTTTCTCCTTTTTGTCTTCTCCACATAACCCCCTCATTATGTTCTATTCCACCCATAGTGCTATATCCATGGCTCACGCTCATGTATTGTGTGAAAGTTGAAAAAAGTTTGAGATTACTAAAGTATGAAACAATTGCTTGGCTTGTCATCGGGGTTGTGCATGATGAGAGCATTCTTGTGTGACGAAAATGGAGCATGACTAAACTATATGATTTTGTAGGGATGAACTTTCTTTGGCCATGTTATTTTGAGAAGACATGATTGCTTAGTTAGTATGCTTGAAGTATTATTATTTTTATGTCAATATTAAACTTTTGTCTTGAATCTTATGGATCTGAATATTCTTGCTACAATAAAGAGAAATACATGATGAATATGTTAGGTAGCATTCCACATCAAAAATTCTGTTTTTATCATTTACCTACTCGAGGACGAGCAGGAATTAAGCTTGGGGATGTTGATACGTCTCCAACGTATCTATAATTTTTTATTGTTCCATGCTATTATATTATCAACCTTGGATGTTTTATATGCATTTATATGCTATTTTATATGATTTTTGGGACTAACCTATTAACATAGAGCCTAGTGCCATTTTCTGTTTTTTCCTTGTTTTAGGGTTTCGAAGAAAAGGAATGTCAAACGGAGTCCAAACGGAATGAAACCTTCGGAAAAGTTATTTTTTGGAAGGAAAGCAACCCGGGAGACTTGGAGTCCACGTCAAGGAAGCAACGAGGAGAGCACAAGGCAGGCTGGTGCGCCCACCCCCCTGGGCGCGTCCTCCACCCTCGTGGGCCCCTCGTGGCTCCCCTGATGCACTTCTTCCTCCTATATATACCCATATACCCTAAAACGATCGGGGAGCACGATAGATCGGGAGTTTCGCCGCCAGAAGCCTCCGTAGCAACCGAAAGTCAATCTAGACCCGTTTCGGCACCCTGCCGGAGGGGGAATCCCTCTCCGGTGGCCATCTTCGTCATCCTGGTGCTCTCCATGAAGAGGAGGGAGTAGTTCTCCCTCGAGGCTGAGGGTATGTACCAGTAGCTATGTGTTTGATCTCTCTCTCTCTCTCGTGTTCTTGAGGTGATACGATCTTGATGTATCGCAAGCTTTGCTATTATAGTTGGATCTTATGATGTTTTCTCCCCCCTCTACTCTCTTTTAATGGATTGAGTTTTCCCTTTGAAGTTATCTTATCAGATTGAATCTTTAAAGATTTGAGAATACTTGATGTATGTCTTGCCGTGCGTATATGTGGTGACAATGGGATACCACGTGATTCACTTGATGTATGTTTTGGTGATCAACTTGCGGGTTCCGCCCATGAACCTATGCATAGGGGTTGGCACACGTTTTCGTCATGGTTCTCTGGTAGAAACTTTGAGGCACTCTTTGAGGTTCTATGTGTTGGTTGAATAGATGAATCTGAGATTGTGTGATGCACATCGTATAATCATACCCACGGATACTTGAGGTGACATTGGAGTATCTAGGTGACATTAGGGTGATTTGTGTCTTAAGGTGTTATTCTAGTACGAACTCTAGGGCTGTTTGTGACACTTATAGGAATAGCCCAATAGATTGATTGGAAAGAATAACTTTGAGGTGGTTTCATACCCTACCATAATCTCTTCGTTTGTTCTCCGCTATTAGTGACTTTGGAGTGACTCTTTGTTGCATGTTGAGGGATAGTTATGTGATCCAGTTATGTTATTATTGTTGAGGGAACTTGCACTAGTGAAAGTATGAACCCTAGGCCTTGTTTCAACGCATTGCAATATCGTTTACGCTCACTTTTATCATTAGTTACCTTGCTGTTTTTATATTTTCAGATTACAAAAACTATTATCTACTATCCATATTGCACTTGTATCACCATCTCTTCGCCGAACTAGTGCACCTATACAATTTACCATTGTATTGGGTGTGTTGGGGACACAAGAGACTCTTTGTTATTTGGTTGCAGGGTTGCTTGAGAGAGACCATCTTCATCCTACGCCTCCTACGGATTGATAAACCTTAGGTCATCCACTTGAGGGAAATTTGCTACTGTCCTACAAACCTCTGCACTTGTAACGCCCTCGATGCGGCTATATCTCCTACGTGTCGAAGCACGACTTAGAGGCATAACCGCATTGAAAGCAATGTCGCAAGTTAGGCAATCTTCACAACATCCCATGTAGTATAAATAATAAAAGAGGAAGGTACATAGTTGGCTTACACTCGCCACGTCAAACAAAGTACATAAATAGCATTACATCATCCAATCACTCATAGCCCGACTACGGTGCCAAAATAAAAGACCAACCCAACATGCGACACGGTCCCGATCGCCCCAACTGGGCACCACTACCGATCATCAGGGAAAGACACATAGTAACGGCGTGAGTCCTCGTCGAACTCCCACTTGAGCTCAAGCGCGTCATCTGGAACGGAGTCATCAGGCCCTGCATCTGGTTTGGAAGTAATCTGTGAGCCACAGGGACTCAGCAATCTCGCACCCTCGCGATCAAGACTATTTAAGCTTATAGGTAAGGCAAGGTAAAATATGTGGAGCTGCAGCAAGCGACTAGCAAGATATGGTGGCTAACCTATTCGCAAATGTGAGCAAGAAGAGAAGGCAAAGCGCGAACGCATAACTAGAGAACAACCTGCGGAAAGCATTACTCCAACACCGTGTTCACTTCCCGGACTCCGCCGAGAAGAGACCATCACGGTAACTCACACAGTTGATTCATTTTAAATAAGTTAAGGTTCAAGTTATCTACAACCGGACATTAACAAATTCCCATCTGCCCATAACTGCGGGCATGGCTTTCGAAAGTCCAAATCCCTGCAGGGGAGTCCCAACTTAGCCCATGACAAGCTCTCACGGTCAATGAAGGATATACCTTCTCCCGAGACATTCCGATCAGACTCGGTATCCCGGTTCTACAAGACACTTCGACAAGTTAAAACAAATCCAGCAACACCGCCCGAATGTGCCGACAAATCCCGATAGGAGCTGCACATATCTCGTTCTCAGGGCACAATCGAATAAGCAATCCGTACACCTAAAACCAGCCCTCGAGTTTCCCCGAGGTGGCGCTGCAAGGGGCTCTAGGTTGGACCAACACTCAGAGGAGCACTGTCCCGGGGGGGTTTAAATAAGATGACCCTCGGGCTCCGGAAACCCAAGGGAAAAAGAGGCTAGGTGGCAAATGGTAAAACCAAGGTTGGGCATTGCTAGAAGAGCTTTATTCAAGGCGAACTGTCAAGGGGTTCCCATTATCACCCAACCGCGTAAGGAACGCAAAATCCGGGAACATAACACCGATATGACGGAAACTAGGGCGGCAAGAGTGGAACAAAACACTAGGCGAGAGGCCGAGCCTTCCACCCTTTACCAAGTATATAGATGCATTAAGATAACAGGATAATATAATGATATCCCAACAAGAAAATAATGTTCCAACAAGGAACGGTCTCCGATCTTCACCTGCAACTAGCAACGCTATAAGAGGGGCTGAGCAAAGCGGTAACATAGCCAATCAACGGTTTGCTAGGACATGGTGGGTTAGAGGTTTGACATGGCAATTTGGTAGGCATGATAAGCAAGTGGTAGGCATCATAGCATAGGCATAGCAAAAGAGCGAGCATCTAGCAAAGCAAAGATAGAAGTGATTTCGAGGGTATGATCATCTTGCCTACAAAGTTGTCAGAGTTGACTGGATCCTCGAAAGCAAACTCAACGGGCTCCTCGTTAGCGAACTCGTCTCCCGGCTCTACCCAAACAAGACAAACAAGCAAAAAGGACACAATCAACCATGTGCAAAGCTCAAACAACATGATGCAAACATGGTATGCTATGTGGGATGCGATATGTGATGCATACGCAAGATTTGACAAGGAATGAAAGAACCTGGCCTCAACTTGGAAATCCAAGTGTGCCACTGGGAAGGTGAGGTGATCTCGCTTGAAAACGATATAAAGAACACCGGAGTCGGAGACACGGTTTGGAAATGGCAAGCATTTCAAATATGGCACCGGTCTGCGATATACAGCAAGTAGCCATCTAAATGCAACAAGATGATATACAGCAAGTAGCCATCTAAATGCAACAAGATAAACATGCTACTACACCCAAACATGGCAACAAAATACATGGCAGGGATCCATTCATGAAGCTTAACAAAAGATGAACACTGAGCTACGGCCAATTATTGGAACATGGAGATGTTGTTCCTTGTTGGAACATGTTTACTTGTTGGGATATCACCATATATCTTATTTAATTAATGCATCTATATACTTGGTAAAGGGTGGAAGGCTCGGCCTTATGCCTGGTGTTTTGTTCCAGTCTTGCCGCCCTAGTTTCCGTCATATCGGTGTTAAGTTCCCGGATTTTGCGTTCCTTACGCGGTTGGGTAATAATGGGAACCCCTTGACAGTTCGCCTTGAATAGAACTCCTCCAGCAATGCCCAACATTGGTTTTACCATTCGCCTCCTAGCCTTTTCTTTTCCCTTGGGGGTCGCGCGCCCAAGGGTCATCATTATTTTACCCCCCCCCCCGGGCCAGTGCTCCTCTAAGTGTTGGTCCAAACTAGAGCCCCTTGCAGCGCCACCTCAGGGAAACTCGAGGGCTGGTTTTAGTTGTACGGACTGCTCATCTGAGTGTGCCCTGAGAACGAGATATGTTCAGCTCCTATCGGGATTTGTCGGCACATTCGGGCAGTGTTGCTGGATTTGCTTTATCATTGTCGAAATGTCTTGTAACCGGGATTCCGAGTCTGATCGGGTCTTCCCGCTAGAAGGAATATCCTTCGTTGACCATGAGAGCTTGTGATGGGCTAAGTTGGGACACCCCTGCAGGGATTGAACTTTCGAAAGCCGTGCCCACGGTTATGGGCAGATGGGAATTTGTTAACATCCGGTTGTAGAAAACCTGAAGTTGACCTTAATTAAAATGCATCAACCGTGTGTGTAACCGTGATGGTCTCTTTCCGGTGGAGTCCGGGAAGTGAACACGGTGTTGGAGTTATGCTTGACGTAGGTTGTTCTAGGATCACTTCTTGATCATACTTTTATCGATCGTGCTTTGCCTTCTCTTCTCGCTCTCATTTGCGTATGTTAGCCACCATATATGCTAGTCGCTTGCTGCAGCTCCACCTCATACCTTTACCTTACCCATAAGCTTAAATAGTCTTGATCGCGAGGGTGCGAGATTGCTGAGTCCCCGTGACTCACAGATACTTCCAAAACCAGCTTGCAGGTGCCGATGAGTCCATGCAGATGACGCAACCAAGCTCAGGAGGAGCTCGATGAAGATCTTGCCCTTTGTGTTGTTTCATTCTAGTTGATCAGTAGTGGAGCCCAGTTGGGGTCGATCGGGGACCTTGTCGCATTCGAGGTCTTCTGTTATTTTGGTTCCGTAGTCGGACCTTGATTGTAGTTGGATGTTGTAATGCTTTATTTATGTAATTGTGTGAAGTGGCGATTCTAAGACAACTATGTATCTCTTTCCCTTATGTATTACATGGGTTGTGTGAAGATTACCTCACTTGCGACATTGCTTTCAATGCGGTTATGCCTCTAAGCCGTGCTTCGACACGTGGGAGATATAGCCGCATCGAGGGCATTACAAAGGCCCAACAACGTCTACAAGAAGAAGGTTGTGTAGTAGACATCAGTAGGATGACCCAGAAAGGTTATGTCCTCTTTGGTGAATACACCTATGTTTGAACAAGATAACCCCGTCAAGAGGGTAGTAACACTATGTTCTCTTTGGTGAATACACCTATGTTTGAACACGAAGCCCCCAAGTGACATATTCGGTTAAGAGGGTAGTAATGCTATGTTCTCTTTGGTGAATACACCTATGTTTGAACAGGAAGCCCCCAAGTGACTTATTTGTGAGTTGTGCTTGCCGGGTACCTATGTTTGAGTTGTGTTGTGCAACAAACTCTCTTTGGTCCTGGTACACCGGGTGTCAAGCCGCGGAAGTGATTATATAATGTGACAAGTCAATAAGGCAGGATACCCATGTTTGAACCACGCATCATGGCAGCAAATTCTCTTTGGCAACCTTTAATTTTTCCTGAGAACTCGAACTTGCGAGAGATGGATTCTTTTTGAACCGGATGTTTAACCGGATATCGAGAGCTTCAAAGCTTTATGGGAGAGAGATGTCTCTATTGGGGAACGCAGTAATTTCAAAATTTTCCTACGCACACGCAAGATCTATCATGGTGATGCATAGCAACGAGAGGGAAGAGTGTTGTCTACGTAGCCTCATACACCGTAAGCGGAAGCGTTATGACAACACGGTTGATGTAGTCGAACGTCTTCATGATCCGACCAATCCTAGCACCAAAGGTACGGCACCTCTATGATCTGCACACGTTCAGCTCGGTGACGTCCCGCGAACTTTAGATCTAGCTGAGTGTCGAGGGAGAGTTCCGTCAGCCCGACGACATAATGACGGTGATGATGAAGCTATTGGAACAGGGCTTTGCCTAAGCACCGCAACGATATGACTGAGGTGGCTTATGGTGGAGGGGGCACCGCACACGGCTAAGACAATTGTCAACTTGTGTCTATGGGGTGCCCCCTCCCCCATATATAAAGGAGTGGAGGAGGGGGAGGGGCCGGCCCTCTATGGATCCCCCCCTCTTCCCTAGTTGGATTAGGAGAGGAAGGAAGGGGGAGAGAGGGGGAAGGAAAGGGGGCCGGCCCCCACCCAATTCGGATTGGGCTTGGGAGGGGGTGCCCCCTCCTAGGCTCCCTTCTCCTCTCTCCCACTATGGCCCAATAAGGCCCATATACTTCCCGGGGGGTTCCGGTAACCTCCCGGTATTCTGGTATATGCCCGAACTCACCCGAAACCATTCCGATGTCCAAACATAGTCATCCAATATATCGATCTTTATGTCTCGACTATTTCGAGACTCCTCGTCATGTACATGATCATATCCGGGACTCCGAACAACCTTCGGTACATCAAAACACATAAACTCATAATATCGATCGTCACCGAATGTTAAGTGTGCGGACCCTACGGGTTCGAGAACTATGTAGACATGATCAAGACTCATCTCCGGTCAATAACCAATAGCGGAACGTGGATGCTCATATTGGTTCCTACATATTCTACGAAGATCTTTATCGGTCAAACCGCATAACAACATACGGTGTTCCCTTTGTCATCGGTATGTTACTTGCCCGAGATTCGATCGTCAGTATCTCAATACCTAGTTCAATCTCGTTATCGGCAAGTCTCTTTACTCATTTCGCAATGCGACATCCCGTAACTAACTCATTAGTCACATTGCTTGCAAGGCTTATAGTGATGTGCATTACCGAGAGGGCCCAGAGATACCTCTCCGATACACGGAGTGACAAATCCTAATCTCGATCTATGCCAACTCAACAAACACCATCGGAGACACTTGTAGAGAATCTTTATAGTCACCCAGTTACATTGTGACATTCGATAGTTGATACGTCTCCAACGTATCTAGAATTTTTGATTGCTCCATGCTATATTATCTACTGTTTTGGACATTATTGGGCTTTATTATACACTTTTATATTATTTTTTGGACTAACCTACTAATAGGAGGCCCAGCCCAGAATTGTTGTTTTTTGCCTATTTTAGGGTTTCGAAGAAAAGGAACATCAAGCGGAGTCCAAACAGAATGAAACCTTCGGGAACGTGATTTTTGGAACGAACAAGATCCAGGAGACTTGGACCCTACGTCAAGCAACCAACATGGAGGCCACGAGGTAGGGGGGCGCGCCTACCCCCCCCCCCCAGGCGCGCCCTCCACCATAGTGGGCCCCCTATTGCTCCACCGACGTACTCCTTCCTCCTATATATACCTACGTACCCCCAAACGATCAAATACGGAGCCAAACCCCTAATTCCACTGCCATAACTTTATGTATCCACGAGATCCCATGTTGGGGCCTGTTCCGGAGCTCCCCTGGAGGGGGCATCGATCATGGAGGGCTTCTACATCAACACCATAGCCCCTCCGATGAAGTGTGACTAGTTTACCTCAGACCTACGGGTCCATAGTTATTAGCTAGATGGCTTCTTCTCTCTTTTTGGATCTCAATACAAAGTTCTCCCCCTCTCTTGTGGAGATCTATTCGATGTAATCTTCTTTTGCGGTGTGTTTGTTGAGACCGATGAATTGTGGGTTTATGATCAAGTTTATCTATGAACAATATTTGAATCTTCTCTGAATTCTTTTATGTATGATTGGTTATCTTTGCAAGTCTCTTCAAATTATCAGTTTGGTTTGGCCTACTAGATTGATCTTTCTTGCAACGGGAGAAGTGCTTAGCTTTGGGTTCAATCTTGCGGTGTCCTTTCCCAGTGACAGTAGGGGCAGCAAGGCACGTATTGTATTGTTGCCATCGAGGATAACAAGATGGGGTTTGTATCATATTGCATGACTTTTTACCTCTACATCATGTCATCTTGCTTAAGGCGTTACTCTGTTCTTATGAACTTAATACTCTAGATGCATGCTGGATAGCGGTCGATGTGTGGAGTAATAGTAGTAGATGCAGGCAGGAGTCTGTCTACTTGTCTCGGACGTGATGCCTATATACATGATCATACCTAGATATTCTCATAACTATGCTCAATTCTGTCAATTGCTCAACAGTAATTTGTTCACCCACCATAAAATACATATGCTCTTGAGAGAAGCCACTAGTGAAACCTATGGCCCCCGGGTCTATCTTCATCATATTAATCTTCCAACACTTAGTTATTTTCATTGCCTTTTATTTTACTTTGCATCTTTATCATAAAAATACCAAAAATATTATCTTATCATATCTATCAGATCTCACTCTCGTAAGTGACCGTGTAGGGATTGACAACCCCTTATCGCGTTGGTTGCGAGGATTTATTTGTTTTGTGCAGGTACGAGGGACTCGCGCGTAGCCTCCTACTGGATTGATACCTTGGTTCTCAAAAATTGAGGGAAATACTTACGCTACTTTGTTGCATCACCCTTTCCTCTTCAAGGGAAAACCAACGCAGTGCTCAAGAGGTAGCAAGAAGGATTTCTGGCACCGTTGCCGGGGAGGTCTACGCAAAAGTCAAACATACCAAGTACCCATCACAAACCCTTATCTCCCGCATTACATTATTTGCCATTTGCCTCTCGTTTTCCTCTCCCCCACTTCACCCTTGCCGTTTTATTTGCTCTCTCTCGCTCTATCCTCCCTCTCTTTCCCGTTTGCCTCTTTTTGCCCATTTCTTGTTTGCTTGTGTGTTGGATTGCTTGCTTTCACGATGGCTCTTCCCCGATTTGGTGATCTTCACCTTAAAAGGTTAGAAGAAATCGAAAACAATGTTAGGAGTTTTATGGTCTTGCAATTTGAGCATAATAGTTTCTTTAGAAACGAGCTTAAGGAACAAAAAAGCTTTATGAGTTATATGAATAAAGAGCTCGATGATATGTCTAAAGAATTTGATGATTTGAGATCCCAAATTGCTTGTCTTGAGAAGTTAATAGCTGAAGTTTCGGATAAACAGGCTACCTTAGTTAATAAGATGGCCGCTAAGCCGGAAGACCATGATAATAAAGATGATGATCTAAAAGTTATTGATGTGTCCCCTATTAAATATTTGTTTTGCAATATGAATCTTGATAATTATGGGACTGAATATGATCCACCTTTACATAGAAGGCGTTCCAAAAATTCGGAGTTTTTAGATCTTGATGCTAAATTTGATAAAAGTGGGATTGAAGAGATCAAAACTCTAGATGTTAATGAACCTGCTATTTTGGATTTCAAGGAATTTAATTATAATAGCTGCTCTTTGATAGATTGTATTTCCTTGTTGCAATCTGTGCTAAATTCTCCTCATGCTTATAGCCAAAATAAAGCATTTACCAAACATATCATTGATGCTTTGATACAATCTTATGAAGAAAAACTTGAGTTGGAAGTTTCTATCCCTAGAAAAATTTATGATGAGTGGGAACCTACTATTAAAATTAAAATTAAAGATCATGAATGCTATGCTTTGTGTGATTTGGGTGCTAGTGCTTCCATGATTCCAAAGACTTTGTGTGATTTGTTAGGTTTCCGTGATTTTGATGATTGCTCTCTAAACTTGCACCTTGCGAATTCTACTATTAAGAAACCTATGGGAAGAATTAATTATGTTCTTATTGTTGCAAATAGGAATTATGTGCCCATAGATTTTATCGTTCTTGACATAGATTGCAATCTTTCATGTCCTATTATTCTTGGTAGACCTTTCCTTAGAACGATTGCTGCAATTATTGATATAAAGGAAGGAAATATTAGATTCCAATTTCCATTAAGGAAAGGCATGGAACACTTTCCTAGAAATAAAATTAAATTACCTTATGAATCTATTATGAGAGCCACTTATGGATTGCCTACCCAAGATGGCAATACCTAGATCTATCCTTGCTTTTTATGCCTAGCTAGGGGCGTTAAACGATAGCGCTTGTTGGGAGGCAACCCAGTTTTATTTTTATTCCTTGCTTTTTGCTCCTGTTTAGTAATAAATAATTTATCTAGCCTCTGTTTTGGTTGTGTTTTTGTGTTTAATTAGTGTTTGTGCCAAGTAGAACCGTTGGGAAGACTTGGGGAAAGTCTTGTAAATCTTGCTGTAAAAAACAGAAATTTTAGTGCTCACGAGAACTGCTGCCATTTTTATTTGGAAAGTGCTATTTAGTTAATTCTTTTTTAAGATGATTAATAGATAAATTCCTCACGTCCAGCAATTTATTTTAAAATTATTGGGGTTTCAGATCTTGCGCTAGCTACAGATTACTACAAACTGTTCTGTTTTTGACAGATTCTGTTTTCCGTGTGTTGTTTGCTTATTTTGATGAATCTATGGCTAGTAAAATAGTTTATAAACCATAGAGAAGTTGGAATAAATTAGGTTTAACACCAATATAAATAAATAATGAGTTAATTACAGTACCTTGAAGTGGTCTTTTGTTTTCTTTCGCTAACGGAGCTCACGAGATTTTCTACTTTAAGTTTTGTGTTGTGAAGTTTTCAAGTTTTGGGTAAAGATTTGATGGATTATGGAACAAGGAGTGGCAAGATCCTAAGCTTGGGGATACCCATGGCACCCCCAAGATAATCTAAGGACACCTAAAAGCCAAAGCTTGGGGACGCCCAGGAAGGCATCCCCTCTTTCGTCTACTTCCATCGGTAACTTTACTTGGAGCTATATTTTTATTCACCACATGATATGTGTTTTGCTTGGAGCGTCTTGTATGATTTGAGTCTTTTCTTTTTATTTTACCACAATCATATTTGATGTACACACCTTTTGAGAGAAACACACATGATTCGGAAATTATTAGAATACTCTATGTGCTTCACTTATATCTTTTGAGTTATATAGTTTTGCTCTAGTACTTCACTTATATCTTTTAGAGCACAGTGGTGGATTTGTTTTATAGAAACTATTGTTCTCTCATGCTTCACTTAGATTATTTGAGAGTCTTAAATAGCATGGTAATTTGCTTAAATAAACCTAATATGCTAGATATACAAGATTAATAATAAAATTCTCTGATGAGTGTGTTGAATACTAAGAGAAGTTCGATGCTTGATGATAGTTTTGAGATATGGAGGTAGTGATATTAAAGTTGTGCTAGTTGAGTAGTTATGAAATTTAGAAATACTTGTGTTGAAGTTTGCAAGTCCTGTAGCATGCACGTATGGTAAACTTTATGTAACAGATTTGAAACATGAGGTGTTCTTTGATTGTCCTCCTTATGAGTGGCAGTCGGGGACGAGCGGTGGTCTTTTCCTACCAATCTATCCCCCTAGGAGCATGCGCGTAGTGCTTGGTTTCTGATGACTTGTAGATTTTTGCAATAAGTATGTGAGTTCTTTATGACTAATGTTGAGTCCATGGCTTATAGCACTCTCACCCTTCCATCATTGCTAGCCTCTTCGGTACCGTGTATTGCCCTTTCTCACATTGAGAGTTGGTGCAAACTTCACCGGTGCATCCAAACACCGTGATATAATATGCTCTTTCACACATAAACCTCCTTATATCTTCCTCAAAACAGCCACCATACCTACCTATTATGGCATTTCCATAGCCATTCCGAGATATATTGCCATGCAACTTTCCACCATCTCGTTTATCATGACATGTTCATCATTGTCATATTGCTTTGCATGATCATGTAGTTGACATCGTATTTGTGGCAAAGACACCGTTCATAATTTTTCAGACATGTCACACTTGATTCATTGCATATCTCGGTACACCGCCGGAGGCATTCATATATAGTCATACCTTGTTCTAGTATCGAGTTGTAATCATTGAGTTGTAAATAAATAGAAGTGTGATGATCATCATTTAATAGAGCATTGTCCCAATAAAAAAAGAGAAAGGCCAAAAAAGAAGGCCCAAAAAAAGAAATAAAAAGGGGCAATGCTACTATCCTTTTTCCACACTTGTGCTTCAAAGTAGCACCATGATCTTCATGATAGATAGTCTCTTGTTTTGTCACTTTCATATACTAGTGGGAATTTTTCATTATAGAACTTGGCTTGTATATTCCAACAATGGGCCTCCTCAAGTGCCCTAGGTCTTCGTGAGCAAGCAAGTTGGATGCACACCCACTAGTTACTTTTGTTGAGCTTTCATACATTTATAGCTCTAGTGCATCCGTTGCATGGCAATCACTACTCCTTGCATTAACATCAGTCGATGGTCATCTCCATAGCTCATTGATTAGCCTCGTTGATGTGAGACTTTCTCCTTTTTGTCTTCTCCACATAACCCCCATCATTATACTCTATTCCACCCATAGTGCTATATCCATGGCTCACGCTCATGTATTGCATGAAGGTTTATAAAGTTTGAGATTACTAATGTATGAAACAATTGCTTGGCTTGTCATCGGGGTTGTGCATGATGAGAGCATTCTTGTGTGACGAAAATGGCGCATGACTAAACTATATGATTTTGTAGGGATGAACTTTCTTTGGCCATGTTATTTTGAGAAGACATAATTGCTTAGTTAGTATGCTTGAAGTATTATTATTTCTATGTCAATATTAAACTTTTATCTTGAATCTTTCGGATCTGAATATTCATGCCACAATTAAGTAGAATTACATTGAAATTATGCCTAGTAGCATTCCACAACAAAAATTCTATTTTTATCATTTACCTACTCGAGGACGAGCAGGAATTAAGCTTGGGGATGCTTGATACATCTCCAACGTATCTATAATTTTTGATTGCTCCATGCTATATTATCTACTGTTTTGGACATTACTGGGCTTTATTATACACTTTTATATTATTTTTGGGACTAACCTACTAACTGGAGGCCCAGCCCAGAATTGATGTATTTTTTGCCTATTTTAGGGTTTCGAAGAAAAGGAATATCAAACGGAGTCCAAACGAAATGAAACCTTCGAGAACGTGATTTTTGGAACGAACAAGATCCAGGAGACTTGGACCCTACGTCAAGCAACCAACAGGGAGGCCACGAGGTAGGGGGCGCTCCTGCCCCCCCCCCCCTAGGCGCGCCCTCCACCCTCGTGGGGCCCCTGTTGCTCCACCGACGTAATCCTTCCCCCTATATATACCTACATACCCCCAAACGATCAGATGCGAAGCCAAAACCCTGATTCCACCGCCATAACTTCCTGTATCCACGAGATCCCATCTTGAGGCCTGTTCCGGAGCTCCGCCGGAGGGGGCATCGATCACAGAGGGCTTCTACATCAACACCATAGCCCCTCCGATGAAGTGTGAGTAGTTTACCTCAAACCTACGGGTCCATAGTTATTAGCTAGATGGCTTCTTCTCTCTTTTTGGATCTCAATACAAAGTTCCCCCCCACTCTTGTGGAGATCTATTCGATGTAATCTTCTTTTGCGGTGTGTTTGTTGAGATCGATGAATTGTGGGTTTATGATCAAGTTTATCTATGAACAATATTTCAATCTTCTCTGAATTCTTTTATGTATGATTGGTTATCTTTGCAAGTCTCTTCGAATTATCAGTTTGGTTTGGCCTACTAGATTGATCTTTCTTGCAATGGGAGAAGTGCTTAGCTTTGGGTTCAATCTTGTGGTGTCCTTTCCCAGTGATAGTAGGGGCAGCAAGGCATGTATAGTATTGTTGCCATCGAGGATAACAAGATGGGGTTTTTATCATATTGCATGAATTTATCCATCTGCATCATGTCATCTTGCTTAAGGCGTTACTCTATTCTTATGAACTTAATACTCTAGATGCATGCTAGATAGCGGTCGATGTGTGGGTAATAGTAGTAGATGCAGGCAGGAGTCGGTCTACTTGTCTCGGACGTGATGCCTATATATATGATCATACCTAGATATTCTCATAAATATGCTCAATTCTGTCAATTGCTCAACAGTAATTTGTTCACCCACCGTAAAATACCTATGCTCTTGAGAGAAGCCACTAATGAAACCTATGGCCCCCGGGTCTATCTTCATCATATTAATCTTCCAACACTTAGTTATTTTCATTGCCTTTTATTTTACTTTGCATCTTTGTCATAAAAACACCAAAAATGTTATCTTATCATATCTCTCAGATCTCACTCTCTTAAGTGACCGTGTAGGGATTGAAAACCCCTTATCGCGTTGGTTGCGAGGATTTTTTTTTTTGTGCAGGTACGAGGGACTCACGCGTAGCCTCCTACTGGATTGATACCTTGGTTCTCAAAAACTGAGGGAAATACTTATGCTATCTTGCTGCATCACCCTTTCCTCTTCAAGGGAAAACCAACGCAGTGCTCAAGAGGTAGCAATAGCACACTAAGTGTTCCTCTGGTATTCGGGAGTTGCATAATCTCGTAGTTATAGGAACATGTATAAGTTATGAAGAAAGCAATAGCAATAAACTAAACAATCATTGTGCTAAGCTAACGGATGGGTCAAGTCAATCACATCATTCTCTAATGATGTGATCCCGTTTATCAAATGACAACTCTTTGTCCATGGCCAGGAAACTTAACCATCTTTGGTCAACGAGCTAGTCAAGTAGAGGCATACTAGTGACACTCTGTATGTCTATGTATTCACACATGTACTAAGTTTCTGGTTAATACAATTCTAGCATGAATAATAAACATTTATCATGATATAAGAAAATATAAATAACAACTTTATTATTGCCTCTAGGGCATATTTCCTTCAGTCTCCCACTTGCACTAGAGTCAATAATCTAGATTACATTGTAATGATTCTAACACCCATGGAGTCTTGGTGCTGATCATGTTTTGCTCGTGAGAGAGGCTTAGTCAATGGGTCTGCAACATTCAGATCCATATGTCTCTTGCAAATCTCTATGTCTCCCTCCTTGACTTGATCACGGATGGAATTGAAGCGTCTCTTGATGTGCTTGGTTCTCTTGTGAAATCTGGATTCCTTTGCCAAGGCAATTGCACCAGTATTGTCACAAAAGATTTTCATTGGACCTGATGCACTAGGTATTACACCTAGATCGAATATGAACTCCTTCATCCAGACTCTTTCATTTGTTGCTTCCGAAGCAGCTATCTACTCCGCTTCGCATGTAGATCCCGCCATGACGCTCTGCTTGGAACTACACCAACTGACAGCTCCACCATTTAATAAAAATACATATTCGGTTTGTGACTTAGAGTCATCCAGATCAGTGTCAAAGCTTGCATCGACGTAACCATTTACGACGAGCTCTTTGTAACCTCCATAAACGAGAAACATATCCTTAGTCCTTTTTAGGTATTTCAGGATGTTCTTGACCGTTGTCCAGTGATCCACTCCTGGATTACTTTGGTACCTCCTTGCTAAACTAATAGTAAGGCACACATCAGGTCTGGTACATAGCATTGCATGCATGATAGAACCTATGGCTGAAGCATAGGGAATGACTTTCATTTTTTCTCTATCTTCTGTAGTGGCCAGGCATTGAGTCTGACTCAACTTCACACCTTGTAACACAGGCAAGAACCCTTTCTTTGCTTGATCCATTTTGAACTTCTTCAAAACTTTATCATGGTATGTGCTTTGTGAATGTCCAATTAAGCGTCTTGATCTATCTCTATAGATCTTGATGCCCAATATATAGACAGCTTCACCGAGGTCTTTCATTGAAAAATTCTTATTCAAGTATCCTTTTATGCTATTCAGAAATTCAGTATCATTTCCAATCAACAATATGTCATCCACATATAATATCAGAAATGCTACAGAGCTCCCACTCACTTTCTTGTAAATACAGGCTTCTTTGTATAAAACCATATGCTTTGATCACACTATCAAAGCGTATATTCCAACTCTGAGAGGCTTGCGCCAGTCCATGAATGGATCCCTGGAGCTTGAACACTTTGTTAGCACCTTTTGGATCGACAAAACCTTATGGTTGCATCATATACAACTCTTCTTTTAGGTATCCATTAAGGAATGCAGTTTTGACATCCATTTGCCAAATTTCATAATCATAAAATGTGGCAATTGCTAACATGATTCAGACGGACTTAAGCATCGCTATGGGTGAGAAGGTCTCATCGTAGTCAACTCCTTGAACTTGTCGAAAACCTTTCACAACAAGTCGAGCTTTGTAGACAGTAACATTACCGTCAGCGTCAGTCTTCTTCTTGAAGATCCATTTATTCTCTATGGCCTGCTGATCAATGAGCAAGTCAACCAAAGTCCACACTTTCTTCTCATACATGGAGCCCATCTCAGATTTCATGGCCTCAAGCCATTTTGCGGAATCTGGGCTCATCATCGCTTCCTCATAGTTCGTAGGTTCGTCATTGTCAAGTAACATGACCTCCAGAACAGCATTACCATACCACTCTGGTGCGGATCTTACTCTGGTTGACCTACGAGGTTCGGTAGTAACTTGATCAGAAGTTTCATGATCATCATCATTAGCTTCCTCACTTACTGGTGTAGGAATCACTGGAACTGATTTTAGTGATGAATTACTTTCCAATAAGGGAGCAGGTACAATTACCTCATCAAGTTCTACTTTCCTCCCACTCACTTCTTTCGAGAGAAACTCCTTCTCTAGAAAGGATCCATTCTTAGCAACGAATATCTTGCCTTCGGATCTGTGATAGAAGGTGTACCCAACAGTCTCCTTTGGATATCCTATGAAGACACATTTCTCCGACTTGGATTCGAGCTTATCAGGTTGAAGTTTTTTCACATAAGCATCGCAGCTCCTAACTTTAAGAAACGACAACTTGGGCTTCTTGCCAAACCATAGTTCATAAGGTGACGTCTCAACGGATTTTGATGGTGCCCTATTTAATGTGAATGCAGCCGTCTCTAAAGCATAACCCCAAAATGATAGCGATAAATCAATGAGAGACATCATAAATCGCACAATATCTAATAAAGTGTGATTCCGACGTTCGGACACACCATTATGATGTGGTGTTCCAGGTGGCGTGAGTTGCGAAACTATTCTGCATTGTTTCAAATGAAGACCAAACTCATAAATCAAATATTCACCTCCACAATAGATCGTAGAAACTTAATTTTCTTGTTACAATGATTTTCCACTTCACTCTGAAATTCTTTGAACTTTTCAAATGTTTAAGACTTATGTTTCATCAAGTAGATATACCCATATGTCTGCTCAAATCATCTGTGAAGGTAAGGAAATAATGATACCCGTCGTGAGCATCAACACTCATCGGACTGCATACATCAGTATGTATTATTTCCAACAAGTCTGTTGCTCGCTCCATTGTTCCCGAGAACAGAGTTTTTGTCATCAAGTGATTCCAAAAGCCCATCTGCATGTATTATTTCCAGCAAGGCATGGTTCGCAAGCATCAAGTGATTCATAATCAAGTGATTCCAAAAGCCCATCTGTATGGAGTTTCTTCATGCGCTTTACACAAATATGACCTAAACGGCAGTGCCACAAATAAGTTGCACTATCATTATTAAACTTATATCTTTTGGGTTCAATACTATGAACATGTGTATCATTACTATCAAGATTTAGTAAAAAAATAGACCACTCATCAAGGGTGCACGACCATAAAAGATATTACTCATATAAATAGAATAACCATTATTCTCCGATTTAAATGAATAAACGTCTTGCATCAAACAAGATCCAGATATAATGTTCATGCTCAACACTGGCACCAAATAACAATTATTTAGGTCTAAAACTAATCCCGAAGGTAGATGTAGAGATAGTGTGCCGACAACGATCACATCGACTTTGGAACCATTTCCCACGTGCATCGTCACCTCATCCTTAGCCAATCTTCGCTTAATTCATAGCCCCTGTTTCGAGTTGCAAATATTAGCAACAGAACCAGTATCAAATACCCAGGCGCTACTGCGAGCATTAGTAAGGTACACATCAATAACATGTATATCAAATATACCTTTCACTTTGCCATCCTTCTTCTCCACCAAATACTTGGGGCAGTTCCGCTTCAAGTGACCAGTCCCTTTGAAGTAGAAGCACTCAGTCTTAGGCTTAGGTCCAGACTTGGGCTTCTTCACTTGAGAAGCAACTTGCTTGTCGTTCTTCTTTAAGTTCCCCTTCTTCCCTTTACCCTTTTTCTGGAAACTGGTGGTCTTGTTGACCATCAACACTTGATGCTCCTTCTTGATTTCTACCTCCGTAGCGTTTAGCATTGCATAGAGCTCGGGAATTGTCTTATCCATCACTTGCATATTATAGTTCATCACGAAGCTCTTGTAGCTTAGTGGCAGTGATTGAAAAACTCTATCAATGACACTATCATCAGGAAGATTAACTCCCAGCTGAGTCAAGTGGTTGTGGTACCTAGACATTCTTAGTATATGTTCACTGACAGAACTATTCTCCTCCACTTTGCAGTTGTTGAACTTATTGGAGACTTCATATCTCTCAAACCGGGAATTTGCTTGAAATATTAACTTCAACTCCTGGAACATCTCATATGCTCCATGACGTTCAAAATGTTGTTGAAGTCCCGGTGCTAAGCCGTAAAGCATGGCACACTGAACTATCGAGTAGTCATCAGCTTTGCTCTGCCAAGTGTTCACAACATCTGGCGTTGCTCCTGCAGCGGGTTTATCACCTAGCGGTGCTTCCAAGACGTAATTCTTCTATGCAGCAATGAGGATAATACTCAAGTTACGGACCCATTCCGTGTAATTTCTACCATCATCTTTCAACTTAGCTTTCTCTAGGAACGCATTAAAATTCAACGGAACAACAGCACGGGCCATCTATCTACAACAACATAGACATGCAAAATACTATCAGGTACTAAGTTCATGATAAATTATAGTCACCCAGTTACATTGTGACATTTGATAGCACACTAAGTGTTCCTCTGGTATTCAGGAGTTGCATAATCTCATAGTCATAGGAACATGTATAAGTTATGAAGAAAGTAATAGCAATAAACTAAACGATCATTGTGCTAAGCTAACGGATGGGTTAAGTCAACCACATCATTCTCTAATGATGTGATACCGTTTATCAAATGACAACTCTTTGTCCATGGCCGGGAAACTTAACCATCTTTGATCAACGAGCTAGTCAAGTAGAGGCATACTAGTGACACTCTGTTTGTCTATGTATTCACACATGTACTAAGTTTCCGGTTAATACAATTCTATCATGAATAATAAACATTTATCATGACATAAGGAAATATAAATAACAACTTTATTATTGCCTCTAGGGCATATTTCCTTTAGTCTCTTGAGCCGGAAATTCTCTGACGGCCTTTAAATTTTCATCAATATGGCAGCAACCTCCGGGACCGGGTTATCTTCCCCTTCAACGTCTTGGGGTTCTTGATTTTGCTGAAACTGGTAAGACTTTGCTGAATCATATCATTGTAGCCCCCGGGTCTTAAGATGACTCGAGGAGTTGGCTTGAGATTCTTCATACTCAGCTGTGATATAAACCGCCATATAGTTGATTAGCTGAACACTGGAATTATGTACACCAGAGGTTTGAGGTGAGTTTATGATCCTCTCGATATTTGTTGTATATCTCCGGCATATATTATGCAACAAACTCTGTGATAAGACGGTCATCATTGCAATAGACAAGTCCTCCATTTGAAGACCTTGCAAGAAAGAGTAATTGCCCTTAAATATTTTAACATGTACTAAAAGGTAGATGAAGCAGATACCACCTGGTACTTTCGTCAGATGAAGATGCACTAGTACTTGAAGCATTCGTTAGACGTCACTTTTTGTCGGGAGCATAGGCCCTGATAATTTTGACACGTAATTGAAGGGGCAGCCGTACCACAGCGATAGAGGCGACTGCTTAGAGTCACGCAGAGTCGGCTCGCGAGATGCGTGGAAGAGATGATGACTCGCGGGCGGCTCAAGACTGCAGGGGCAGCCTTGGCTCGGCAAGGCAGAAGCGGCTGCGGCAGCAGCTCGGCACACCAGCAAGGGCAACTCACATCGTGGACAACTTCTGACGAGGTGGAGGCTTGAAGGCGCGGTAGTGATAGGGCATGCCGGCGAGGCACAGCTGTGGCGGCCTCAGAGTCATCGGGAGGTCCGGCGCGGGCGGCCTGTGGGTTTGAGCGAGGGCGGCTCAGTGAGTCCGTGGTGGAAGGGTGAACCACAGCGAGGGAGAGGTGCTGGCGAAGCGGTGGTTCACGGTGGAAGAGTCCATGGAGGCGAAGTCCGGCGGGTTGAATCCGTGGCAGCGTCTTACAGCCGGCAGGTGTTGCAGTTGAAGAAACCCTCTCGGCGAAATTGGTGACGAGTGAAGGCACACCGGCTAGGGCATCCTCAGAGTGAGGTTGAAAGAAGGCGGCGCGAGCAGCTCGCGGGGCAGAGGCCAGTGGCAGCTTGTAGTAGGCGGACTGCCTCGACGAGGGCGGCTCCGTGAGGACAGCTCGCGGGCAGAGGCAGCTCAGTGAGGCCGCGCTGGCGAGGACGGTTCAGCGGCAGCGGACGAAACAAGCCACGACAGGTTGTGAAGCAGAAACGGCCGGCGACTCCAGGCACAGTGGTCGGGAGGCGTTATGCGACTCGATGCAGTCAGCGGCCCGAAACGCAATAGTAGTGCGGGTGGACAACGGTGTGGAGGAAGATGTGGCAGAAGTGTAACCCGGCGGGGTAGTGGCTGGAATAGCGACTCGAGGCTGAACTTGTGACAGCAACAGCGGCCCGCGGCAGCGGTGATAGTGGGCGGCTCGATGGTGGCGACTTGATGAATTTGACCTTCGTGGGAGCACTTTGCGGATTCATCGTCTTGCCGCTGTGGCAGGTCATGGAACGGCGACTCATAGGCAAAAAACAGCGACTCACACGCGGCGGCTCAGCAGCGAAGGCACACCGGCGGAGGTCGGCGACTTGAGGTCATGGCGGGTCTCAGCTACAGCGGCTCGGACGGTCGCGGAGGGGACAAGCTGGCCGGCTCAATGTGCAACCGCGGATGCAGCAGGGGTGGTTCATGGTCAAAACTATGGCCGCAGCGGTTGACACCGGTGACAGAGGAGAACCGGCCGTGGAAGTGGGTCACCACAAAGGCGAAGCTATAGCTACAGCTTGCTTGGGCGGTTTGACGAAGCGGTGATGGCACCCGAAGTGAGCCACAGCGAGTTACATCGGAGGCAGGTCGGCGACGACATGTCCGCTGCAGTGGAGTTTGGGCGCCGGCGTCTTGACACGGCCACGAGCCGTCTCGTCGTAAAAGGGGACGCCGGGCCACACCATGTGCAGAAGGAGCGACAGTGAGCCGACAAAGCGTGTAACAGCGGCGCTTGGTGTGGCGGGTCGAAGGCGAAGACGTGCTGGTCAGTGGTTCCGCGAGGCACGGACGCAGGAGAAATCCGAGTCGTGGACCATCCGTGTCTGTGGCGGGTCACTGGATCCGCGGCGGTGACTTGGCCTGGCCGCAACGAATTTGATCCGCGGCGAGGCGGCTCGGCAGCGGAGGCCGGCGACTCACCACGGGGCCCGTTTGAGGGCGGCTCACACCAAAAGTGGAACAACGACTCGGCAGGCGAGCGGCCCGGGCGATTCAACGGACAGAGGCTCAGGCAGCAGCTTGGCTTAGCGCAGGGACGGTTCAGATTAGTAGCAGCCATGAGACCTGACGGCTCGTAGGCAGCGCCTGGCTGGGGCGGCTCGGTGACAATGGCGGCGACTCAAAGGCTGCTTGAGACAGGCTAGGTTGACGAGCGGCGGAAAGGTCAGCGCTCGACGCAATGCCACGGGCGCGGAAGGTGAGCGGCTTGCGACAGGTCGGCTTGAGATGAAGGTGGAGGCGATCGACCGCGGCAGAGTAATCCAGCGAAGAGCTACTCGGAGGGATAGTTCAGAGACAAGGCCGGCGCAACGGCGGCTCGCAGCGGGACCGGGTGGTTCAATCGGACGGCGCCTCAAGCTGGGCTTGGGAGCGGAGACCAGTGGCGCCGAGGGCGGATCAACGCGAGGTCGATGACTTCAGCGGCTCGGGCAGTGCTGTTGCGGGTTGTACTCCTAACTCCCATCATAAGTTGTTTGAAAGACAGGGATTAGAGCCACACCGAGATCGTTAACACTTTGACTGAAACACCCAAACGTCGCCCTTGATGTTTTTGATAAATCTTGGATTTGTATATGTTTGGGTATGTGGAGGACGAATCTGATTTTCTGTCCGACCGCGATGATAATTCGGACTTCTGCGTCTGCGACTCTGGCTCTATCTCATGCGGTTTTGACCCGTGTGCTAGCTTTTTTGTATCCACTGATGGTTGATGCGGATCTGGCGTGTGTCATGAGTTTGCACTAATTTGCTGTGTCATCTGTTATAATACTAATAGTATACTGGAACACGGCGACTCAGGTGGATTGCGGCTTGCGGTCGCGGTAACCGCGGCCGGCTCATAAACGTACGGGCGGCTCAACATGATGGCAAAAACGACTCTTTTGGCAATTGACAGATCGGAGTCGGAGGCAGGAACAAGGCCAGTCAGGGGTCATCGCCGGTTTTCCGAGTAGTGGCAGTTTTGACTCGCCCACGTCCGGGTCTTTTTCCAAGTATTCTTGGTTTAGTTCGTCTGATGACGGCAGATCGATCCTGCTGATGAACGCGGCGGCTTGACGCTAAATCTTCAGGTTTTTCCCTGATGATCTTTGTCAATTGAACTGATGCCTATAAAAAAATCTTGATCTTGATCTAGCGAACTTAAAGCTGATGTAGATCCTTTCAAAACCAATCTTTCCTTCATCTCGAAAGTTGCAAACTTCTCGATCCCTTTTAGAGAAATCTCTCCAAGAACTCAACACCACCGTGCGCGAGCCCCACGGTGGGCGCCAACTATCGTGGATTTGTCACGACAGATGTCCTAGTGTGAGTACTTAGTCGTGAGGCCAATGCATCTATGTGGTATCTTGAGAGGGGTTGATCGGAATCGAGATACGCAACACAAGACAAGGGTTTAGACAACTTCGAGCCCCGAGAAACATCATCCGGTAACAACCCTACATGTTGTTTGTGGCTAGGTCTCATTATGCTCATGAGGGAGTCGCCGTAAACCGGCTCTCCTGGTTGTGTCTAACCTTAACGATTATTCCACCTCCCCTCTTGGGGTGCCCTGCCCCTCCTTATATAAGTTGAAGGGGCGGTTTACATGTAGAGTCCAACTCGGATTAAGACTTAAATTATTCTGACTTCTCTTCACGGGCTTCTTTCCATGGGCTTCTTAACATCTTGGGCTTCTTAACTACCGGCTTACTATCTGGCTTACAATCTGCCGGCTTACAATCTGGCTTACGATCTGGCTTACAATCTGGCTTACAATCTGCCAGCTTACAATCTGACTTACCATCTGCCGGCTTACAATCTGACTTACCAACTACCGGCTTACAATCTGACTTACAATCTGCTAGCTTACAATCTGGCTTACGATCTGCCGTCTTTCAAATTGTCGGGTCATCAATGAAATACCAAGTCCTAGCCGGGTCATACTTCCGGTCGGGTCATACCACGGGGTATATCCCCGACACCCTCCAAGTGTGAAAATATCCATCTTAGGGTTCCAACCTACAACACAGTATGTTGGTAACTCTAGTATGAGTAATCTAGTAACTTTTGCATGGGCGGTCTAATAACTTTAGCATGATCAGTCTGGTAACTATAACACCCTAGTACATAATTAGGCTCTGTAGGAGGTTTTCCTACATGTACTAGCAACGATTACGAAATTTGCCTCAAAGCATGTGTCGCTAATATTCGGCACAGTGGACATCGGTTTCTAAAACTGCCTCAAATGCTCGAACCGTCACAGGTGGTTTGTTATTTCCAACCGCATTGCAGCGATCCAGGATACCACTACATTGTAGTATACCAGTCTTTGATATAACTCTCATAAGACACCATGTTATGAACCTTATATCCCTCATAAGACAATTACCAGTTGTACCGCCACATTGAGCACCGAGGGTGGCGGTTGAGCTTGGTGTGGGTCGGGCGTGGGTTCATCTCGTTCATGACTGACGTAGAAACGAAGGAGAAGGGCAACTGCACTAGCTTCCATGCTACCAATGGCGCCCCTCCATATTTCTATGAGAAGCAACCGATCATGGTGGACCTACCGCCGGGAGCATCATACAACAGGTAGTCCACCAGCTGTTGTCATGGAGGCAAGATGTTGTCCGTCACTAGACCTGGCCATGGGAAACCCGGCCCGGACGGCCCGGCCCGGCCCGATCTAAAAAAGCCCGACCCGGCCCGGCCCGACCTTGCCCATGGGCCGGGCTTGGGCCTGATTTTTAGGCCCGATGGCCAGGTCGGGCCGGGCTCGGGCCTGCCATATTTGCCATTTAACGAAGAGGCCCGACCCGTGGCCCGAGGCCCTTCGGGCTTTTTGACTGATGGGCCGGGCTCGGGCCTGAAATCTAGGCCCGACGGCCGGGCCGGGCCGGGCTCGGGCCCAGGTTTTTTGCAACGGGCTTTGTTTGGCCCGGCCCAAAGCCCGGCCCGGCCCGACATTTGGCCAGGTATATCCGTCACACAGAACAACTGGATAATCAATTTCACCCTCGACGAGCACGACGGTCCCAAGATGTCGACCGCCTTCAGCATCGGCGTGCTGGGCTACACCTGCATCAACGCCACCAATGTGCCCGCGATGATGTCCAAGGTCGACGAGTAGCGGCACGAACAAGTTCTGCATAAGCATTTTATTCTTTCTTCTTACCAATGATCCACTGTCGTGTGACGCGTTGTGCATCGAGCCAGAGCGATGACTCTTTCTTGGCTTGGTGGCATGCAGTGACATGGCAGATCATCTGCACGGAGCACATGTACCCGATCTGGGTGCACTGGCACGTGAAGCAGAGCTACACTCAAGGATGAAGGTGACAGTCATGAACTATGATGCAGTCAACGGATGGAATCTGGTGGTGCAACAACCCAATCTCCGTAGGCTGACACAAGTCTTCAGTTTTAATTACCAGCCCCTCATCCAGTACGACACCATCAGTAAGCACACCAGTGGCGGAGCTTCACTAGAGCCTAGGGGCTATGACCCCCTACCCTAGAGAAATTATGTGAAATATCATTATTATCACCATTAGTAAGCACACCAGTGGCTGAGCTTCACTAGAACCTAGGGGGGCTATGGCCCCCTACCCTAGAGAAATTATGTGAAATATCATTAGTTATTAAACTAAAATTTTAACAATTATCATGGTTTAAGCATAATTTGTCCTTTTGCCCCCCCCCCCTAACCGACTAACTCTGCTTTGCCCCCTCAACAATCTCTGTCAAGCTCCGCCACTGAAGCACACAATCTTCGACAGGGTTAACTAGTAGTATAATACTATGAAGCAAGAGTGGGTAAGAATTGTGTGGTTTGTAGATGACTCAGGGATGTTCTAGGGGATCAGGAACTACAACGAGATACTACTAGAGGATGGGAACGTGTAGATGGAGATGATACTGGAGAAAGACCCAGGCAATTTCACCTCCTTGGGTGGCTGGGTGTTCCTGAGGAGGGTCTACTTTGACAGACACAAGTGCGTCATGCCACTACCATATCATCCCTTCGCTGCCCAACGCGTACTGGGGCGTGTGTGTCTCGGCCGTGCATGTCTGGCTGGTCATTGGCTCTCGCCTGATATCGCTATCTGTGCTCCTTCTCATGTAAAGGATAATTGACTAACCCTGAGTAGATGGGGTTTGAGTCTCAGTTTAATTCTCTCCCTGTAGTACAACTATAACTCTTCTTTAAGCGGCAGTAGATTAACCATTGCTCAGCAACACATGGTCCTGGCAAAGGAAATCATAGAAAACTTCATATTAGGGAAGAATGTCTTCTTCCCAGCTATTACATTGTCCTTTAATGCTAGCATGAAGTGTAAGCTCGGAGATGGCTTCTTTGTTGTGGGATCATTGGTACGACAATCAAATATTCAAAGATGCTATCCTTGCTCTGTTTGACTTTGTGCTGGACAACTTCTACTCAGCCTAATCTCAATTCAGTCAAGCAATTGGTCGCTAGCACCAAAACATGTCATACATGTAGCTGCATCGGCTGAACTGGTCAACCACCTCGACCTCCTATCAAGTTGTTAGCCACATAGTGAAGATGACTCTAGAGTAAGCTATGTGTCGGGTAAACCTACATGCTACTCACCTTCAGAAGGGCCAATTGGATTGTTGCACCTTAAATATGGCAGCCTAGCATTCCTAGAGCATCTCCAACAGATGAGAAAATAAAAGGACCTTAGCTATGAACCAACCATGGGGTTTTACAAACATAAACATTCAGTTTATGATCGTAAAATAGGATCGGATACCATCAACATCAAGACAACAGAAGAATGGAAAAATAAAAGCAACCAGGTGCAGTATGCTATAGTCAGTCGGCCCAAAACAACCTTTCATCCAAGCCGTCACATACTAAGATAACACGACAAACATCTAATCCAGGCATCCAACCAATTCTCCATGAAATGTCTAAGATCTCCTTGTACTCGCAACACTTCACTACTCTGAAGGCGTGCATAACCTCCTGTGAGAGGGGAGCTAGATCAAATTCCGTCCACATGATGTCGTGAACGTCCATATCCTTTTGATACTCCTTGAGGCATGCCAATACTCCTTGAGGCATGCCAGAGCCATCCGAGCCCTCTCGCGTGCAGCTGATCGCTGTCGGTGAATCATATAATTGCAAAAGTTGTTGAGCCCTACGCAAAGATCAAAGATACCCTCCTCAGGCTCAATCAACCCTCTATTGCTAGAAGGCATTAGCATTGTCATATGTTCATACGCTAGCGCTAAGAGTCTTACCAACCAGCTAACACAATCACCTGTACTAACGACATGATCTACGTCAACGCTTTTGGCAAACAAGACCCTAGGGGTAGAGCGTGTTGTAGCGTTGGATTGCTAAAAATACGACAAAGCCTGTCTAGCCTCCTTATCCAAGCATGGCAAGTAAACTAGAATCAAGTGACCGAAACAAGCAGTTAAATTATTTACTGATCCATGCAACTTAAGAAATACATTCACGTGCTACTTTACGAGTGCATAAGTTAACTTGAAAATTTTATAACTAATGCATACATTTAATTTTACAGCGAACTATCAGTCATTCAAGTCTGTCAAAAATTTATGTAGTATATCTATAAATCAATTAAAGTTTCAGAAATTAAGTTCGTAATGTAATTCTATTCTTGTATGTAATAATCATGTTAAATTTACTAACTTTTTTCGCGAACACAATTTTACATACATATCTAAGTGCATCTATTTTTATTTTCAATGTAATAATCCATATTCAATTTGTGTTATTGTACAAATATTGAATAACCGTGTGATCCACATTCTTCTAAGGGTACCAGAGAGTACATGTGTTGTAAGTTTCACTTTCTGTAACTAACATAATATCCTACGTTTTAGTGTATGTAATTGACGTACTTGCCCCAAAGTTTCTAAGTTTTAATTTTCGGTACTTACAATCACATCCTAGGTTCGTAAACTACATATGTACATCAGTATTTGTGTTCTAACATCCGAGCCCAAAATTTTCCTTACTAACAAGATTCGATAAGCCAAAGATCCGAGTTTCTGAAACAGGAGAAACTAGTAGTAGAAGCACCTAAAAGAAAAAAAAAGATTGAATACCAGCAACCATATTCATAACTTGTGCAAAGACGAAACCCGCAGAACATCAAAGATACAACGTCGACTAACCTGTTTAAGATAAGCTTCTGGAATACGTCTAGCGTCTGCTCCGGGCCCAGATGGCCTCTCGGTCAAGTTCTTCCAGACCTTCTGGAATGTCATCAAGCCAGAGGTGATGGCGCTTTTTGAGGAATTTTGCGTCGGCGCGATTTATCTAGCTCGGTTGAACTACGGGATCATCACTCTTATCCCTAAGGTGGCTGGGGCCTTGGACATTCGCCAGTTCCGCCATATAACGGTGATCAATGTGATCTTCGTATCATGGCGAAGGTGTATGCCAATAGGGTGACCCAGTTAGTAGACCACATCACCCATCCGAACCAATCAGCCTTTGTCCAAGGTCGATACATTCTGGATGGGGTGTTCGTTCTTCATGAAGTCCTTCACCAGGTTCGCGCTAGACAGCAGAAGGTGGTCTTCCTGAAGATTGAGTTCCATAAGGCCTATGACACTGTCCACTAGTCCTCCCTTCGGGAGGTCCTCCTCCGTAAGGGATTCGACAATAGATGGATCACTCGCGTGATGTAGATGGTGTCATGTGGACGTACCTTGGTGAAAATTAACAATGAGATCGGCCCCTTCTTCCCCACCCTGTGTGGGGTGAGACAGGGCGATCCATTCTCCCCATTCCATTTAACATGGTTGTTGATGCTCTTGCCGCCATCCTCGACAAGGCTAAGGCAGCGGGACACATCCACGGCCTTCTGCCTCACCTAGTTGGAGGGGATGGGTTTCCCTCATGCAGTACGCTGATGACACCATTATCATGGTGTCCAGCTCCACGGAGGACACCGCAAACTTGAAATTCCTCCTGCTGTGTTTCCAACAGATGTTGGGTCTCTCGATCAACTTTGATAAGAGTGCAGTGATGGTGACGGGATACTTGCCTGCTGAGGCCCAAGATATTGCCTATCGGCTCAATTGCCAATTGGGTACCTTCCCCACGTCCTATTTGGGGATCCACATCAATGACCCGCGCCTCTCCTCCACAGACCCCGCCTGACGGTGAGCAAGCTGCAAAGGTGCATCGAACCCTGGCAGGGCTGGTGGCTCTCTAAGGCGGCGAGGACGATGCTCATTAATTTCTCCTTCTCTGGCTGGCTCCTGTTCATCATGAGCTTCTACAGCCTTCGCGAGACCCTCCATCATGAGATTGCCAAATATAAGGCGAGGTTCTACTAGGCTGGGGAAGGAGATAAGCAAAAAAATCATATGGCGAGCTGGCCTGACATTTGCAAGCCTAGAGACCAGGGCAGACTTGGGATCATGTTTCCCAAACGCATGAACATCGCCCTTCTGACCTGCTGGCTATGGAGGATTGCAAATGGAGAGGGCAGCCTATGGCTCGACATTATCCGGAACAAATATCTCTACGGACAGCCGCCCGCCTTTTGTCAGCGGTCTGGTGGCTCACAGTTATGGCAGTCCATCATTCAGCTACTCCCAGTCCTTCGCATCGGGACCTCCATTACGGTGGGGTAGGGTTCCTCGACCCTATTCTGGTTCAACATGTGGACTAGGGATCACCCCTTTGCCGCCCGGTTGCCAGTGTTGTTCTCCATAGCGGTGGTTCCAAACGTGTTCGTCCAGACGGCCCTTATTGACTTAGGACGTCTTGCGTTCAGAAGGCCGTTTGGTCCAACAGAGTTAGCCGAGTGGCAGGACCTCCTGGATTGCATCGCTCTCCACCCCCGGTGGTGGTCAACCCTCCGACCATATCTCTTGGCTCTTAGATCACTCCAGGCGGTTCTTCACCATGTCCGTTTATCAGGCCATTGCGCCCTCACCAGCCCCCGCGGTCTTTACCCAGGTTTGGGAGAATAGATTCCCCCTATAAATTCGGATATTCCTATGGCAGTGGATCTGGGGCCGTATCCCCTCTGGCGCGGGGTGCTCAAGCGCAATGGCCCTGGAGACGGCTTATGCCCCCTATGTGGGACAGTTGAGGACTCGAATCACATCTTCTTCTCATGTGTGTCGACTCAATTCATGTGGAGCTGCTTCCATGATGCCGTGGGTGGGCATTGGTGCAACACCAACTTCCCCGACCTCCTCGAGGAAATCGAGGCAACCCCACCACGCTCGCCACATTAGGTGGCTGGGCATCGGGGTCCTCGTGTGGACGCTCTGGACCGTCTGCAGTCATCTAGTCATCCAGCGTGTTCCCCTCTGCCGTGCCACTGACGCGATTTTCAAATTCTATGGTTACTTGCAGCTTTGAAGGCCGCTTAGCCGCCCCCAAGACCGAGACGCCATCAACATCAAAATCAACATTGCAGATCTCCGCGCGATGGCTCTTCACTTGGCGCTGCCGCTTCCTCCACCACCCCCAGAGCCGGATTAGCCATTCGAGGATTTGGCTACCGCACTTGTTTTTTCTTCTTTTAGGGATTGCTGAGTTGTTGTGCCCTTAGCAGAACCCTCTTGTACTATGTGTTTGTGTGTCTGTATTGTGGTTGCGTGTGTGTGTTTGCGCGCGCGCGTGCGGTTTGAACATCGGTTGGACCTTGTGGCTGTGGTGGTTTCCTTTTACCTATAAAGTGGGGTGAAAGCCTTTTTCGATAATACATCTCGTACTGTTGTTTTGTCATTGTCGTCTCTGAGTGACTCGTAACAGAATAGCTTGGATCCTTCTCGTCTAGAAGACTGCTAAGAAGAGAAGGAGATGGTACTTCAAGAGTACCAAGAAGAGAAGCAGTTGGTACTTCAAGAGTTCTAAGAAGAGAAGCAGATGGTACTTCAAGAGCTCTAAGAAGAGATGCAGAGGGTACATCAAAAATATATTGGGAGAAGAACACATTGAACGGTTTAACACAAGGCTTCCATTTTACTAGACACTTGTTACGTACATTCGAAAATGGTCCCATGGAAACAGGTATACTACTTTTACTTTTAATTTACGATGCAAATACAGATATGTCCTTACTAATATAGAAGAGCAAATACACAACAATACACAGACAAAATTACAAATCATAGCACAGATCGACGGCCCACTATCTATGTGCCCCCACACCCGCGTGCCACAAATCCCATCCCATACAATGAGACTTTCCTTTATAGCCAATATCTCCGTTTCCAGCACATCATCCTAGAAAAACAAGTGCTGACATGAACCGAATATGATGCCCCCATCATGATCGCTAAGAACCATACCTGCTTGGGCTGAAACAAATACTCCATCCGTTCACAAATATAAGATGTTCTTGTCATCCTCAAAAAAAAAAAAGACGTTCTTGTCAACGGAGGGAGTAGGATTTAACAAAGACATGCTGGAAGAATATGTTGCTCGTTTTGCCAGGAGAATCGTGCGCCCTGCCGACTTCGCGACCACGACAGACCACACACACAGCACACATAGCTCCAAGCTGGCAAATCATGGGGCCCAGCGAGCAGCCCCCGAGCGGTGCAGCGCAGACGTGGCGCGCTTTTCTCCCCACCTCGCCGGAGCCGGATCCCCTGACGTCAGGTCCTCTTTATCACCACTCTGAACGGCGCGCGCACACTGGAATCCACGGGCGAAACCAGCAGAGTGGAGAAGGTTCTTCCATTCCATGGCTTCCACGGCCCTCGCGAGCGTGTGCCCCATCGCGTCCCTCTCCGGGCGCTCGTCGCCGGCGAGCTACCGGGCCGTGAGGTGCTGGGGCGCGAGGAGGGGGAGGCGGCGGAGGTCGGCGGGGCTGAGGGCGAGGTGCGCGGGCGGCCAGCCCTCCGCCGTGAAGCCCGGCCCGGAGAGCCCCGCGGACGACGGGTCGGTCGGGGACGAGGAGCAGCCGCACCCGCAGTTCGACCTCAACCTCGCCGTCGTGCTCGCCGGCTTCGCGTTCGAAGCCTACAGCACCCCACCCGTGAGCCCCCTGTCCCCCTTCTACCCATCATCCTTCAACTGCACTAGTATAGGAATAGGAATAGGAAAATCACGGGAAGTGAGATTGGCATGCATCTTAAATCCTATAGAGAAAGAGATGTCATTTGATGCATAGGATAAGGCCTCCTTTGGTTTAGAGGAATTTCATAGGAATTCTAGAGGATAAGATTCTTATAGAATTTTTGCCTTTAGAGCTCTTTGGTTCATAGGAATGGATTCCTATTCCTACATAGGATTGGTTCCTATCCTCCACATTTCATAGGAAAATAAAAAAGAGCCTAGACTCAATGGAAAAATTCCTTTGGTGTCAACCAAATGACCTCTTGTTTCCTATTCCTACTCATAGGATTTGAGATACATGTCATCTCATTTCCTACAAGATTCCTATTCCTATGATAATCCTATCCTATGAACCAAAAGAAGCCTAAGAATTTTTCCATTGAGTCTAGGCTAATGTTTTTTTTCTTTTGAAATGTGAAGGATTGATTCCTATTCTACATAGGAATAGGAATCCATTCCTACAAACCAAAGGGCTCCAAAGGAATTTTTCCTACAAAGTTCCTATCCTTTGCAATTCCTACAATATTCCTATGAACCAAAGGAGGCTCTAACCAATACTCCCTCCGTCCTTCGAAGAGTGTACTTCCAACTTTCTTGGGAAGTCAAACTTTATGCTTGACTGTATTTATACAATAATACACCAATAGTTATGCCGTCAAATTAGTAGCATTCGATTCATGATATAATATATTTTCATCATATACCTATTTGGTTTCACAAACATTGATATATTTTTTCACAAACTCGGTCAAACTTTCAAATAGTTTGACTCTCCAACAAAGTTGGAAGTATACTCTTTCAAGGATGGAGGGAGAACAACCAAAAGACCGATCTGATGGAAGAGACTAGGCAATATATTTATACGTCAACAAATCCTGTGTGTGTTCCTGGGAGCTGATGGAGGCAAGCGTTCTGTTCGTCTGGTTTGGCAGGCAGATGCGGGCTGGCGCGAGACGGACGCGGCCGAGTGTCAGACGGTGTTCCTATCCGAGTAAGTTGTGGCCGTATCCTTTCCCCACAGAGACCGGATCGTAATGTTTGTGAATTGCGCTGCAACCTGCAAGTATTTGTGGTTCTGACCAACTAGGGCAATGCAATTCTGAAAGCTGTCGTCACTCTAAATGCTGTGAATGGTGCGGTGGATATTGCAGTGTGTTTCTCCATGAAGTATACGATGGCCAACTAGTTGTGAGGCTCAAGAAAGGCAACAGTCTTCCTGCAATGGATCCATGGGTATGGTGATGAATATGTTAGTGAGTAGTTACTGTTTGTTTCTTCAGTATATATATGCTGCATATGTTATTTGTTCATGGCGCTTCAGTTATTTCGTTGCGGAGAATACTGAATAATGGATGGGTATAGTAAAAAATATACTGTCGGTTGCTGAATATAGTTATCTAAGATATCTGGGACAATCTATGGATACTATTCTCAGTTTTAATATAAGTGGCCCAAGAAGTTTGAGAGCTCCCATATTTACTGAATGAATCAGTAGTTTACACATTTTAACTACCATTACATGAAGCTACATGAAGCTCTTTTCTTCTACTTCATCAACAACTTCCTTCTCCTTCCATTTCAGGGTACAAGTGATCCTTATGTAGTTCTACAACTTAACGGTCAAACTGCAAAGAGCCAAATTAAATGGGGGTGAGTAACTCTTTCTTTTTGAGTTGGAAATTTCCTCTTTATATTATGAAAATAATGTATGTGATATATATCACGCCTAATGGGGTTGGTTTCTTGATAAAATGTTTGATACACTTGAGATCGCTATTTTTTTCCATCGTCGCTGGAGTTTCTGATTCCAGCAGTTGATTAATGTAGGACGAAGGAGCCAACCTGGAATCAAGATTTCACATTTAACATTAGGACGTCTCTAGAAAATCTACTCCAGGTATGAAGAAGTAATGTGAGCTCATAGTGATATTGGACTCACTTTAAGCTGTGTACTAGATAATATCTTTGTTGTTGTATAGTTCTGCATCTTGGAAATCAGCGAATACTGTTCAGGTCTACGATAATCCCGAATCTGGTTCTTTAGAGTGAACCAGTGAGGTTTCCATGGTTGCTAAGTTTAATAACACACTAAAATACAAATCTCAGCTCTCTGTTGTGGGGTTAACTCAGAATCAGAGGTATCAGATGACTGGAGTACATGGTGCAAATTCGAAATTTCTTCTATTTAATCAACAAGTAGATGAGCAAACTATACATTACATTGTATAGCAAGTGACATAGCCATATCAACCAATTGTATGCATCTTGTAATTTTCCTTCTAATCACCTACTTCATTATATTCTGGTATCACCACAGATAATATTTGTGCCTTTCTTTTTTTGCATCTGGTGCCATTTTTTTCAATAGGTTGAGGCTTGGGATGCAAACCTTATCACCCCACACAAACGAATGGGAAATGCTGGGTTGTATCTTGAAACACTTTGTGATGGTAACTCTCTGTATTGACCCAAAAAATGACAGTTTGTTCTTTGATACTTCTTTTCGTGATTATAAGGTATTTCAATATGGGGCCATGGATGCTGTTTTACTCATTCTGAGTGGAACTTGTGTCGTGTGTACAGACCCCAATCCAAAATCCATACAGGAATTGAGCTGACCATTTTCCGATCTATGAAGAAATTTGAGACGTACAGAGTTTCCATCTGTTGTGTGTGTGTGTGTGCTTATGGAGTATTGACTCTTAATCGGATAGAAAAATGCTACATTTTGTAACCAGACCAACTTGGGAGCAGATTTTAATAAACCTGTCTCAGTTGAAAAATCAGAGTAACTTACTAATACCACCCATTTGAAAACGTCCAAGATGCAATCTACCAACTGTGTTAGAACTCCTTGGATCAGATACAGTTACTGTTATTGGAACTGTGGTGACGACTGCACATGTTGCTCAATTGCATTCAGCGTTGCTGATCTATACCACTGTATGGCTGTATGCAACTCCTAGAGGAACTATGTCACTCTAACTACTTTATCAGTTATAGCAGTTTGACCAAATGAAAATATGTATAGATCTAGGATGGTAACTTCTTGCCGTGCTAGTTCATTTTTCACAGTGCAAGTGCATGTGATAACATTGCTTTTAGTGCAATCAGACATTATGTTCTCCAATAATATTTAATATGATTATATGAATTCATTTGGAGACTTTTGGGATAACCTTGTTCTTTTTAGGAAATAAACATGACATCACTGTCGAATTAGAAGGCCTTGGTGCTGATGGTGGTGGAACTATTGATTTGGAGGTAAGAATAAGATTTCTACAAGAAAAAAATTAGTCTGGTCATCGCTGTACTCCCTTGGAATGTGTATGCCATAGTGAACTGATCCTTGTTTCCCAGAGGGATACAAAGTACCTTCCTAAAGAAAAATCTCCATTTTTTCTTTCATCCTTCTAAAAGCAAAACCAGCAGAATAATTTTCACAGTTGGCTACTCATTGGTAAAATGGTCTTTCTAATGATGTATAGTCGTATACCGAGGAGTACATAGGCAAATTTCGCTGGTAGTTTACTGCATTTTATATTTATCAGGGATCCCCATCTATTATGCATTGCTGCTGTTCTCCTAGCACAAACAGGTAAGATGGTATACGGACAGCCTACACGTTATCTTCTGTATATCAATAGTTCAGTCCTTAAACAATGCCAGACTTGATTTCAGGTTTATCTTAATTCTTATTATTAACACACTAGGTCAAATACAAGAGTTATGATGACATTGAGCGTGATAAACAATGGTGGAGAACACCTTTTGTGTCTGACTTTCTTGAAGAGAGCAGCCTAGGATCTGCTCTTAGGACGGTCCTTGGATCTGAAACTGTAAATGCAAGCCAGTTCGTGCAATCTGCATTTGGGCAACTGAGTTCTTTAACTGACACAAACCTTCTAAAGTCATCGTCTTCTGATAGTGAAGCTGAGGTTTCTGAAAGGCCTGACGAATCCATGGATAACTCTATTAGTTCAGATGAACTGCAACAGCAGAAGATTGATTCGATAGCTTTTGGAGAGAACTCAGATTCCCTGAGTGAACCTGTAGACACTGCTGCCGTTGTTAACAGTGAGGGAAACACATCAACCGATATGAAGGAACCTGATGAGTACTTCTGGAGTGCTTTCACCAAAACACTCAACCAAAATGTTCTTAAGAACTTTGGATATTCTCTTCCAGAGGCTAAGCAATTGGATGGATTTGACCTGCTAAGTTCACTTGGATCAAAATCACGTGAAATGGCTGAACAGCTATATTTAGAATCTGGACTGGCGACAGCAGATACATCAACCAGTGATGGCAGCGAAACAACTCCTGAACATACAGTCAGTGTTGACAATGAAGATAGCACAAAGCCTGCTAAAGAAGCAGTGCAGGCTTCCTTTCCAGACATTAATGAAGTATCTCGTGATGTATTGTCTCAAACAGAGAATGTACTAGGAGCTTTGGTGATTCTTTCTAAGAACTTCTCATCCCAAGGCAAGGATTCAGTAGACGAAGCAAACCAGAAAGATAATTCGAACGCAGAAGAACAAGGTGCTGCAGATTCTGTTGATGAGGATGGTGCTGCTGTTGCATCCACCGAAGTGTCCATAAATACACAGAAAACAGATGATACACGTCAACTGTTTGCAAGTGCCGAGACTGCTGTGGAGGCATGGGCTATGCTTGCCACTTCAATGGGGCGTTCCAGTTTTATAAAATCAGACTTTGAGAAGATATGTTTTCTGGATAATGTTTCAACGGACACACAGGTGAGTAACGTTAGCTATTGTGGCATCAGTGAGTTTTGCTGTCTCCTTGCCTTTGTGTTGTGTTGCATATGTTAACAAACCTCTGCAGGTTGCCATTTGGCGTGATTCTTCACGAAGAAGACTGGTTGTTGCCTTTCGAGGGACTGAGCAAGTATGCAATAATAACATGAAGGACCCACTTCTATTCTCTGAATGAAATATGTACTAATTAACTTCTCCATCTACCATCTTATTTACTTTGGTTTCTGTGTGTCCTCTCAGACAAGGTGGAAGGATTTGATAACGGACTTGATGCTTGTCCCTGCTGGGTAAGAGTTAACACATCACAGTTTTTTCCCCATTAGTTTCTGCGTTTTCATTTTAAGAATTGCTACCATTAAAATGTACTCCCTCCGTTTCTAAATATAAGTCTTTCTAGAGATTTCAATACAAACTACATACAGATGTATATAGACATATTTTAGAGTGTAGATCCACTCATTTTGCTCCGTATGTAGTCTCTTATTGGAATCTCTAAAAAGACTTACATTTAAGAATGGAGGGAGTATTTTACTTTCTTGTATGTTTACTTAACACAGCATATTTTGAAGTTGATTCCAGACTAAACCCTGAGAGGCTGGGTGGTGACTTCAAACAAGAAGTTCAAGTTAGTAATATATTCTCTGCATTCACTTGTTTATCTGTTTGCTGTCAGTGTAAGCTTACCAGCTTAATGTCATATTATGTTTTAGGTTCACAGTGGATTCTTAAGCGCATATGACTCTGTTAGGAATAGGATCATGGCTCTTGTCAGACACGCCATTGAATATATGTGAGTATTTTATTACTCCCTCCGTCCCAAAATAAGTGACTCAAGTTTGTACTAACTTTGTACTGAGTCACTTATTTTGGGACTGAGGGAGTACAAAATAAGCATCTCTTGTATTGTAAACTAAAGTAGCAGTTAGTCCGAAATGATGCAGCAGGAAAAACTCAAGTTGTACCTTTTGTGCTATCAATCCTTTTTTTCAATTAGTTCTCGCTAACCTTATTCATAGAGCATCTTATTTCTCCACTGTAGGGATGAAGAAGATGCAGAAACCATACCTACGTGGCACGTCTACATAACTGGACATAGTTTAGGTGGAGCACTGGCAACCCTTCTCGCTCTTGAACTTTCATCAAGTCAAATGGCTAAGTAAGCTTGACTTGATTTTGATCCATAACCTTGTTGTTTCATATAGACAATATGATTCCATTCAGTCCAGGGTTTACGTGGAAAGAAGATTCAGTCAAACATCTAACACACGAGACAATCTTAGTTAAGTGATACCAAATACTTGGCTAAAATGCTTTGACGAAGTTTTAACTGTCCCACCCTAGAATTACAAAACCTTAGCCCGTGTAACAAAGAAAGAGAGCATCGTCAGGATGCTCTTTCATTTTATTTTAAGTTTTGCTAAACACGTAATGCTTAATAGAATTTACAGTGCACAACTAACACCTGGCTTCCAACTTATTTTTGCTTCTGTTATAAACGTGTCAACATAGTACACCAAAGATATGTATGTATGCTATTTACCTCTTGTCCTGCAGTTTGCAAAATTTATATTCGGTGGATGCTCATATTTTTTTCATGTCCCCTTGTATAGGAATGGTGTTATATTCGTGACAGTGTACAATTTTGGCTCTCCTAGAGTTGGAAATAGAAGGTTTGCTGATGTCTACAATGCGGTAACTGAATTTTGCAACTCTATTCATAGACCATTTACTAAATAGAAACATGCTAAAATTCAACTGCGAATCATGGAGGGCTGTTTTCATGTATTGAATCATGTGTAAATGTATCATTATATGAATTAAGTTGGTAGTGCAGATTGTGATCACAGCCTGTTTTTTGAATTTGAACTTTTTTTGGATAAATATATGCAGAAAGTAAAAGATAGCTGGAGAGTTGTCAATCATCGAGATATCATTCCAACAGTGCCACGTCTTATGGGCTATTGCCATGTGGAAACACCAGTTTATCTTAAATGTGGAAATCTAACAGATGCACTGGTAAAATTGTTTTGTATAACCTTTTAGTCTCAATCCACCTTTTTTTCTAATAGTATATTTGGTTAAGTATTGTCAACATTTCCTGCTTTAATCCTTCATATCTTCAAGTTTTCACACGAACTTAGAACTGCATTTGTATTCTGACACAGGCAAAGGAAATTTTGGATGAAGACCAAGGTGATGAGATAGGCGAGTACACCCCTGACGTGCTTGTTAGTGAATTTGTGAGTGTCTTTTTCTCCTTACCATAGTGACATTGCTTGCAGATTACCAACCACAAGCTGATATGTTTACCTGTATAGGAAATGCCACAAGAAGATTTGTATTCTAGTTTTTAGCAATATGGGTGCGTTTGATTTTAGCCCAAGCTAGCCCTACCAAGATTTGGCTAGCCAATATTTTTGGTCAATGTTAGCAAAAAAAATGTAACTATAGTTGGCTGGAGGGCATATGTATGCCAAAGTATTGGCAACCATCCAAACAAGAGCCAAATTTTTGGCTATTGCGAAAAAACTGGCATGGCTGATTTTGGTCACCATCCAAACATACCCTATAAATAGTCATATGTTATTTTAAGCATGAAACATTAGGAAGAGAAAAAATAATGCATAGCTAAATAAAATTGATGTTACTCAAATTGTATTTGACTAGTTGGGCATATTAAACTCTTTCCAGATGAAAGGAGAGACACAGCTTGTGGAAAAACTACTCCAGACGGAGATAAATCTACTTCGCTCAATCAGGGATGGCTCAGCTCTTATGCAGCACATGGAAGACTTTTACTACGTCACACTTCTAGAGGTTTCTTGCATCATTTAGTCTGCCTTCTGCTTAAGAACTACTCTCCATTCCAAAATAGATGACTCAACTTTGTACTAAAGTTAGTACAAAGTTGAGTCATCTATTTTGGAACGGAGGGAGTATCTCTGCTATTTTTACTCCGCAACTCATGCCAAAAGCTTCTCCAAGAGAACATAATAACAAAAACAATTGAATTGATGCAGACTGTGAGATCAAGGTACCAATTGGTTGATGATGCAAGCCAAGAATAGCACCAAATTGACTGCGTGGTCCTATTAAAGTTGTGAGCTGGAACTTCCCAGACCTGACTCGCACTGGAAGGAACAGGATATTAAGGTACCCTTGAATCAAAGCATGCACATATTGCATAATTTATGCTCTTTTTCGAGTGCATGTATTGCGCTTTAGTCATTCATATTCAGACTAGTCTTCGATTGCACAGTTAGCTAGTGACCGGTGTTTTTTGTTTCCTTCATTTTTACCGCAACAAAAAGTATTTGTTCTTACTATGTTGTCTGATCCTGCATTTGAGCTTGCAGGGTTACTAAGTGCTCAGCTTCGTTCAACAGATACGTATATTAATGGAGCATTTGCAACCAAAGGAAATCTGATGTAGAAGACAATCTTGTCGGCAAATTGTTGCCTGCCTAATCATATGCCAACATATTTCTGGCTGGTGAGTGTAACCAATTGGGAGGTCTGCTCCGAAGACGTGTATTCGCCATTTACAGGCCACAAGGTGTGTGTATAACAAAGCCTCGACTAAGCCGGACAGCTATCAGATGGATCTAGTCTACACATTACGAATGTGAATGTGCTTGGCCTATCCTCATCGGCGTTCATGCTTCTCAGCTGTGATTTGTCTGCCAGAACATTCATGTGAAAAGCCATGTAAACAATGCCCTTTCGCTCCCAAGTGCTTTGAATCATAACAATAGAAACTCAAATTTCTCGGTTAAGGGACCCCTGATGTATCTCCCAGAAGTAAGTAGTTGTTATGATGAAAAGCGGTCGGATAACAGACCTCTATTATCCTGACTGAAACGTTTATCTTGGATATGAAGTTGGGTACAAATATGGATGTTGGTAAATACTAACTTCAGAGTATCCAGAACATGAGCAAGAGAAGAATACTGGTAAGATCGCCCTTTTCCCTGAACAATAGCGTGCAATACAAGTGAAGCTACGTGGCATAGAGGCTCAAAAAAGGACCCTGTTAAGCCAAACACTAACAGTCTGTGGGACACTTAAGCAATGTAACTAGCGCCTCGGCTACTCCAGCTACTAGATCGCAGCAGCAAATTCCCACAGCTATATTAACTAGAGCTGCCTCATTACCATTTTGTGATGTGAAAACTAAATTCATGCGGCCAATATGCTTTGCTGCTTCAGGTAAGAAAAATATGCTTCACTTGTTATCTGGGAGGCACTGTCCTAGGCCCTGGATTCAAGATCCAACGATCTGATGGTTCTTTCCTGTACCTACTTAAGGATCGAGCGGGAAATCCATCATCTCTGCAGACCCAGTATTTGGCGGGAAATCCATCATCTCTGTCCATGAGATTCAACAGGCCGGTACAGCATGCTGCGAAATACTCCCTCCGTCCACTAGTGTCAAAAAAACGTCTTACATTACTGGGACGGAGGGAGTATTTGACAAAGATTCAAGCAGGGTGAAACAGAAAAACCCCGAAGGTGTAGACCATTCTGGGAAGACTATCTTTCATGATAAAACGAGTGCTGACCCTTTCACAACAAGTCACCAACTCAATGTGTGTTGTTGCCTTCTAGCCTTTCTACTGTTGGGTGTGAAAACAATGCGTACTCAGATGATAAAAGAAAGAACTGGAGGAGAACACATAAATCTCTCCAATAGTAGACCTAAAAGGCAAATCATAGGAGTAGGACCTAAAACGATGAGTACTCTGGTAGCAAGTTGGCGCGTCGACCAAGAACATGTTGAAGCCTCCGACTAATCCTGGGACCAAAATGTATTTATGTTTTTTTTTATAAACTTCTTCTTCTTTATTCATTCATAAGTAAAGTAGCATCGTTTACAAGTAAAGGGATAACCTCATTAGAGGCGTTATCCATCCAAACACTCGAAGAAGAAAACCTAGCTAACCTTGCTAGTTCATGAGCTACTCGATTATATTCCCTATTACAATGATCATAAATGACATGGAAAAAACCTAATGACATGAAATAATAGTCGTCTATAATGGATGAAGCGACTGAAGAAGAGTAGCCTTGGCTCAACGCATTCACCACCTCCACGCTATCCGAAGTCACTTCAATCTTACTACATCCAACGGTATTAGCAAGATTCAAACCAAACCTCACTGCAATTGCTTCTGCTGTGAACAAGTCAAAGCAAAGGTCCATCTTTTTATTAGCAGCCGCTATAAATTTCCTCCCATGGTCCTGGATAACTGCTCCAAATGTTGCTGCGAGTGTGTCACTATCAAATCCCGCGTCAACATTTAATTTCACGTAACCATACTTTGGTTTCAACCAAGCATCTGAACGGACGTGAGCCTTTGGGCTATAAGAGATGGTATAATTTGCTACTAAGCCTCTCACTGACATATTGATTTGATATGCACTTTGAGTTTCTTCGTCATGTGTCAATTTTCGCCTTTCATACCACAGATACCAAGCCGTCGTTGCCATCGTTTCTCTGAACTTCGGCAAGCCCAACACTTGAATTTGTTGTTCTGGATGGCACAAAAGATGTGCCAACACAAGCTCACCTGCCTTGTCAACTTTCAGTGCCTGTTTGATAACAAGCTCAAGACCGAGCATCTTCCACACGTCCATTGCCAATTTGCATTCGAACAACATATGTCTTATGTCATCAGGCCCCTGGTTACAGGCTAGGCAACTCGGATGTATTTATGTTTCTATTTCAACCATACAAACCTAAATTTGCAGTTGTGATAATCAGAGAGTTTAACTTGGTAAATGAATATCAACTTACAAAAAAAACTACTGTCTTTGTTCCCATGGTTGATAAGGAAAGTCAAAGTACAACAAACAAATGGACAAAAATATACATTCCCACACGTACATCAACAGTTCATATAGTGTCCACAGCCATTGCTGATTGTATAATTGCTGGTAACCCAAATAGGATAGATGGCGCGCAAGGATACAGAACCTCAAACTCAGGTAGGAAATCATGCTTCATGCTTTATCTGGGAGAAACTAGAGAGGATGGCTGATCTTGCATTAGCTAACTCCACAATTAGTTCAAGTGCTACATGAAACAAAAATATCAGTTAGATCAACATAAAGATTAAAGCAGAGTTTGTTCTTTGTTAGAAACAGAACCTGTTTCAAAGGAAACTTGGGCCGTTCGCAGTTTTGGAGACACCAATGCTCCAAAGACTGATAATGCTTTTGATCTCGCCTTTTGAACCTTAGGTACAAAGCAAAAGAAGAATCAATAGAATTTAAGCATTTACAAATTATACAACTTTCTTATTTATGGGCCAATATGTAGCTGTGTTGTGCGGCTCAGTTTCTGGCCCCTGACTGAATCTGCTGTTTTTCATCATTTTCAGATACGATTGCCAAATTCTGAGTTTACTAGCACAAATGTCAAACTTGGGTACAGTTCACAAGCCAGGCTTGTTGGTATTGATCTAGGCCCAATGGGCTGAAGGATAACTTAACGTTAAGGGGAGGTGGTCACAAACCAACGTTCGTACCCCTTTGACCCTAAGTCCCCAACTAACGCGCCCTGATCGCCAGCACCATATATATATAAAGAGGAGTGACAGCCGGCCACACACGATCTGACTTGTTCACGTTCATCTATCTACTCTGCCTCCTACATCCCAAAACCCCTAATCTGATCTGGGGGAGCGTTGTGCGACAGGAAGACCTCCGACCTTTGCTCCCGTAGCAGGGCAGTGCCGCTGGCGCTCGGAGGGACGCTGCAATCCGCTGCAATCGACCACACCGAGCCTGCATCATGCCTACATCAAGCAGGCACGAGACATCACATCATCAACACCAATGTCTGCTCCCATTGGCGGTAAGATCCTAAACCACCCTTGCTTCATTGCACAATTATTACGTGATCTGATGCTAGGATTACGATCCTATAATATCATGCCCAATGAATTATATCCAACAATGGTATCAGAGCTACTTATGCCTAGATTAGATTCCTAATGACGGTATGTTCATGTTAATGATCATGATTAACTACTAAAGATTATTGTTTAAGTCTAATGGTTAATGCATATTGATTAATGGCCTATGTTAAAGTAAAATGATTAATGTATAGGCTTAATAGGTTTGGGTCAAGGCCTAAATAGCTATGGGTTAGTGCTAATTAGGTAATTATTGTTAAGCTTCATGTACTAGCCACCGCAACCAAAAGTACGAACTAATGGAAAGGGCTAGGCAACCCACATATACACTTCAACACCCCCTCTCGTGTATAAATTAAATGCCAGAGGGTGATTCGATCCCAAGATCAACAATTCAGCAGCTTCACGTGCTAGCCACAAAACCAAGCTACTATTATGTGCAATAGAAAGAGACTAAATATATTTTATCCATTAACGGTATAGTGCCCCAGCCTCCGCACAAAGGCTGCTTCTCTCGCCGCTTCAGCTGCTTCGTACAGCCCAAGGCCCAGGCAGGGCAACATAGCAACAATCCTATAATCTGCATTTTTTCATGTTTGTTCACTTGTTAAATAGTCCCACCTTGCTTTTTTACGTTGAATCCCATCAATTTATATGCATCCCCGAGTTACCTTGGGTATCAACAAGCTGTCTTGGAAATTGATAAGCAGAGGGTGAGACGCTGATATGATTTATCCCTTGGGAAACAGAAGAGAGGCTGCGGAAGCGAGATTAAATTGCTTGGATCAATGATGGTAAAGGCCCCATTAAATTGGAAGCATTAATTGCGGGAGTTCAATTGAAATTTAGGTCTCCATGCTGCCGGGTGGCACCGCCCAGATGTTGCCGTGCCGCATTGGTGAGCGTTTTTGGTGGATGAGGCGAGTAGAGTTTTCTTCACATTGCAGCATGAGGCATTCTACTTGCACACACAGGTTTCACTAAATTCAAGTATTTATCAATTCTGCAAAGCACAGGCATATGTGCTAGTAGCAATAAGAACAAGACGAATTGGCAAAATCAAGAAACCCCCAAATTTTCCCTAATTCGACTGAAACCCGAACCCTAATTAAGACAATCCCCCATCAAAGCCCAAATGTTGAAATTGAGAAAAGAAGAAGATTTGGGGCTCACCAAATGAGTTCGCGTCGTGCTCTTTGACGTCAGCGACACCGCCTTCGCTCGGGGCCAGGCACGAAAAGAAGCAGAAGAGACTGTTGCGCTCATGGACACTAGCTGTCCGCGCCTTGCACGCCGGCGTCGCCTACAAAGATTGCACCGGCAGTCGCCGGTACAAGCGTCCCCAATGACGCCACTGATGGGCCATGTGTGTGTGTTGCCAATAGCCACACTCGGCATAGGAGCGCGCGGGACTCGGTTCACTGCACGCTGCTTCGTCGAGCACAGCCAGCGCGCCGACATGGTCAACGAACTTGGGTCGCCGCTCCGAAAATCAAGGGAGACATGGGAAATGAAGCTAGGGTTTTGATCCGGAGCCGTTTTGTTCCGCCTCATATTGATCCCAATCGTTGATTCGATCATACGATTGAAACTGACGCGCAAGTGGGCTTTTGGGTCTTGGCAGACCAATTATGGTCATGGGCCGAGGCCTAGGTTGTGTTGGCCCGACGGGGTTATATTTTTCCTTGAAGATTCTTTCTTGCTGGGCGAATAAATAACATGCAGCAACGGGTTATTGAGCCTAAACTGATGTTCTGCACATTTTTCTTTTTATTTACTGCATTTATGTATTATGATTAATCTCAAAATCAGTATGTTTTTGCACTGTTGTAAATTGAAAATAGGCAGAAAATATGTTGTAAATTATGATTTACTATTCTGAATAGAATGGAACCAAAAGAAATATGCAGTTAACCTCTATGTCATCATTATGGCATAATTATGAGGTCTCTTGGTAATATCAATAAATGATGTGTTAATAATGTTAAAAAAATTGATTTTAGCTTTGAGATTAATCTGATCATCATTGCAATTCCGACCGATGTTGTTTTGCAATGTTTCAATCGCCCTCCATTAATTTCTTACTTATTTCTACCCAACGGTGATATAATTTGGAATTAATTTTGCATGCAAATTGATCAAACCAACTTAGGGTTATTTTTCATGCAATTTTATTCAATTATTATGTTCTTTGCCTTTACTTACGAATATTGTAAAGTTGTGACAACTCCCAATCCTCGTGGTTTCAAGAACAACAATTTCCAGACATGAAAAGACTCTGTTGCACTTAGGCCGGCAAGGAGTGAACCTCACTTTGAGCAAAAGTAAGTCATAGGAGCCTAAAAAGGATGTCAGTGGGTATGCTGACCTTAAAAAGGCCTATGATGTTAAAATTGAGAAATGGGACTCCTCATTATGAATTTCTAATAAAACTCTATCGCCGTGAACGAGAATGTTGCTGAATATTTAAAATCAATGAAGGAACAGTTTAAGGGCTTAGAAAAAGTATATGCCGATGAGCTCTTACATAAGATGCTTGCCAAATATGATGGGCACGGAAATGTGAGGGAACATATCTTAAGTATGAGCAATGCTTCGGCAAAGCTCCTTTGACATGAGCTATGCGCCACTTTTATTATTTTGAGCTTTGCTGAAGGATTGCTCATACTTAAGATATGTTCCTTCACATTTCCGTGCCCATCATATGTGGCCAGAAGCTTATGTAAGAGCTTTTTCTGAGCCCTTAAATTGCTCCTCCACTGATTTAAATATTCGGCATTCTCTTTCATGGGAATAGCCCCTTTTATATCAATTGAGATAGAGAAATTCATAACAAGGAGTCTCATTTCTGAACTTTAATATCATAAGCATTTGTAAGGTCAGCATACCCAGTGGCACCATTTTAGGTTCCTCTAGTTTACTTTCCCTCAAATCAAGGTCATGTCAACCTAAGTGCAACAACAACGAGTCTTTCCATGCCTGGAAATTATTTCCAGTAAGCGGCTCGATGTTCTTGAAACCATGAGGATCAAAAGTTGTCATAATTTCAAAATATTCATAAGGAGAAGAACATAACTGAATAAAATTGCACAAAAATTACCCCTACGTTGGTTTGATCAATTTGCATGCAAAATTAATAAAATTGCAAAACAACATTGGTCGGAATTACAATGATGTTAATATCACTTTTCAACATTATTAAGACATCAATTATTGATATTACCGAGACCTCGTAATTATGCCATAAAAATGGCAGCCATTAATTGCATAAATTTTGCTGAAAATGGAATTGTTGTCCAATATTCAATGCCAGGTGAACCTCAGAAAAATGGAGCAGCTGAGCGTCGCAACCACACCCTTATGGATATGATGCGGAGCATGCTTATTCATGCAAGTTTACCAGTAAGTCTATGGAGTATGGATGGAGGCATTGAAAATAGTTGCACACATCCTGAATCTTGCTCCAACTAAGTCAGCACCAAGCACAACTTAAGAGAAGTGGACGGGAAAGAAACCGAGCTTGAATTACTAACGTCAGTGGGGCTGCCCTGCTGAAGGTAAAGTATTCAATCCACAAATTAAGAAGTTGGACCAAAAGACAGTTGATTTTTTTTTCATTGGGTACCCTCACACACCCAAAGTGGTCGGACCCTTCCCCGAACCCTGCGCAAGTGGGAGCTATGTGCACCATACTCATAGAGGAAAAGGATGTCATTTTTATTGCTAGGGTCATACCACCAAGTTTGTGGAGACCAGACAAGCGGTGTTTTTTGAAGATAATGAAGTCACTAAGGTTAGGGCAATTGATCTTGAAGAGAAGCAGGTGTATGTTCCATCCCCGATTATCCAAAAGAACTTTACCCCTACGCCCAATATGCACGGGGCACCTACTGGTGATCCTGAATCTGATGTGGATCCTCAGCATAATTAGGATTCTTAACCCAATGATGATCCTCACCCCGATGTTAATCCTCACCCTTCCGGTGCAAGAAGAAATGTACTCCTTCCATCCCCCATAATGTAAGACGTTTTTTTACACTAGTAGTGTCAAAAAACGTCTTACATTATGGGACGGAGGAAGTATAAATTAATGAGCATGTGAGAAGACCACACAATTGGAAAGAAAACGAACCACCCTGAGCGACTTTGTCACTTACATGAGCAAGGATGTAAGTGACATGGGGAAGGTAGAAGATCGGACCTCAAATAAGGAAGCCACTAAAAATGAAAATTTGTCCAAATTGTTACCCGCCATGGAAGACGAATTGAAGTCCATGAGCTCAAACGATGTTTCAGACTTAGTAGAAGTTCCAGATGGAGCCAAAATGACAGGCTGCAAGCGGGTCTAGGAAACCAAATATGATTCCAAAGGGAACGTCGAAAGGTTCAAGCGACACTTGTAGCAAAAGGTTTCACACATAGGGAAGGGATCAATTGGATGATTATGATTTAGAACTACATCAAATGGATGTTAAGACGACATTCTTGAATGGCAACTTGAACAAAGATGTTTACATGACTCAACCGGAAGGTTTTGCTGTGAAAGGAAAAGAACGCATGGCATGTCGTTTAAAGAAGTCCATATATGGCTTGAAGCAAGCTTCAAGGCAATGGTACCTCACCTCAAGTTCGATGAGGTTATAAGAACTTTTCATTTTAAAGAAAATGAAATGGAAAACTGAATATATGTTAAATTTAAAGGTAGTATGTTCACAATCCTAGTCCTATATGTGGATGACATTCTGTTGGCTTGCAGCGATAAGGATATGATGCATGAGACCAAGAGATTTGTCTTCAAATTATGATATGAAGGATCTCGGTAAAGTCTTGTATGTCCTTGGCATTGAGATTCATCGAGATGGGTCCAAATGAACATTGGGACTATCTCAAAAGGCATACTTTGAGAGAGTGCTAAAGAAATACAATAGGCATAAGTGCTCTTCCTCGCCTGCCCCTATAGTCAAGGGTGATAAGTTTGGGACATTCCAATGTCCAAGGAACCAAAATGAAACTGATAGATGAAATCGGTTCCTTACGCTTAAGTTGTTGAAAGCATCATGTATGCTCAAGTATGTACACGCCCAGACCTAGCTTTGGTAACTGGATGCTTGGTAGATTCCAATCTAATCCAGGACCAGACCACCTGGAAGGCCACAAAGAAAGTGGTGTTACATGGAAGGCACTAAGAATTTCATGCTTACATATAGGAAGTCTGATAACCTAGAAGTTATTGGTTATTCAGACTCTGATCTTGCCAGGTGTGTGGATAGTAAAATCCATGTCAGATTATATATTCACACTCACTGGAGGAGATATCATGGAAAAGCTCCAAGCAAACGATAAATGCCTCATTTACGATGCATGCGGAATTAATAGCATCCTATGAGGCCACCGGGCAGGCTGTATGGCTGAAGAATTTCATTCCCGGACTTAAAGTGGTACAGAACATTTTCAAACCACTAACATTGTACTGTGATAATGAACTCGCAGTTTTCTATGTGAGTAACAACATGTCAAGTGTTCCTACCAAGCACATTGACATAAGGTATCATGTTGTGAAAGATAGAATCCCATATCAAACTATTAATGTTAAGCATATCAATACGACAATGCTTGCAAATCCACTTACTAAAGGCTTACCACAAAGTATTTTTTGAGCATCTCGCCGGCATGGGTTTAATGGAAGTCTTTTGATCTTGGAAATATGGGACCACTAATATGAACCACTAGTATGATCCCTCGCAAACCTCGCCATCGGCTCCTCGTCGCTTTCCTTGATGTTGTCCGGCTCCTTAACAACAATGCAGGGGCCAGCTTGACCTGGCTGGACTCAATAGTCACCGGCGGCCCGAAAAGCTCCTTCGCCTGCCGAGACTCAATCTCCGAAAAGTTGAGCCTCTCGCGCGCCAAGGGGCTCCACGCGGCGATGTCGACCATCGGCAAGGTGCCAAGCCAGTACCATCGGCCACCATGCTATAACTCGTTGCCGAACCAATCGGACGGCTGAAGCCCCACCCCTCCCTGAAGCCGGCTTTGCCCTTACCGTTTGGCAGCATGGCGGCTGCGGCGGGTCAGCCGGGGAAGGAGGCAGAGATGACGAGAGGTGAGGAGGATCAGGCGGCGGCGCGACAGATGTGGTGAATTTCGACTGTGGATGCGGCGGATTTCAGCAGATTACGGCAACAATGGCGCGATTTTGTCGGTTTGACGGCTGGGGATGAAGAGAGACGAGTGGATTCGGCGGTCGCGGATCTGGAGGCGGCGGCGGCGTGGGCGGTCAGGCGCAGCTGTGGTTGGAGGTCGCGGGGGCTGGCTGCAGGCCATTTTGGTTTTGCAGCAGCTGCCCGCATGTACATTTGCAGCACTGGCTGCCGCATTTTAGGGCTGCCCAAAAAAAGTTTTGCAAAATTTTTGTGATGGGGCAGCTATGGAGGACGTTTGTTTGGTCCCAAGTGCCCTAAAAAGAGCTAGTGCCCTAAAATAGGGCAGCTACTGGAGATGCTCTAATCTGATCTAGGGGAGAGTTGCGCGACGGGAAGACCTCCTCCAACCTCTGCTCTGGTACCAGGGCAGTGCCGCTAGTGCCCAAAGGAACGCCGCTATCCGTTGCGATCGAGTACGCCAAGCTTGCATCAAGCAGGCATGGGACATCGCATCATCAACACCAATGGCTGCTCCCATTTGTGATAAGATCTTAACCCACCCTCTGCTCATTATGCAATTAGGTGATCTGATGCTAGGCTTACGATCCTATAATGTCATGCCTAATGAACTATATTCAACAAGACTAACTTCAGAAAAACATGTCAAACCTGAGTGTCGCTTTTATACTACAATATTTGCATGCCTTGAAACTTCATTTTGATGTACAAACAGGTCTGGCCTGTGGCATATTAGTGTGAGGCTTGACCAAATTAACCGCTCAAACACATAAAACTTTGTTTCATTGACTTACACCGATTCATCACAACTGGTGCTCTATTTATGTTGCTTTTAAGAAGATTCACCGGAAATTTCTCTCTATCTTTACCTAGAGTTGGCACATTCACTTTGATAAAACAACACTAGTCCAATTTATACGATTTGCATATGTTGCCTTTACCTGCCAAATTTTCAAAAGATAACAGGCTTTTATATTGCACTTTACCTGACTGTTAACGTCAACACCAGTAGAAGACTTTGCAGTAGTTGCATCTGATTCATTACTACTATCTATCTAACAAAAAAAGATTTGAATGTGAGAAAGGGAAATTAATTAACACATATGAACACTAAAAAAAAGTAGAAATAGTGCACCTGGGGTAGCAGCTGATCCTCTGTACCTTAGTTTTGCTGTAGCGCTATCCTGCGCACAGACAATATCACTGGAGTTTGATTCTTCTTGCAAGCACCACTTTGATAGAGAAAAATGTGGGTTTGATTCTGAAACATGATTAAAGAAAAGCTCATGACTTGCACATTGAACTATAACTCTAGTAGTTTGGAGAAGATACAAAGATTAGACTCCATAAGAAAACAAGGATGATTGCCATAGCAGCTCTGAGTTGTCGATAACGATTGTCAACTGAAATAATACACAGGTGGTTACCTGATGGTTGCAAGTCTGCAGGATAAACTACTTGCAGCTTAGTGGCTGCAGATTGCTCTTTATGATCAAACAGCATACTTGAAACACGTGATGCGCCCATCGAGTGGCGAGCACTTGCCAGATCAAGCCAACCCTAAGAAAATAAAGAACATCATTCACGTTTATTTCTGAACCGCAACAGTACAGTACTGCATTAGGCAAACAGTTCTCCAGTAAATTCTCACAAAAGCACTGTCGCATAGCAACTTTCGAACTAGATGCAAAAAACCTAGATCCGGATGGTAGGTAGCAATACAACATGGATAAAATCATCAGAGCAAACTACTGCTCAGCAACCTTCTTTCTACTCTGAAGGTTGAAATTGCATAACAGCTTTTTTTCTGTACCTGGCGAAGAGCGGAGGAGAGCGAATCCATCAGGAGGAGGTAGCCGTCCGCCGAGTCCATGAATCGCAGGATCTCTTCGTCGTCTCCCCCGAGTTCCTCCGCCGCCGCCGCCGTATTATTGGTCTCTTCCACTCGAGGGACCGGTCCCATGTGCTGCAGCACCTCCCCTGCCGCCGCCGTCGCCGTGGCCATCGATCCAATCCTGACACGCCCAAACCCTTTTGGTGAGAAAAATTGATCGGTTTGGGGATCTGCCAGCGAATTGGCCGAGGCGAGGTCCAAGGAGACTCGGTGTTGCTTAAAGATCCGTGCCAAGACGGTGATATTGACCGTACCTATAGCACGACCTCAAAATTCAAGGTTTTTTTTTCCTTACAATTACAAATCCTCTATTTCCTAAATAAATACTCGCAACTTCGGGCTTTTCTTATGTGATGATCTTCGAATATGTTCCTCTATAATTTAATATTGGGCAGTGCGACGCGTTCGCCGGCTGATAAACTGGTTAGATCAACCGCCTCGGTAGCCATCAGATCTACCGCCCCAGTCAACCAAGAACCTTTGCAACAACTAGCTTATTGCGCTTAGGGGCTTTGAAAGAAGGGCCTTGTTGCAAAGGTCCACCGAAACAAAGCGGCTGCCCCGCTGATACGTCTTCAATGTATCTATAATTTTTGATTGCTCCATGCTATATTATCTATTGTTTTGAACATTATTGGGCTTTATTATCCACTTTTATATTATTTTTGGGACTAACCTATTAACCGGAGGCCCAGCCCAGAATTGCTGTTTTTTTCCTGTTTTAGGGTTTCGAAGAAAAGAAATATCAAACTAAGTCCAAACGGAATGAAACCTTCGGAAACGTGATTTTCTCATCAGATAAGACCCAGGAGACTTGAACCTCCGTCAAGAAAGTCACGAGGCGGTCACGAGGGTGGAGGGCGCGTCCCCCTGCCTCGTGGGCCCCTCGAAGCTCCACCGACGTACTTCTTCCTCCCATATATATCCGCCCAAACGATCAGATACGGAGCCAAAAACCTAATTCCACCGTCGCAAGTTTCTGTATCCATAAGATCCCATCTTGGGACCTGTTCCGGAGCTCCGCCAGAGGGGGCATCGGTCACGGAGGGCTTCTACATCATCATCCAAGCCTCTTCGATGAAGTGTGAGTAGTTTATTTCAGACCTACGGGTCCATAGCTAGTAGCTAGATGGCTTCTTCTCTCTTTTTGGATCTCATCTCCCCCTCTCTCGTGGAGATATATTCGATGTAATCTTCTTTTTGTGGTGTGTTTGTTGAGATTGATGAATTGTGGGTTTATGATCAAGTCTATCTATGAATAATATTTGAATCTCCTCTGAATTCTTTTATGTATGATTGGTTATCTTTGCAAGTCTCTTCGATTTATCAGTTTGGTTTGGCCTACTAGATTGGTTGTTCTTGCCATGGGAGAAGTGCTTAGCTTTGGGTTCGATCTTGCGGTGTCCTTTGCCAGTGACAGAAGGGGCAGCAAGTCACGTATTGTATCGTTACCATCGAGGATAACAAGATGGGGTTTTATCATATTGCATGAAACTATCCCTCTACATCATGTCATCTTGCTTAAAGGCGTTACTCTGTTTTTAACTTAATACTCTAGATGCATGCTGGATAGCGGTCGATGAATGGAGTAATAGTAGTAGATGCAGACAGGAGTCGGTCTACTTGTCTTGGACGTGATGCCTATATACATGATCATACCTAGATATTCTCATAAATATGCTCAATTCTGTCAATTGCTCAACAGTAATTTGTTCACCCATTGTAGAATACTTATGCTCTTGAGAAAAGTGTTGGGGAACGTTGCAAAAAACAAAAAATTTCCTACGGTTTCACCAAGATCCATCTAGAAGTTCATCTAGCAACGAGTGATTGGATTGCATCTACATACCTTTGTAGATCACGCGCGAAAGCGTTCAAAGAACGGGGATGAGGAAGGCGTACTCGACGTGATCCAAATCACCGGAGATCCTAGCGCCGAACGGACGGCACCTCCGCGTTCAACACACGTACGGTCAGCGTAACGTCTCCTCCTTCTTGATCCAGTAAGGGGAAAGGAGAGGTTGAGGGAGATGGCTCCAACAGCAGCACGACGGCGTGGTGGTGATGGAGCTGCAATACTCCGGCAGGGCTTCGCTAAGCACTATGGAGGAGGAGGATGTGTTGGAGAGGGAGAGGGAGGCACCAAAGGCGTGGTTGAGAGGCCCTCCTTCCCCCACTATATATAGGGAGCCCGGGGGGGGCGCCGGCCTAGGAGATCCAATCTCCTAGGGGGCGGCGGCCAAGGGAGGACTCCCTCCTCCCCAAGGCACCTAGGAGGTGCCTTCCCCCTTTGGGGCTCTTCCCTTCTAGAACCCTAGGCGCATGGGCCTCTTGGGGCTGGTGCCCTTGGCCCATATAGGCCAAGGCGCACCCCCTACAGCCCATGTGGCCCCCCGGGGCAGGTGGCCCCATCCGGTGGACCCCCGGGATCCTTCCGGTAGTCCCGGTACAATACCGGTGACCCCGAAACTTGTCCCGATGCCCGAAATAGCACTTCCTATATATAATTCTTTACCTCCGGACCATTCCGGAACTCCTCGTGACGTCCGGGATCTCATCCGGGACTCCGAACAACATTCGGGTTACTGCATATACATATCCCTACAACCCTAGCGTCACCGAACCTTAAGTGTGTAGACCCTACGGGTTCGGGAGACATGTAGACATGACCGAGATCGCTCTCCGGTCAATAACCAACAGCGGGATCTGGATACCCATGTTGGCTCCCACATGTTCCTCGATGATCTCACCGGATGAACCACGATGTCGAGGATTCAAGCAACCCCGTATACAATCCCTTTGTCAATCGGTACATTACTTGCCCGAGATTTGATCGTCGGTATCCCAATACCTCGTTCAATCTCGTTACCGGCAAGTCACTTTACTCGTACCGTAATGCATGATTCCGTGACCAGACACTTGGTCACTTTGAACTCATTATGATGATGCATTACCGAGTGGGCCCAGTGATACCTCTCCGTCATACGGAGTGACAAATCCCAGTCTTGATTCGTGTTAACCCAACAGACATTTTCGGAGATACCCGTAGTATACCTTTATAGTCACCCAGTTACGTTGTGACGTTTGGTACACCCAAAGCACTCCTACGGTATCCGGGAGTTACACGATCTCATGGTCTAAGGAAAAGATACTTGACATTGGAAAACTCTAGCAAACGAACTATACGATCTTGTGCTATGTTTAGGATTGGGTCTTGTCCATCACATCATTCTCCTAACGATGTGATCTCGTTATCAATGACATCCAATGTCCATAGTCAGGAAACCATGACTATCTGTTGATCAACGAGCTAGGCAACTAGAGGCTTACTAGGGACATGTTGGTGTCTATTATTCACACATGTATTACGATTTCCGGATAACACAATTATAGCATGAATAAAGACAATTATCATGAACAAGGAAATATAATAATAATGCTTTTATTATTGCCTCTAGGGCATATTTCCAACAGTCTCCCACTTGCACTAGAGTCAATAATCTAGTTACATTGTGATGAATCGAACACCCATGGAATTCTAGTGTTGATCATGTTTTGCTCTAGGGAGAGGTTTAGTCAACGGATCTGCTACATTCAGGTCCGTGTGTACTTTACAAATATCTATGTCTCCATCTTGAACATTTTCACGAATGGAGTTGAAGCGACGCTTGATGTGCCTTGTCTTCTTGTGAAACCTGGGCTCCTTGGCAAGAGCAATAGCTCCAGTGTTGTCACAGAAGAGCTTGATCGGCCCCGATGCATTGGGTATGACTCCTAGGTCGGTGATGAACTCCTTCACCAAAATTGCTTCATGCGCTGCCTCCGAGGCTGCCATGTACTCCGCTTCACATGTAGATTCCTCCACGACTCTTTGCTTGCAACTGCACCAGCTTACTGCCCCACCATTCAAAATATACACGTATTCGGTTTGTGACTTAGAGTCATCCAGATCTGTGTCGAAGCTAGCGTCGATGTAACCCTTTACGACGAGCTCTTCGTTGCCTCCATAAACGAGAAACATTTCCTTAGTCCTTTTTAGGTACTTCAGGATATTCTTGACCGCTGTCCAGTGTTCCTTGCCGGGATTACTTTGGTACCTTCCTACCAAACTTACGGCAAGGTTTACATCAGGTCTGGTACACAGCATGGCATACATAATAGAACCTATGGCTGAGGCATAGGGGATGACACTCATCTCTTCTATATCTTCTGCCGTGGTCGGACATTAAGCTGAGCTCAATTTCACACCTTGCAACACAGGCAAGAACCCCTTCTTAGACTGATCCATATTGAACTTCTTCAATATATTATCAAGGTATGTGCTTTGTGAAAGACCTATGAGGCGTCTTGATCTATCTCTGTAGATCTTGATGCCTAATATATAAGCAGCTTCTCCAAGGTCCTTCATTGAAAAACTCTTATTCAAGTAGGCCTTAATGCTATCCAAGAGTTCTATATCATTTCCCATCAAAAGTATGTCATCTACATATAATATGAGAAATGCTACAGAGCTCCCACTCACTTTCTTGTAAACGCATGCTTCTCCATAAGTCTGCGTAAACTCAAACGCTTTGATCATCTCATCAAAGCGAATGTTCCAACTCCGAGATGCTTGCACCAGCCCATAAATCGAGCGTTGGAGCTTGCACACTTTGTCAGCATTCTTAGGATCAACAAAACCTTCCGGTTGCATCATATACAATTCTTCCTTAAGGAAACCATTAAGGAATGCCGTTTTGACGTCCATTTGCCATATTTCATAATCATAGAATGCGGCAATAGCTAACATGATTCGGACGGACTTCAGCTTCGCTACCGGTGAGAAAGTCTCATCGTAGTCAACCCCTTGAACTTGTCGATAACCCTTAGCGACAAGGCGAGCTTTATAGATGGTCACATTACCATCCACGTCTGTCTTCTTCTTAAAGATCCATTTATTTTCTATGGCTCGCCGCTCAACGGGCAAGTCAGTCAAAGTCCATACTTCGTTTTCATACATGGATCCTATCTCGGATTTCATGGCTTCTAGCCATTTGTCGGAATTCGGGCCCGCCATCGCTTCTTCATAGTTCGAAGGTTCACCGTTGTCCAACAACATGATTTCCAAGACAGGATTGCTCTACCACTCTGGTGCGGAACGTGTCCTTGTGGACCTATGAATTTCAGTAGGAGCTTGATCAGAAGTATCTTGATCATTATCATTAACTTCCTCTCTAGTCGGTGCAGGCACCTCAGGAACATTTTCTTGAGTTGCGCCATTTTCCGGTTCAAGAGGCAATACTTCATCAAGCTCTACTTTCCTCCCACTTACTTCTTTCGAGAGAAACTCTTTCTCTAGAAAGGACCCATTCTTGGCAACAAAGATCTTGCCTTCGGATCTGAGGTAGAAGGTATACCCAATAGTTTCTTTAGGGTATCCTATGAAGACGCATTTTTCCGATTTGGGTTCGAGCTTTTCAGGTTGAAGTTTCTTGACATAAGCATCGCATCTCCAAACTTTTAGAAACGACAGCTTAGGTTTCTTCCCAAACCATAATTCAAACGGTGTCGTCTCAACGAATTTCGACGGAGCCCTATTTAAAGTGAATGCGGCAGTCTCTAAAGCATAGCCCCAAAAAGATAGCGGTAAATCGGCAAGAGACATCATAGATCGCACCATATCTAATAAAGTGCGATTACGACGTTCGGACACACCATTACGCTGAGGTGTTCCAGGCGGCGTGAGCTGTGAAACTATTCCACATTTTCTTAAGTGTGTGCCAAACCCGTGACTCAAGTATTCTCCTCCACGATCTGATCGTAGGAACTTGATTTTTCTGTCACGTTGATTCTCAACCTCACTCTGAAATTCCTTGAACTTTTCAAAGGTCTCAGACTTGTGTTTCATTAAGTAGACATACACATATCTACTCAAGTCATCAGTGAGGGTGAGAACATAACGATAGCCACCGCGAGCCTCAACACTCATTGGACCGCACACATCAGTATGTATGATTTCCAATAAGTCGGTTGCTCGCTCCATTGTTCCTGAGAATGGAGTCTTGGTCATTTTACCCATGAGGCATGGTTCGCACGTGTCAAATGATTCGTAATCAAGAGACTCTAAAAGTCCATCAGTATGGAGCTTCTTCATGCGTTTGACACCTATGTGACCAAGGCGGCAGTGCCACAAGTATGTGGGACTATCATTATCAATCTTACATCTTTTGGTATTCACACTATGAATATGTGTAGCATTACGCTCGAGATTCATTAAGAATAAACTATTCACCATCAGAGCATGACCATAAAACATATCTCTCATATAAATAGAACAACCATTATTCTCGAATTTAAATGAGTAGCCATCTCGAATTAAACGAGATCCCGATACAATGTTCATGCTCAAACTTGGCACTAAATAACAATTATTGAGGTTCAAAACTAATCCCCTAGGTAAATGTAGAGGTAGCGTGCCGACGGCGATCACATCGACCTTGGAACCATTCCCGACGCGCATCGTCACCTCGTCCTTCGCCAGTCTCCGCTTATTCCGCAGCTCCTGCTTTGAGTTACAAATGTGTGCAACTACACCGGTATCAAATACCCAGGAGCTACTACGAGTACTGGTAAGGTACACATCAATTACATGTATATCACATATACCTTTCGTTTTGCCGGCCTTCTTGTCCGCTAAGTATTTGGGGCAGTTCCGCTTCCAGTGACCACTTTCCTTGCAATAAAAGCACTCAGTCTCGGGCTTGGTTCTATTCTTTGGCTTCTTCCTGGCAGCTTGCTTGCCGGGCGCGGCAACTCCCTTGGCGTCTTTCTTGAAGGTTTTCTTACCCTTGCCTTTCTTGAACTTAGTGGTTTTATTCACCATCAACACTTGATGTTCCTTTTTGACTTCTACCTCTGCTGATTTCAGCATTGCAAATACTTCAGGAATGGTCTTTTCCATCCCCTGCATATTGAAGTTCATCACAAAGCTCTTGTAGCTCGGTGGAAGCGACTGAAGGATTCTGTCAATGACCGCATCATCCGGGAGATTAACTCCCAGCTGAGTCAAGCGGTTATGTAACTCAGATATTGTGAGTATGTGCTCACTGACAGAACTATTTTCCTCCATCTTACAGCTGAAGAATTTGTCGGAGACTTCATATCTCTCGACCCGGGCATGAGCTTGGAAAACCATTTTCAGCTCTTCGAACATCTCATATGCTCCGTGTCTCTCAAAACGCTTTTGGAGCCCCGGCTCTAAGCTGTAAAACATGTCGCACTGAACGAGGGAGTAGTCATCGGTACGTGCCTGCCAAGCGTTCATAACGTCTTGTTCTGCAGGGAGAACTGGTGCATCACCTAGCGGTGCTTGTAGGACATAATCTTTCTTGGCAGCTATGAGGATGATCCTCAGGTTCCGGACCCAGTCCGTGTAGTTACTGCCATCGTCTTTCAGCTTGGTTTTCTCTAGGAATGCGTTGAAGTTGAGGGCTACGTTGGCCATTTGATCTACAAGACATATTGTAAAGATTTTAGACTAAGTTCATGATAATTAAGTTCATCTAATCAAATTATTCAATGAACTCCCACTTAGATAAACATCCCTCCTGTAATCTAAGTATAACATGATCGGAGTTAACTAGGCCGTGTCCGATCATCACGTGAGACGGACTAGCCAACATCGGTGAACATCTTCATGTTGATCGTATCTTCTATACGACTCATGCCCGACCTTTCGGTCTTCTGTGTTCCGAGGCCATGTCTGTACATGCTAGGCTCGTCAAGTCAACCTAAGTGTTATGCATGTGTAGATATGTCTTACACCCGTTGTATGTGAACGTTAGAATCTATCACACCCGATCATCACGTGGTGCTTCGAAACAACGAACTGTCGGAACGGTGCACAGTTAGGGGGAACACTTTCTTGAAATTATTATGAGGGATAATCTTATTTACTACCGTCGTTCTAAGTAAACAAGATGCAAAAACATGATAAACATCACATGCAATCAAATAATAATAGTGACATGATATGGCCAATATCACATAGCTCCTTTGATCTCCATCTTGGGGCTCCATGATCATCTTGTCACCGCATGACACCATGATCTCCATCATCGTGTCTCCATGAAGTTGCTCGCCGACTATTACTTCTACTACTATGGCTAACGCGTTTAGCAATAAAGTAAAGTATTTACATGGCGTTTCTCAATGACACGCAGGTCATACAAAAAATATAGACAACTCCTATGGCTCTTGCCGGTTGTCATACTCATCGACATGCAAGTCGTGATTCCTATTACAATAGCATGAACATCTCATACATCACATATAGATCATTCATCATTCATCACAACTTTGGCCATATCATATCACAAAGTACTTGCTGCAAAAACAAGTTAGACGTCCTCTAATTGTTGTTGCAAGTTTTACGTGGCTGAAGTAGGGTTCTAGCAAGAACGTTTTCTTACCTACGTGAAAGCCACAACGTGATTTGTCAACTTCTATTTACCCTTCATAAGGACCCTTTTCATTGAATCCGCTCTAACTAAAGTGGGAGAGACAGACACCCGCCAGCCACCTTATGCAACTTGTGCATGTTAGTCGGTGGAACCGGTCTCACGTAAGCGTACGTGTAAGGTTGGTCCGGGCCGCTTCATCCCACAATACCGTTGAAGCAAGATAAGACTAGTAGCGGCAAGAAAGTTGACAACATCAACGCCCACAACAAATTGTGTTCTACTCGTGCAAGAGAACTACGCATAGACCTAGCTCATGATGCCACTGTTGGGGAACGTTGCAGAAAACAAAAAAATTTCTACGGTTTCACCAAGATCCATCTAGGAGTTCATCTAGCAACGAGTGATTGGATTGCATCTACATACCTTTATAGATCACGCGCGGAAGCGTTCAAAGAACGGGGATGAGGAAGGCGTACTCGAAGTGATCCAAATCACCGGAGATCCTAGCGCCGAACGGACGGCACCTCCGCGTTCAACACACGTACAGTCAGCGTAACGTCTCCTCCTTCTTGATCCAGCAAGGGGAAAGGAGAGGTTGAGAGAGATGGCTCCAGCAGCAGCACGACGGCGTGGTGGTGATGGAGCTGCAATACTCCGGCAGGGCTTCGCTAAGCACTATGGAGGAGGAGGATGTGTTGGAGAGGGAGAGGGAGGCACCAAAGGCGTGGTTGAGAGGCCCTCCTTCCCCCACTATATATAGGGAGCCCGGGGGGGGGGGGGGGGGCGCCGGCCTAGGAGATCCAATCTCCTAGGGGGCGGCGGCCAAGGGAGGACTCCCTCCTCCCCAAGGCACCTAGGAGGTGCCTTCCCCCTTTGGGGCTCTTCCCTTCTAGAACCCTAGGCGCATGGGCCTCTTGGGGCTGGTGCCCTTGGCCCATATAGGCCAAGGCGCACCCCCTACAGCCCATGTGGCCCCCCGGGGCAGGTGGCCCCATCCGGTGGACCCCCGGGACCCTTCCGGTAGTCCCGGTACAATACCGGTGACCCCGAAACTTGTCCCGATGCCCGAAATAGCACTTCCTATATATAATTCTTTACCTCCGGACCATTCCGGAACTCCTCGTGACGTCCGGGATCTCATCCGGGACTCCGAACAACATTCGGGTTACTGCATATACATATCCCTACAACCCTAGCGTCACCGAACCTTAAGTGTGTAGACCCTACGGGTTCGGGAGACATGTAGACATGACCAAGATCGCTCTCCGGTCAATAACCAACAGCGGGATCTGGATACCTATGTTGGCTCCCACATGTTCCTCGATGATCTCATCGGATGAACCACGATGTCGAGGATTCAAGCAACCCCGTATACAATTCCCTTTGTCAATCGGTATGTTACTTGCCCGAGATTCGATCGTCGGTATCCCAATACCTCGTTCAATCTCGTTACCGGCAAGTCACTTTACTCGTACCGTAATGCATGATCCCGTGACCAGACACTTGGTCACTTTGAGCTTATTATGATGATGCATTACCGAGTGGGCCCAGTGATACCTCTTCGTCATACGGAGTGACAAATCCCAGTCTTGATCCGTGTCAACCCAACAGACACTTTCGGAGATACCCGTAGTATACCTTTATAGTCACCCAGTTACGTTGTGACGTTTGGTACACCCAAAGCACTCCTACGGTATCCGGGAGTTACACGATCTCATGGTCTAAGGAAACGATACTTGACATTGGAAAACTCTAGCAAACGAACTATACGATCTTGTGCTATGTTTAGGATTGGGTCTTGTCCATCACATCATTCTCCTAACGATGTGATCTCGTTATCAATGACATCCAATGTCCATAGTCAGGAAACCATGACTATCTGTTGATCAACGAGCTAGTCAACTAGAGGCTTACTAAGGACATGTTGGTGTCTATTATTCACACATGTATTACGATTTCTGGATAACACAATTATAGCATGAATAAAGACAATTATCATGAACAAGAAAATATAATAATAATGCTTTTATTATTGCCTCTAGGGCATATTTCCAACAAAAAGCCACTAGTGAAACCTATGGCCCCCGGGTCTCTTTCTCATCATATCAATCTCCATCACTTTATTATTGTTTTGCTTTTACTTTACTTTTACTTTTTACTTTGCATCTCTATACCAAAAATACCAAAAATATTATTTATCATCTCTATCAGATCTCACTTTCGTAAGTGACCGTGAAGGGATTGACAACCCCTAAGCGTGTTGGTTGCGTTGAGCTATTGTTTATGTGTAGGTACGAGGGACTCACGCGTAGCCTCCTACTGGATTGATACCTTGGTTCTCAAAAACCGAGGGAAATACTTACGCTACTTTGCTGCATCATCCTCTTCTCTTCGGGGAAATCCAATGCAGTGCTCAAGAGGTAGCACCCGCCATGGCCTGAGCACCTCGGCTGTGGAGTGCCGCCAGCCGCCGGAGTTGCCGCGCCTCCTCCGACCCAGCACCCCGAGCAGCTGCCTCTACTCTAGCACGACGGCAAATGAGCTCTCACACCAGGCACTCTGTCGATTTCTGCAACTAGCGCTATGTTTCTGAAATAGTCATCGTGTTGCAATGCTTGGCCTTGTATGCTCTAACACCAGGCGCTCCTCCGACGCTTTCTGCAACCTGGGATATGCTTCTGAAACAAGAGCCATGTTGCAGAAGAAAAACATCTTCACCATCAAACCATTTTTTTTTCTTTTTGAAACAAGACCTCTGTTAAACTTTCAAAAACTAGAGCCCGGAAAAAAAACTTCACCATTGAATCGTTTTTTTTTCTTCTGAAACAAGACCTCTGTTGCAAAAACCTTCTGAAACAATACACTTGTTGCAAAAAAATTGGCTGCACGAGACTGGTGGCCAGCATGAGCGCTTAATCAAAATGTATCTGATGGCTACGCAGGCGGGCAGTGGCGGAGCTTGGGCCGAATTTGTGGAGGGGCAAGAAACATGCTTTTAGTCTGATTTTAATTGGACATATGGGCTGAATACTAGATGATATTTGCTAACTTTCTTATGGGCTGGGGGCAATGGCCCATGTTGCTCTCCACAAAGCTCCGCCACTGCAGGCGGCGGACGCTCCACGTGCATAAGTCGGCTGAAGGATAGTGTTTTCCTTTAATGTTTTAGCTCATGTTTTTGCTAAGTCTTATATGAACTCTAGTGGTCTTTGTGTTTTCCGTTCTACTCTTGATTGTATCTGAAAGACTCTTTGTATACGTTGCTTGATTAATAATGTGTTGATGTTCTCTCAAAAAAATGTTAGCTCGCTCCAAGGGCATTTCGAGGCGACATCAAGTTTTGTTCACGACTTGCCAGATGCCATACCTTTCAGCGCTCAAAAAAAATATTAAGACTTCCTGAAGATAAATTTAGCTTGATAAGCTTAACTACTGTATTCTTGAATTTTATTTGAATTTTGTCAGCTTTCATTTTCTACAATTTCTTTCTTACATGGTTAATTATTTCCCACATCATTTCAGACATTTCTGTTATCCATTATTTATTTTATATTTTTTGAAAAAGCACGTAAATTATGATATTTTGGTTTTTCTGTAATGCTGACTTTGCTATTTTTTGTCCATGTGGGCATGATGGTAGCAAAAATAGAACATAAATAGGTAGCCCTGAGTTTTGAAACCGGCTGAGGGTTGTTAAGTGCGTATATTTCTCCAAAAGGATTTGCAAAAACAATACAAAGAACTCGTATAATGGCAAAAAATGAAATGGTTTAAAAAGGATTGCTCAAAGTAGCATTTTAATCAGTTCATGAAAATGCACATGCTTAGCTTGGACACCAACGTCTTGTCACTGCTGGTTGTTTATTCATTGTTGCGGTTTGATTTGGCTTCTGCCTTGTCGCCAGCTTTAGGCCCTGTTTGGTTCGGCTGTGGATTTCTAAAAGCAAATGTGAAAAATTTGTTGTGAAAAAATAGCTGTGAAAAATCTGATGTGAAAAAGATGTAGGTCATTTGGCAAACCATCTGATACAGCTTTTTCAAATTTTGGCCCGCAGCGGAATTAGATTTTGAAAAGCACGTCCTGGGCTGCTTTCACTTTTGGTTCAGATTTTGACAGCGGATTTCTGAAATCGGATTCTGCTGGGTTCGTCTTTTGGTTCAGATTCTGCTGCGCGGTAGCGGAATCCATCGATAAAAGCTGAACCAAACAGGGCCTTATTGTCATCTTACAAATCGGCAGAGCATGAATGAACCGAATAACTATAAAGTCCTATCACCCATACGCCATACATGGGCTGTACATTTATCAACACATCCTATCGTAACACCACAACATAAGTAAATGGTTGTATTGTACTACTCTGGTAACGGGGGCCATGGAATCCAGAGATGTTTCTACACACGAACTTCATCTTTGGCTAGGTACCCATGTTGCCTGAGATACCACAGAGCCCCCTGCGCGGCATGCTCTTGTGCGGCCTTCTTATGTAGTTGAGCATCGCTGTAGCACTCCAAGAGTGTCTCCGAGGGTCCCCTGATCTGAACTGTAACCTTGTACGTGAATCTGTGTCATTTCACGCATGAAGTTAGCGGAGCATGTACACACCTTGATAGTAAAATAATTGGTATCCACAACATTTTGTAACAAATACAACACACTATGTGACTAGACAGCAACACATTTATCACCTCATATACTTACGTTGCATTTTATATTCACGCCTGAATTGGATATAATGCATATCACGAAGAAGCATTATCACGTAACCAAATAAAATGACAGTGAAACATGTCTTAAGATTTTAAATTTATGTGTTCACTATAGTCTGAACTTGCTTTTTTTTATATCATACCCACTGAGATCATAGTATTTGACTAGTAGCAAATGCTTGGCTCTGAAGCAGTACACCACAGTGAACTTGTATGACAAATACCAGAATACCACTACAAAGTAGATAACACCTTTCCAGACTTGCTGGCAATTTTCCTAAACAAGTTAGATATTGACAAATATTCTTGAGACCTTTCCATAAAAAAGTACACTGCTCTCAAACTGTTAAAGCAACTGCTTAATAATGACGGTCCTTGCCAGCTTAAGCTACCCGAAACTACCGTTTATGCAAAGCTTGAGGTTAAGAATAGTGTCTGTGCTTAGATTCTGCTTAATCCTCCTTTTTAGAGCACTATTTAACCTAGAATTGACATGCCACTCTCCTTACCAGGATAAACACCAAAAATAAGGAACTTAGAAATGGACATATATTATGATGGATAAGAAACATATTTTTTATTTTCTACACTGAAGAAACCACAAACTTTGTAAGAAAAGGAACCGTACAAGGAGACTATAATTCATTGTAATTTGTAATGCAGGCAACTTGATGTATGTTCTCCTTCAAGCAAGCTTACCTTCGGAGATGGCTTGGCCCTTCTTCTTTGCACAATTCAAATTCAGGGGGTATCCAATAACTTACGGCACATACTTCAAAAAGGAAAGACTTTGCTGTTTTATTTACCATATCACCTGCAAAGGTGATTAAAAGCGTTAAGGCGCTTCCTTTAAAATTAGAAGAAAATTTGAAGTGTGAATAATAAAACATAGTTGTATATCCTGCAAATTTAGCAAACTCAATCGCCTTAAAACATTAACTCGATATATCTGGGTCTATTTGTTATCTCCCACTCAATAGATGAAGTTGTTTTGACACAATCAAGTTGAATGCACAATAAACAGTCAGATGAAATGTGTAATTGCTTCTTTCCATGTAGAATGTTTCAACACCAAATTTAAACCACAAATACTGCAAACTTGGTGCTTGAGAAGTACCACAGACATTTCGTATCTTCATAAGAATATATATATCATGGTTAAAAGACAAAACAAATGGCTAATTAATCCAAAATTTAAGTGCTGTTCACAGTGCCACCAGGTATGTGAGGTCAAAGTCGACAGTGTGCATATTTTTTTTCAACTTTCTAATGGAGAGCATTACGGTGCATAAAAAATGTATTAGATTTAGCATTACCATGATACTCCTTTCTAATATTTTTCTGAGTTGTTCCCTTCGGCAGACAGGCATTCTGCTTTGCAACCTTGAGCTGATTATTCCTTTCAATACTGACATCATCCTTGGAAAACATGGTATTCCCTGCTGTTCTTTGGCTAGAGGTTCTAAGAGTCCCACGAATAGAAATTGCTGTATTTTGGAAAGAGATGTTTGCATCCCTTTCTTTACCTATCTTCAGATTATTCGTTTCTGCAGATATGTCAGCCTCGACTTTGATTGGTTCTTCATTATAACCTAGTAGTTCTGGTTCTTTCTTCCTAGCATCTCGCAAAATCTCTTCCAGTGACTTGTTTTTATGTGTGTATCCATAATTCTGCAAGAGTGCACAAGGATTCACAAAAGCAGTAAGTTCGCTTTAGCCTTTTAAGTAACAGAATCATTCAACAATACTGAAAATTATCATGTTACAGTAATTTGCCTGACACCACCATAGAAATAATAACCAAAATAAATATTCAATTGGTCAGAAAAAAACATGTAACATAGCAAGTGAACTTACATGGTTAAATTATACTCCCTCCCGTCCCGTAATATGGGACATTTTTCGACACTAGTGTAGTGTCAAAAAACGTCTTACATTATGGGACGGAGGGAGTATATAATAACCATTTTCACAAGACATGAATCACATAATGACCATAAGTGTGGGGGGGAAATGACAAGGCACTAGTTCGTGAGCCGGGCAATGTTCCTCAAGTAGGATGTCTCAGAAAACAATCAGGAGACATATCTGTTGGAGAATTAGTATTAGGATATATTAAAAGTATTCTGATTCCAGTCTATAAAAGTCCAATTGTATCCACCCTTTGTTGGTTTTTTACTTCCAGACCTTTTCCAGGGTTCTTCTAACAAACAATGGCAAACATTTTGATGCATGTTCAAGGAAAAGTCTGAAATGCATGTTCAAGACGAACTAAAAAGAGACTGGTTGCAGTGGCCAGGCCATGTTATGACTGCATAGTCAATTGACTACACAGGTTTTGAGCAAAACCTTTACATACAAATTACATGTGCAAATACAAGAAATAATATAAGATTCAGAGAGAAATATGTTTGACATCACATGTTTGTAGTCCTGGCACCACCACTGGCTGGTTGTATACATATTAAAGTCTGGTTGGGATTGTAATCCACACACATAATTATTTCCTCTAATTCCTACATGGTATAGAGCTTCATTTCCCGCCTAACCCTAATCACACCATCGTTGTTCCTGATCACCAGCCTCTTCTACCTTGTCAATGTCGTGAGGTTGTCATGGTGATACCCAGACACAAAAAGGAAAAAAAAAGGATTGGCATTTGATGTATTTATGTCTTTCAAGCACATAATTTGGGGATGAAAAATGCAGTTCTCGATATGGCGGCAAGCTTCGATGCGTTGCGGCGATCGTGGTAGATATGTGCAGCATAGTTTGGTGATTAGGTGTGCAATTTATCTGCGGTCATGAACATATAAAGTGTTTAGTTCAAGGAACCGGAAAATGAATGAGGCGCACTTGTTTGGTTTGAATTTAGGAATGGAATGTGTTGGTCCATTGCCACCTCATCCCTCGTAAGCACAATGCTAATTACATACATGGGAAGTGTCATCCCATCAAAATCATGGTATCATCCCATGATGGACCAGAATATTTAAACCAAATACCATAATGCATGTTGACAGTTTATAAAAAACAAATGAAACCATTTGAGATTATCGTATTTCATGGTAATTGCAAAACAAAAGTCAAAGGCACCAAAGGCAGATCTTCAGTTTAGAAATTGCTTTTTGTGCACCCAACTGGAATGGCTCAAACGTCACAATTCTGTGGCAAGTCCAAAAATAGAAGGCCAAGTAACCAAAATATACCTTCAGTTTAGAAAGTGTTTCTTGTGCAGCAAACTTCCTAGCAACTTTTGAATTCCGGTTTGCAGCGGCAGAACTTATCACCTGGCTGTTTATGTTAACTTCCACTTTGACGTGGTACTCTCCATCGGCTTTCATAGGTTCGGGAAGGCCTAACTCAAGTTCATGAGATTGACAAAGTTCCCGAATTTCTCTCATGGGATTCATGTGCATGTCAGAGAAGCTCAACACTGGCTTTAGAAGCATAAGCACTAGCGTCCAAACGTAGTTCAGGTTGAATCCTGAATCTAAAAGAACTGCAGCAACACAAGATTCGACAATATCACCAAGAACCTGCAAGCAAGATTACAGTAAAAGGATATAAGTGTTTGCCATAAAAATGTTATGCCATATAAAGTATGTGATTGCTAAAGAAATCCTACAAGTCAAACAGAAATCAAATACATCAAATGCAGCAACTAGTTACTCAAGAAAATCATATAACCATAGTACAAAAAAATGTATGATTCCTATCAAATGCAACAACTAGTTACTCAAGAAAATCATATAACCATAGTACTAAAAAATGTATGATTCCTATACAATTATTGATAATGATAATACTTGTTTTGTGTTTTAAGTCGGCTGACCCCTACTATCCCATCTTATATCGAAAACTTTAATAATCACTATATTTTAGCAGTAATTGTGCACGCTAAAAATGGGTTATCTAAAGAGGCGTAGCAGTTACAAGGATATAACAATACCTTTGGGCATGCTGGTTCTTCTACCAAGTCTTTCTCTGAATTGGGAAGTCTAATATAATTCTCAAACTTATTCACTGCTGACGAAAGATAATTTGAATCCTTTATAAGATACTTATGGATACCTTTCTGGACTGCCACATATGCAAGCGAATTATTACTGACAGCTAACGATTTTAAATCGGTTATTTGACCAGGCTTTAGATCAGGATAAGCTGAGTAGAGGTACGAGGTTATCAAATATTCCAAAACAGCATCTCCAAGGAACTCCAATTTCTGATCAAATACGAAAAGAACATAGTCAGCCAAGTAAATCATTGATTACTACATCAGTTCACCAATGACAATGCAAGAAAAAAGGAGCTCTGACCTGGTAGCATCCTCCAGAATGTTTATTGAATGAAGGATGCACAAATGCTTCGAGAATTAGACCCTTGTGTTTGAAATTGTAACCGATTAATTCCTCAAGCTCACCGACGTCGGTGTGGTTCGTGAGAGATAAATTGATGGAGCTTGCATCTAATACTCTATATAGGGATGAATCTTTAAAATCAACATCTATTCCCACCCAGTGAAGGAATGCAAATGCAGCTTTGAATCCACCTTCAACAAGAAATGCTCCGACAAGCGATTCAACAGCATCCGCTATAGTCTTCCTATGCAACCAATGATGCGACTTTGTACACCTCAAGTTACAGTTTTCTCGACTATCTGTGTGTATATTCACTTCTGTGTCAGCATTGCAAACAACTTTACAAGGCCTTCCCAGTGCAATGAACTGTGTCGGTTCAAAGTGTTGATCCCGTATGTACACCTAAGTTTACACAGACATGCAAAAAAAAAGATGTTCAGTTACGCTACAGAATTCATGGCAGGTATTTGACAGGGAAAATAACTCATTATCTTGTGTAATGATTTTTTTTTTGCAACAGAAACAAGGATCATGGACCTCTATTAAAATGTTACAAGGCAGCAAACCATGTTTTAAATAAGAGGATGTACTTAAATTAGATCATAAGGATAAACAGAATGTTTGACTACCGTCGTAGATAATTATGGTCAGTCCAAGATAATACAGAGCTCATCAAAGTTATAATGTCACAATCAGCAATTATTCCTAAGTAAGGAGGATAACGAGTATATGGCTATCATGTGCAATGTTGACAAAAAAGTGTGGCTTTAAGTTCAGTTCCTATAGTCACATGGTGAGTCCATCCAGGAAAGGCCTTTTCTGGCAGATTGCGGCTTAATCTTGCTTTTCTTGTGGTGATTGTAGTTCACTTTATTAGCTGTAGATAATTATGGTCAGGCCAAGATAATATAGAGCTCATAAAGGCTATAATGTCACTATCAGTAACTATTCCAAAGTAGGCTATCGTTCAGTTACGCTAATGAGTATATGCCTGGCTATCGTTCGCAACATTGACAGAAACATGCAGCTTTAAGTTCAATTCTGATAGTCACATGGCGAGTCCATCTAGAAAAGGCCTTCTCTGGCAGATTGTGAACTAATCTTGCTTTTCTTGTGATGATTGTAGTTACACTTTATCAGCTGTCATAGACGGCAGCTTAGAGCAATGGTTCATCCTTTACGGGGTAGAAACCCTTGATCGGGCCTTCAATGGTTGGATCTGGCAACAGCGGTCTTCTTCACTGTCTTCATGTTTGAGACCAGGCCTTCACTGATTGGATCCGACGAGGGTACGGCGGTCTTGTGCAGTGGTACCTACTATCCGGAAGCAGACTCTCAATCTGCCAATCAATGGTTAGATCCCGCAACATCATCATACATGTGTCATCTCCTTGCAGGATTTGTCTAGCAAGATGGTGATGTGATCTCCAGGGTGAATGCCCTTCGTCTGTACACTGGTTGGACCAGCTTCAGTCCTTGGTTGTTGTAGTTTTGGATTTTAATTTCATCGCTTGAATGGTTGGCTCCGCAGAAGCTGGACACATTCTGACAATTATGTTTGTCACTTTATTTTCCCTTTCTAAGCTGATTTGTTATGCATTAGCGCCTTTTGAAACATTTTGAAAAAAAAAACTGAAGGCTGTGAAATCGATCCAGATGCGGGAAAACCCTCTCCAATTTTAACCTTAAAAAGCTGTTGTGTTGGGCATAGGGTACCAATGGTGAACCCACATGGGAGCCACATGCGACCAGTTCTGTCGCCCCAGGACCGGCCCTCAAGAGGCAGAGCTAATCCTGCATGACTCCGTTTTAAGTTGTATTAGACTCAGCTAGTCAAGCCGAGCTGGTGTCCTAGGTCTGGTTAGACACTAATCCAGTTGAGATTAACCCCTTTTTATTTAAATGAGATGTACTAGGTCAGAAACCCTGGCGATAGGGGTTATCCAAGGAGTTGTATCCAGTCAAGAATCTGAAGAGATTGAGTAGGGTGCTATATAAACTCATAGGGTGCAATCAATTGACAACAAATAAAAATGATTATCTCTTCTCTTTGTCCATGGTCTCTCTTGACGACCCTGATCTAGCTCTTCCCTACATGTTCTGGTCATGATCAGACAAATCAAGGCATAACATGGGCAGAAGATGAGCCTACTGAACTTGGTCTACATTTGAAACAAAGATAACACAACCCATAGGTCACACAAAACTTGGAAGGGAAACAGATATTGGGTTCACTGAAAACAATATCTAACCTGCAAATTTCTTTTGATTGATAACTCATATAAATGTGAATTATTCACTATAGCAGAACGTCTGCTGGTCAATTGCCCTTCATCAAGTCCTTCATATGTAAGAAAGTTGTGACGTCCAACTACATACTTCAAAAAAGCATCACCTAAGACTTCAAAGCGCTCCAAAGAAATCCTCTCCAAACACCTTTCGGTGGTAAGTGCTTCAAGGATCTGAAATAGATTAACATCATTTGCAGCATGGATAGGTAATTCAAACTAGAAGTTCAGCATGAAGGGTGCGAAAATTGCATGACTTACACCAGAGGCACTAATTTGAGAAGCCTCTGAGAATGAAGACAACATGACATCCTTCAACTCAATAGCTACCAGCAAATTCTCCAACCGACACATCAACGATGGTAACAAAGACAGGGAGCTACACATATCCTTCGAAAACCCAATTATCTTCAAAGAACATAGCTCTGGAGGCAACTCCACAAAGTGCTCCATCAATTCACGACCTTCTTCTAAATACAAATAACAAAATAAGAAAAGGAACACCATCAGAAATACTATACCTAGATAGGGTACATTTAAGGAATCATAGTAGAGCAGTATATTCAGAATACAATTCATAAATGGATTGAATCAACAGTGCTCAAAAGCTTAAACCAGAGAAGCAAGAACTAGGTCCAATTAGGCCTGGGCATTCGGTCTAACCGGACCGATCGGTTCGGTTTTTCAGGTCACAAAGTTTTTCGGTTTCTAAAAATTGCAGACCAATCGGCTCTTGCAGAATTAGGTAACCGAATTTTCTTGGAACCGAACAATCGGTTCTGTCATCGGTTCCAACCGAACAGATCCGAACTTCATGCGCACGGATACATTTTCTTCCTTGGCCTTACTCCGCAAGTTTCCGTACGAGCAGGCACATGAAACATGGCTAGCTAGCTAGTACCTTTTATAGCCTTTCACACGCTTCCTTTCTTAGTGGCTATCCGATGTGGTACTACAGCAAACCTATTTTTGCATGGGCCGATTGCTACACTTTTTGGGCCATACCAGACGTGTACGTGGCTAAAGTGAGATAAGTGAAAAAGGCATAGAGAGACTTGGAGCTGCCGTGTTGGGCTAGCTGGGCCAGCTGGCCTAGGACAGCGGGGACACAGAATACAGGAAGTGTGTGGTGTATTTCTTCAACAGAAAAATACGGAGGTGCGAGGCATGCTCTGTAGTTTCGGGTTGTTAGGTCTTTTCGGCTAACCAAGTGTTAAAACCGAAATTAGAGAATAAATTTCGGTTCTATAGATTTAATAACCGAAATAGGAACCAAACTTTTCGGTTTCGGTCCCGGTTCTTTCGGTTCGGTGCAACGGTTCTCGGTTAATATGCCCACCCCTAGGTCCAATGCATCCACAAGTAGTTCCAGAATGTTGAAAGCAATTCACAAGCGGTTCAAGAAAATTTGACAGCAAGAATTTACATAGAGCAATATTGGCTCACTACCATCACAGGGTGCAAGTGGCGTTAAGAGACGATCGACACGTGTGTTAAAAATTGTACACTCCTGCAGAGATGATCGGCCCATGGTCATCTGGAAAGACAAGTTGCATATTTCCTAACATTGTACTTATGTTTTGCTTCTCCTCTTAATGAAAAGATGCATGCCCTCTAAAAAAACTACAGACGACCATCACAAATATTTCTTCACTTTACGGCAAGTTGAACACTTAGAAGTATTTTAATGCTAAGCAAAATAGTGATGCTTGGATAAAGAAGAGTCCAAAACAGGAAACAGTTTATAAAGGTACTAGTTCTGAAGGGACAAAAAGTGTAACCTGTGGTCTCCCGTAATCGGTCATGAAGCAAATTATGCAGATTGCAGAGCTGCTTAGCGTGCAGAAGTGGCTGCTCGGGATGTGATAGTTTGATACCAAACCTGATTTGAAAAGTCCATCAGTTCATTAGAACATCAATAAAGCACTTAAGCAGAAATATCGCAACATTTCTTTTAAACTGCTTATAAAAAAAGTTGGTTAGTTGCCGAGAAAAGGCTACCAGGGATGACTAGGATCAGTTCAGTGGACCTATCATACGACCATCACATAGACTACTTGTAAAGCCAGGACAGAAGCAGCACATTTGCTAACATGTTTCCCAAAACTAAAGCTTCTTATGGGGATTTCTACTGGGGTGGTCCCATGATATTATATCTTTGACTTGCATGGCCTACTTTTCGTAACATGAAGTAGATACACATTCCTCCTCCCTTACTAAGCCTTTTGTCCCAAACAAGTTGGGGTAGGCTAGATATAAAACCCTTTCACGAGGACTTCCCAGGAGGTCACCCATCCTAGTACTACTCTCGCCCAAATGGGTTTCATACCCAAAGGACTGGCTAGTTTTTACGTTGGCTCGCCAAGCCTATCACAACCCTTAGATATGAAACCCTTTCACGAGGACAACCCTTAGATATGAAATCCTAGTACTACTCTCGCTCAAATGGGTTTCATACCCATGGGACTGGCTAGTTTTTACGTTGGCTCGCCAAGCCTATCACAACCCTCCTCCTTTACCTGGGCTTGGGACCGGCTATGCCTAGAAGACATAGGTGAAGTAGATACAAATTATCATACTAAACATAAATTTGTATATTCATAAATGGTACAGATAGCTCGCAATCTTAAGGTTGGTTATGTAGCTATACATGACCTAGTGAGTGCTCAATGACGGTAGCATGAGAATTGAAAGCAAAGAAGGGGGATGCAAATAATCCTTCAGTTTGTTACCTTTCCTTGTAATGATCTTCATAAGTAGCACCGTCGTATTCACTTCTAGCATTTAGTTCATTCAGAATGACATCAATGACGAAAAATGTCTTAATATGGGGAGCAAAGATTAGACTGCCAACGACATCAGTTTTACTGTACATATTATCAAGAAGCCTTAAAGACTCATCTGGCAAATATGATCCATGCGCAGACACACCAGTTGGATCTTTAAAAACCGGTGATGATAAACAGCGCTTAACTGTTTGCCAGTCAATCATAAATATATCACCATACAATTCCTGCTTGATTGGAAGCAGCAGGTAAAAGGTTGAATTAAACTGTAGCGTTTCACTGTTGCCCAACAACATAACATGAGATACAGTGAACTCAGATCTGTCCAGGAGAACCTTCAGAAACATTTCTTGGAAATTGCGTGCCAGCATCATCTGACAAGAAAAAACAATGTTAACATTTTATACGCCATTCAATAAATGATCACATGTTAACATATGAAAAAATGAGCAAGACGGTGCCTGTTCTTCGTCAAATGATATCGTCCCTAAATGTTTCATTCCTGCTTTCACAATCCTGCCGCGAGCCAGATGCAAATCAACCTCCAACTTTTCAGCTTCCATAGGAAGGGAGTTGATCACAAAAAGACCAAATATCCGATAATGTCTATCTGCTGGTATGGGAAAGAATTGAATATAGTAGAAATGCAAGTTCAATGGACAGTCCAGTTTGCATGTTGAAGGTTTGAGAATTGTGGGAATTAACATCTCATGAAGCTCTTCTCTTAGACTTTCATCTGAAATATGCAAACAATAGCTGAGCCGAATCACCAGTATTATGACAATGTAAGAACAAGTGAGTGAACATACCATCATGACTGTTGCTTGCTGAACCGTTTGTTGTTGATGCCCTGTTCTTTCCTGAACCTGAACCAGGCAGAAGAAAATCTGTCAAAGCACCCAATTCATACAATTTCACGTATGCCTCTAAGCATGCATCCCTCTTAGCCTCGTCATTTGATTGGCATGGTTGGCCATCCACTTGACGAAAAGCAGCATTTGGTGGAAGAATTACTCTGCAGATTATCCCCTCAGTGTCATCAATGTAGATGAATGCTGGGGAAGGATTGAAGAACCTTCAAGAAGTTTAGTCATATTAGTACAACAAAGAACTAATGAATAAAAGCATGGGATCATAACAGGTTGATGTACACAGCAGGCCTTACATGTCCTTGGGAAGGTTGTAGCAGTAGCGATGCAGTAGAGATACACTACATGCAGTGCTAATGGAAGCACCCGTTTTTTCCACTCGATAACTTTTCTCCTCGAGGTGATCAAACACATCATTTGAAGTTCTCAAGTCTATCTCTCCATTCATAATGCCTTCACCATCAATATAGTCATTAAGCAACTTTTCTTGAGAATGATTGCCCCTGGTATGTATCAGAATGAATAAGAAGGGCAAAAATCAAGGACTAAAGTACAATCAAACCTATAATATTAACACCAATTGTCTATCTATTTAATGGAAAAATCACCTCTCCAGGAGAACAACATATTTAGAATTTGTCATCCGAGCACGTCCCCTCGACTGGATAAAACTGGCAACAGTTTCTGGAAGATCAAACCGCACAACGAGGCAACAAGTCTGAATGTCCAGACCCTCTTCACCTACACTGGTAGCAATCAAAAGATTCACCTGCAAACAGCAAAGGCAAAGGAATTGTGATGCAAGAAGCATAGTAGATATACGGGTATAAGGCCAACGTTAGATTTTGGGGCGTGTATCGCAAGTAATTTACCACATGCATTACCAACTCAAGGATAATACAAATGTAGGCCTAAAGCCCTTAGTCCCACGAGTCCTATCCAGGATAGAACCCTGCTTGAGTCAAAAAGACCTACTAAAACCCTATGTCTTTATTATTAGTATAATCTAACAACACTTTACAAGCCAAGAACCAATCCTTCAGTCTGTCCCGTGTCAATCCTTGTATATTGTAAGTGCCTACTCACTCAGCCGTTACAACATAGGAGCTCACTAATGTCCATCAGAAACGATTAGCCCATGGCCTAGTTAAACTGAATTTGGCTTATACTTGACTAAACTGCCGACTCGCTGACTCAACTGGTGGATCTCAGAGTCTGTGTATGCTGGCCCTGATGTTGTATGCCAACCAGTTATATTCATAGTTAGGTGCGCACCAATAAGAAATTAAAAATCCACCTCAACAACAACCAAGATCAGTACGAACCACCTAGTTATGATTATGCTCCCAGGTGTGCTCAATTACATATTTACATCACAAAAAATGTTAACTTACTCTTGAAGAAAGAGCAGGCCAAGAATAAATGCAGGATGTGACATATTCAAAATAGTTATCCAAAGAACACTTTTTATTGTCTTCGGAAGAATTCATGTAGAAGGTATGAATGCCTAATTACACCAATTATTATACCTCGCCAGAAGAGAAATTTTCAACAATAGCATCCATCTTCTGCCTTGACATGTTCTTTGGTCCCGAGTGGCGTCCCACAAGGAACTCACATTTCCAAAGATCAAGGCCTTTCAAATTTTGGAGGATATGTGCTATTGCTCTTGCAACAGTTATTCTTTTCACGAAAACTATGCACTTCATGTTTTCCTCTAGCCTGCTTATTGCAGAAACCAGAGCAAAATAAGCAGGATGATGAGAACAGATAGATGTTGAAACTTTCTCAAGTGGTTATAATTACAATGTTTGAATAGTGGTTTCCAGCTAGATTCTTCTTGCATTTTCACATTATCATGTGGAAAATGTAAGCCGGTGGAAAGGAATTACTGCTACCCAATCAGTAACAAGATTTCGTTACACCCTAAATTAAGTACAGATACTCCGGTACCATAATGTGTACGTACAAATCCAAAGCATAAAGAATGTTATGAAAAAAGATAGTAGCACTGACGAGTACGCTCACCTGTATCTCGAGAGAATTTTAATAAGAACCACAATTTTATTTGAGAAGAAAGGTTCTTCTAGCATCTCTAGATGAAATGAATCATCATGGGTACCTAGAAAGCACGTCTTGTCAGATTCGTGAAGGGCTAATCAGAAAAAAAAATATGCATTTAAGATGGCAACTATTTCCAATAAAAACCTTATCGAAAGGCACATATCCTCAACGATTCCAGAGTACTAATTGTTATTAAGGAAACAGGAAGATGTCCAAGTTCTAGTTTTTAGCACAAAATCAAGCATGCTTTTGCAAATAAAAAACAATGCATTCAGAGATCGAACATGTTTATGTATGTACAAAGGCCACAACACACGTCCCACCCATAAGCACTAAGCTTGGAAGGTAATCTCGTAAGCAATCGGTCGCCCTCCTGCCTTAGCCTACAGTCCTGCCTCTGCATGGGTAGTGTCCAGCAGCGTAGCTATGCCAGGCCTTGTTGAGACACCAGGGTTTTGCTACTTCCAAATCCACCATGTTGTAAGCATTCAATGACGATAACCTTTTACTTGCAAAGACGGAATGGATGTGACAGCTGATCGCCTCCAGTCTATGAACTCCTGGTCAATTCGATGGAGGTTGCTTTTGCAAATTTTAGTTTGAAGTTTTTCCCTAAATATTTATCTTTGGATTATAAGTACCACATATATAGAGTCCAGACACCTATAAGTGCGAAGCCCAATCCACTACCATCTAAAAATGCTAGAAACGGCCAAGATGCAATGATGGTAGGCAGCAGGAAATTTGAACAGGTGAAGCCCTGGCGTCGACTACTCCAGTATGATGCTAAAAGAAAAGCTACTCCAGTATGTTTTCATGGAAAGTTTTGTAAGATATATTGTTATTTTAGGAAGATGAATGAGTTCATATTTCTCTTTTATGCTTTGAAAATTTTGGATCAGCATTACAGGCAGGATATCAAATCCAGCCAATAACCAGGACGATTTGTTGTTAAAAACTAAAAAAAAAATCCACTGCCAGAATTTATAGGGAAGGTGGACCAGATAAATCTAGGAACTAACATAGGGGTAAAAGGAGAACAATTAGGTGAGAACACGCATAACAACTCACCGTCTAATATGTTGCAATTCAGAACAGAAATTGCTTTGTTTAGGTAATGATGCTTAAATCTGGTAGAATTGTCGTTCATGTCAGACTCCTTTCTGTCCAAAACATCACCATCAGATGAAAGGAAAGCCTTTGCAGCCTGCGCTAAAATCAAACAAAATAGGGAATAACACATCTGATGCTATCTTAAAAGGAGGCAACAAAAAAGTAAAAAAAAACACTTGTACTACCTCCATTCCTAAATATAAGACGTTGGGGCAGTTTAATTTAAACTACCCCAACGTCTTATATTTAGGAATGGAGGTGGTATAACAAAGGAGAAAACAGTCAAGAACACTACAACTAAATAGCAAATAAAAGCATAAGCAAAGATTAAAGCAAGAAATATAGAATCCATGACAAACAAGATCATACACGCCTGCGTACACGTTATGCTCCCAACTTCAAAAGGTTAGACACTCAAACGGCAGCCAACTAGAGGAGGAAAATCTGACTTAGCAGAGGTTCGCCTTGGGCAGAATTTAGAGTCCGTTAGTGGGGAATCAGCACCTTAGGCGGATTTGAATTTGGAGTCGGTAGATGACAAGGGCAGCTACCATTGTGATCCCCCATGTGTGTGTGTGTGTGTGGGGGGGGGGGGGGTGCCACCACAGGAGAACTAACAAAACTTTCTTGCAATCTACGGAAACACCATGTATGCATGTATGAAGCACTTGTACATCCATAGGCTCGTAGTAAATCCACTCGGAACATTTGTTACAAGCTAAGTGAACATCGCATCGCATATGAACAATATAAACTTTCACCCAAAAATAGTGTTATTTCTAATTCTATAACAAATTCTCAAGAAACATTCTTTATTAAACACAACACAATCTATTATTTATCTTGTATTTACGAAGTTCCTAAAATGGACGCTTTCACATAAAAGCGAGGAGCATCCGATAACAGCTCCCAAGCCACACCCCAAAAGAAAAAAATTGAACCAACTAACTGAAGAGAAAGGACGTTCCAAATTAGAGTGAATCCGACAACAAGGCTTAAGGACATTTCATTATCAACGTATTTGATAAAACAGTGTCAACTTACTTGCAGAGCTCCAAACGAACCAAGTTCTTGCAAACAGAATACTAAATTTCCATGCAACCTCCCCAGGGACTTTAGTTTCTTCTGAGAATCCTTGAAATCGTATAGGCTCTCGCGTAGTATGCGTTCACTCTGTTTCAAACTCATAGAAATAACAAAAAGGAGATGAAAAAGAACAGAAAACACAAGCTTGTATAATTGGAATTTGAAATAATAATAATCGACTATATAGCAGAACAAAACTTTACCTCAAGCTTTGAGCGATCAAGTTCTTTGTTGTAAGTTACAGTAAGATTAGAGTGACTAAGCGGGACATAAGTGTACACCTCCATATCAGGAAAAGCAAGCACACTTTCCAGCTCTGCATTATCAACCGAACAGACCTATCCAACATGAGAGAAGTTTTGCAAAGACAAATGTCAATAAGTATTATTCCTAAACCCAGCAGAACTCTTGGGGAACACTAGTAGTATGTACCTTGGCATGCAATAATTCTTCAAGGCTGTTGATACATTTGGTGTAATTAAGCTTGTTAGACCCGCCTGTCATATAAAACATAAGAACAGATGCATGACCACAAATGGTAAAAAAAAAAAAACTTATATTGCAGGGAGTAGGCAACACTAGAGACCAACCTAATATTTCAAGTTAGTGCAATGCTAGTCCAACAACTAATTTCTAAGATCCCCGGTAACAGCTGTAGCATTTTATATTAATCAAAAAAAAATGTGCCAAGGCTGCCATTGCTGAGGTGATTGCTGGGGTTTCCCTCAACCTACCCTTGCAATCTTGCCTCACCATTCACCACAGCGGCTGATGCAGAGCTCGACCAATTGGCTGTCCATCCGACTTGTGGCTGGCAAAGCCGACAAGCATGTCATGGGCAGCAGCCTACCCCATTCTTTGTCGCTCCAGTATAGGCCTAGATCTTGGCAAACATTAACTGGGACCATTTTGCTCTGCAGAAAGTGTAGACCTTCTTCCGGCTCGCTCGCCATGGCAACACACGCATACAGGGCTTCCTATTCTGACAATGGTGGATTGGCTCAGCCTCCAGCCCTTTCGACACGGTGCCAGACAAGGTTCTTGTCCACGTCCTATTTAATTTGTTTCTGGCTTGGCATCTCAGCAGACAATCGGTCCTAGCCCGGTCTGGTGTGCTCTTTCACCGGTTCTGCGTCTTCTATGAGCAGTCCATAGCGCATCTGCACCATTCCATCCGCCACACCTTGGTCCTCCTTGCGCTCGGTGCTTCTGAAAAGCCAGAACCGATTAGTCTTCAATGGTGAGCATCTCACGCCACTCGCTGTTTGGAGGATGATCCTGGAGCACGCCGCCCTCTCGGATTTGCACTTCTCATATCGTCTCAGCAATGGCATGCTGGTCGAATGGCGCTCCCGTGTGTCTGGCATAAGTTCTCTTAGCTTGCCGCGTCGTAAATCTCCTTGTACGTATCGAGTTTTTGTTCAATAAAATTTTCACTTCAGGTGGGGGGTTCCCCTACCATTGCTCGCTAAAAAGAGTCCCAGCAAACCAATAGCGTATCACAAGTGTCATGTGCCTTTGGCAATAGACATTGTAACAAGCAGGTAGAGGAACAAGAGAAGAGGCTTGCAGATCAGAAGGATTAAGACATAACAGCAAAAGGCGTCAAGGAGTGGCTATAACTGTGAGAAATATGCAACTTGTATTTCCATGAGACCATAAGCCAATATATATATATATATATACACACACGTACAGGTGGCAAATATGCAGAAAAACTCTTATATATAATAGGGATCACGTAGCTAATCATGTACAGGTGTGATAGATATGCAAAAAATCTCTTATAAGTATATAATAGGGATTATGTAGTTAATATCTGGAAAAACATATACAACTCTAAAACCCACAACCCCCAAACTTGTGGTGGATCAACACCACCTAATTTGGACAGGTAAAAGCTGTGTTGTGCTCTAGTTTGGGTCTTCAAGAAGAAATCCATCAACTGAAGCTGGGAAAACACATACTAAAGAGCACAATCACTTGATCCTGCACGGGACCGCATGAAGCATCAGCGCCATATGCTTGGTAAGCTCACGCTTCATAGGGTCGCGCGCAATGTTGATAACACATGTATTGTCAGACAAAGAGAAGTTGGTGTAGTTACAGAAACACCAAAATCCTCGGACAACCACTGTAGCCAAGTCAGTACTACTGTCAAGAGAATCATAGCTCGCAATTCGCCTCTACACTCGAACAGGAAACTACAGTATGTTTCTTTGTCTTCCAGGCAATGAGCAAGCAAAATGCGATTGGCAGCCCTTCGGATAGCTAATCCAAGTAGCATTTGAATAGCATGAAGCTTTAGCAAACTGGAGCATTGAAAGAAAAGATGCAAGAGAGATCTCGCAGAAATAAAAGGAGGTGACCATAGTGAACCTGAAGGGGAGTGCTGACTCAGAATGTGAACTTGATATGAAATATCTGGATGAATGACGGCTAGATAGACAAGACTGTCAACATGATGATGACAACGAGTTAGATTAGGAAAGGCTCACCTTAGAAGCTTGGAGGTGGACATTGAGCTCCATCGGTCTCAACAGTTAACGATGCACTCATCAGTAAGAGCAGCAAAAGGCTCACGAATAGAAGCTTGGGAGGTGGACAGTGAGCTCCATCGGAGTCAACCATTAACGTACATTCACTAGTAAGAAAAGCAAGAGGATCTTGGATGTACTTCTCTTGGGACATGAATAAGCCATCAGAGATAGAAGAAACCTCAATCCAAGGAGGTAGCGAAGAGGACCAAGATCAAACATAAGAACTGCTCACTAAGACGAGCCTTCTTTCCTCTTGGGACATGAAGAAGCCATCGGAGGTAGAAAAAGCCTCGATCCAAGAGGCAACAAAGAGGACCAAGATCAGACACAAGAAACTGCTCACTAAGACGAGCCTTCTTTTCGCTTGGGATACGAAGAAGCCATCAGAGGTAGAAGAAACCTCAATCCAAGGAGGTAACGAAGAAAGTTCCAAGACCAGACATAAGAAACTGCTCACTAAGACAAGCCTTCTGCTTTCTTGGATATGAAGAAGTCACCGGAGGTAGAAGAAACCTCGATCCAAGGAGGTAGCAAAGAGCACCAAGATCAGACATAAGAAACTGCTAACTAAGACGAGCCTTCTTTTCTCTTGGGATATGGAGAAGCCACCGGAGGTAGATGAACCTTCAATCCAGGAAGGCAGCGAAGAGGACCAAAATCAGGCATAATAAAGTGCTCGCTAAGACAGGCCTTCTAAAAGGCAATGAACTCAAATTCATCTCCACTGATGATCATGCCATCAACATATAGAAGACTGACCTCAGGAAAAAAGGTAGACAAAAAGCGCAAGACTATTAACTAGGATTACACTAATTAAAACAATAATTATCCTATGCCAACATGACTGCGAACTACTAAGTCCTAAGGTACACAAAAATGCTATTGAAGTGAAAACAGGATGTGCATTTCTGTTCAAGGAGATCCACATAACTATCTAGAAAATCTGGCCACATTTACGATGCGATAAATAATTCCTAGAGGAAAAAATAATGGCTCCAAATTTAATTGCAAATAAGAGAGAGCAATACTATGTCCTAACTCTCAGATAACACAAAAGGTGAGATCAAATATCACGATTGCAAGAGAATGTGGTTGGCCACCAAAGGTAATTAAAAAACCATAACTGTGAAATGTTTCCTGATAGGACTGACATTAGATTACAATTACCTTTTCCCATTACTGGTGAAGCAGTCATGCCAAAAATGCGAGGGGGCTTCACCATGTCATTATTGTAGAATTCCTGAAACAATGCTACAAATGTTTTTCAGACTGAACAGAGTTATCATGTAGAATTCATAAACAATGTTTCAGGTATATGATTTCCTGAAACAACGTTATTAATGTAGAATTCCTGAAACATGTTTTTCAGATTGCAAGTTCTGCCGTTCACTGAATTTGTTAAACAATACTCCTTGAAAGCCCGTCATTTTAGACATAGGTAGGGTCAAACTTTTGAAACTCTGACTACTATATTTAACAAAAGAAAATATTGGGAACAGATACTTGAAAACCATATGCCTACAACTGTCTCAAAAAGTATCTACAGAATATATAATTTGCTAGGTTCAATGGAAATATTGCAATGCAAACTAGTGGTGTGAGTGAGATTTAGATGGTGCAAATGTAAAGCCATATTGCAATGCAAAAGTGGCATCTTCTAGGAAACTAAAGGGGTAGTATTCAACACATATTAGCAGTCATTCAGCTTCTGCATTAATTAACTGCTTATTGTAATTAAAGTCAACTAGTTGTTCCAACTTCCAACTAGCAACGTGGTGAGACTGAATATCTGCATGACACTGACACTGTTTGATGATGAGATGACGACAAAGAAGCAGGAAACGAGTGGCCATCAGATTAATGGTCCATAATACAACCAAGCCAGCTCATGAGCGCTTCTTCTCTCCACCAGGTCGAAGCCAACCTCCCACGCCTCCCACCAGTCCGTCTGGTGCTGGTTGCACCGCTGCCTCGGGCCCTTCAACGTCGTGCACTTCCCTTCGGCTCCACCAAGGCTGATGCCCACATGGTGTTGGTCGACGTGTCGTCGTCCTCCAGGTCAGTCCTGCCGCCCTCACATCTCCAACAACCTCCCTTCCCACGATTCGTGATGCCTCCCTGCACCTAGACATCACCTCTTGGCTCAGATTGGGCCTACGGCGAGACAGCACCCTCCTACGTCGCCTCTCATTGGCTCCGCCGATTGGAGCTCCGGTGACCTCCATTGTCTGCAGACCATCCCTGGTCGACGGCCTCCTCGCACCTTTTCATCCTTGCTCATGTTGCACCTCTACAGCAAAGGACAACTCATAGGACTGCTCGCCTGTTGACTCACACGCTGCTCTCCCTACAATGCTTGCCTAGTGCTGTTGCATGGCCCGTACAGGGCCCCTTGGCAGATTAGTTTTCTTCACCAAAAAAATTAAAAAATGGCAGGTACAATGTCATCATCGGGTGTCCTTTCTCTCCCGCGCTATTCGATGATTCTTGATGGTGGTCATTTCATTGACTCGGTCTCGCACATGCACCAACCATCGGTGTTGGGTGCTCGTCAATAGTTATTGTTCTTTACTGCTCCTTGTCGGCATCTCACCTGCACAACCTCTCCTACAGACATGATGACTCCTGCTTTATTGGCTCGTGTGTGCTTCCTAGCTTCCAGCTTTTTATTTTTCCGTTGTGTCCACCAAGTCCGCTGCTCTTCCATGTTTATCTGTCATGCTAGTTGTTAAAAGTATATGTGGATTGCCTAGCCCTTTCCATCAGTTCGGACTCTTGGTTGCGTTGGCTAGTGCATGAAGCTTAACATGGTATCAGGGCTAAGGTCTTGAGTTCAAGTCCTGGCTTTCACAATTTATCTAAAAATGTTGTCCCCCCTTTGTGTCCACATATAGGCCTCTTGGGCCATACCTCTGAGTCTATCCACGTGTTGACTTTCCACGTCACAGGTGTTGAAGTGTATATGTGGATTGCCTAGCCCTTTCCATCAGTTCGGAGTTTTGGACTAGTGGGAATTGCCTAGCCCTTTGTGTCCAAAAGCACCCCCTCTCACGTGTGACGCGAGAAATCAACACGTGAATAGACTCAGAGGTATGGCTCAAGAGGCCTATGGGGGCAGCAGCAATTTTTGAATAAATTGTGAAAGCCAGGACTTGAACTCAAGACCTTAGTTCTGAGAAGATGTTAAGCTTCATGCACGAGCCAACGCAACCAAAAGTCCGAACTAGTGGAAAGGGCTAGGCAATCCACATATGCACTTCAACACTAGTCACCAAACATTTATCTATCAGCCTTCTTTTCTGGTCCTTGTCCTTTTCTGTACACTTTGCAGCATTTCCGGTCCTGGTTGTATTCTATAGGACTTCTGTGGTCTCCATTTGCATTGTCATAAATGTATTCCCATTCTCTTGTCGTCGAGATTCTTTCACCACCGGTTTCTTCGGCTACGATCTTTTGTGTAATGCTTCATTTCCTTGATGTGTCTGTCTTCTTAGGCCCATCTTCATTTGATACTTATCTTGTATGTTCTCGTGATGGGTTGTCTTCCTCTGATGCATCTTCTCGCTACCCTCCTTTGGCTCAAACCATTAGATTCCAAATAATATATATTCTTGTGTTATGCAATGCTCGTCATTGGGGGTGGGTGGGGGGGAGTTAGTACTAGTCTAGGTTCGTTTACCTATTCGTGTTAGTCTAGATTCTCTTCCTTGTACTCTATGCTTATTGTACTATATATTTGCCCCATGGGCTATGCAATACAATCAAGTTGCATCCATAACAAGATAGACAAGTGGTGAATAGAAGCCACATCAAGAAGAGTGCGAACATTGGTCATGTGGGCCACAGGAGCAAACATCTCGTTATAGTCATGACCATGCTCCTGTTGTAAGCCACGAGCCACAAGACAAACCTTGTAACGCTCAAGAGAACCATTAGAGCGAGCCTTAACCTTGTCGGCCCACTTGATGGGACAAACACGGGAGGAAGGGAAACAAGTAGGGCTATAAAAAAAGTTTGAGCTCCATGAACTATTCGAGTTCGACTCGCTTTCGGATCGGCTCGAGCTCGGCATGAGCACTAAATGAGCCGAGCTTGAGCTTCAGGTCAAGCTCACAAGCTTATCAAGCTAGAGCTTGAACAGTTCAACAAGGCTTGTTTGGAGGTAATTTTGCCTGAGCTGAGCTTGAGCCTACTCAAGCTTGGTTGAACTTAATCATTTTTTTATTTTTGTGAACATTATTTTGTTATAGTGCAAACTCACTTGATCGAGTCAAGCTCAAACCTACCGAAGCTTTGTTGTGCTCATTGTATTTTTATATGCGGGAACAGTGACGGTGCATAAACCCGTCAGTACCCTAGTAGGGTAGCAAACATGGCCGGGAGTACCAGACCCGACGACGCACGAAGAAATTACCTAGGTTCGGGCCTCCGGGAAGGAGTAACACCCTACATCCTGTTTGTGTTTGTATTCATGGTGGGATACCTCATGCGAGGGTTACAATGAGGGATGGAGTATGAGTCTACCAAGAGTATTATTCTACGAATGTAGATTGGAATGAAAGCCCCTTAGGCCCCACCTTTTACATGAGGTGATCCAATCTGGCCGCCGTCATATTGACTTGGGGACCAAGATAGTCTCTAGATGCATATTTGATCATCCAGGCTCCTTATTGCCAGATCGTTCGTTGGTGGGCCTCCTGGGCCCCGTGGCAGGCCTGTTGTTGAGCTCCCCTTCGAGAAGCCACCCCTGGTGTATTACACCATCAGTAGTCTTCAGGAAAGAGAAACCCAGGCGAGCTCCTTGTCTCTTTGCTGGTTATCAAGGCTTGTCCTTCGGTGGCTCGGCCTTGAAGGACCCTTTGGGCCTGCCCATCACGAGACTTTTGAGATGCCATCTTTGTTGATGGGGGCGAATAGCGAGGGCTCCAGGAGTTCGGAGCTCTTCGTCAAAACTTGCGCCTAGCCGAGGCCTCGGGCTTAACTCTATTTGTGGGGCTTGTCTGAGCTGGTGCAACCTCAAGGTGTTGTAGCATGGGGATTCCTTGGAAGTCGCGGCTTCGCAAACTGATGTTTAACGTCAGGCCTTATGTGAATGGGAACGTCACGAGCCAGCCCCGGCTTGTCTTGACATATTAGTAAGGGGGGTCGTTGAGGCACCCATCGGTTTCGCATCGAAATGATGATAGTGCCTGGATCCCCGTGCCCACATCTGTGAATGGGAAACTGCTAAGGACGTGGGACATGTGGCATGCCGCAGAACCCTTCGATTCGGTTCACTATGATGGGTAGAGGAAGGGGAAAAGAGGGTAATTTCCTCCTCCTTCCTCCTCCACTTCCAATCTCACCCTTCTTCCTGCCTTCTCCATTGCTACACACCCACAACTCACGCCTTTCGCCCCTTTCCTCGAACCCAGAGAGATGGCCAAAGGTTGGTCCGGTAGCAGTTGAACACGCGCTTAGAGCACGGTCCAGGCGGTCCCATGGAGCTCCACTTGTGGGTCCGATCACGGTCGAACACACGCTCAGAGCGCACTATTGAGACTCCCATGGAGCTCAGTGTTCACCTCCATGCTACTAATGGTGACTCATTGTCCAATCAGATGTCTTATCGTCATCCTGTTGGGAGTCTTATCTATCTAGTTGTCACTCGTCCGGATATCTCTTATCCAGTCCATATTTTGAGTTAGTTTGTCTCTGCTCCCACTTCGGTTCACTTAGTCACCTCCTTTGTGTTCTCCCATATCTTTGTGGCACGATCTCTCATCGTCTGTTCTTTCCCTGCTCCGGTTCATTACAGCTTTAGACCTATTCGGATGCTACGTGGGCTAGGCTCGGATCACCCGTTCACTTTCTGCTTACTGTGTTTTCTTCGTGGTTCTCTCATTGTCGTGAAGACAACGAAACAAACTGCAGTTTCCCATTCGAGTGCAAAGGCTGAGTTATGGCTCTTTTGACAATAAAGGTGACTCGGGCATGGTGGTTACTTCAGGAGTTTGGTGTTTCTGTCACTACACATACTCTGCTCTACACCCACTTTGGTTTTCTCTGACAATACACGCGCTATTAGCATTGCGCGCGACCCTGTGAAGCACGAGTTCACCAAGCATATTGGTGTTGATGCTTCTTTCGTGCGCACTGGTGTGCAGGATCAGGTTATTGCTCTTTAGTATGTGCCTTCCAAGTTACAGTTGGCGGATTTCTTTATGAAGGCCCAGACTAGAGCACAACATGGCTTCTATCTCTCCAAACTCGGTGTTGTTGATCCACCATAAGTTTGAGGAGGGGTGTTAAGTTATATATTTAGCCATGTACTTGTATTTTCCCTGTTCTGTAGCGGGTTTTCTGCTTATTGTATCGCACCTGTACATGTATATATACTGGCCTAGGGCCACCTAGAAATACAAGTTGTGTATTTCCTAACAATGATAAGAGTATAGCCACCTTGTACTCCCTCCGTCCCATAATGTAAGACGTTTTTGACCTTATGACAGTAAACAACGACAACATCATCAGCAACCTTGGCAGCAACAATCTAATGCCGAGTGGCACCCGGGACAAGAGTTGATAGCGTAGGCTCGACAGGAGCAACATGGCACAACGGACAGGAGACCTCACCGAAGAGAACACCCAAGAGACAAAGACCACATAAGTGAATGCGCATGCGGGCGACGAACTCTGTGGTAGTTAACTCTTCGAAAGTCGTCGGGCAATAAGGGGTGGGAATGAAGTCTTATGACGAAGACATTGCAATTTTTCTAGAATAGAGCAAACTGGCTCAACTCGATCTGAGAATGGAGACATGTAGTGGGGCTCGCTTGGCCACAGGATAGGAGGAGTTACGCGGGTGGGAAGGAAGGGCAACAGTGGTCGGTGAGGCTACAATGTGAGCAACGACCTGGTCGATAGACAGAGATGACCCAAGAATCACGACGGTCGTGCGAGGGTGAGCGGAGTCAGTGGCACAGGCCAGATCAAGGAGGATGTCGAGGGCTTCAAGGAGACAATTGCATCCGCTGGTCTGAAGGCGGGAACGGCCTAGAATCGACAATGATGGCGCAACCTAAGGGAGGAGTCCTGATCTGCTGCACGCCCTAGAAGGCAAGCAAACAACAGGAGGCTTGATTTGGATGAGGTGCGAGCTAGGCAAGGTGATACTGGTGATGCCTTCATCTACAACTAGGATGTCCCCTTCCTAGAGTGATATGGAAAGCAACGACGACGAGGTGGAGATCAGACGAAATTGATAAGAGAATAGAGAAAAAGGCTGAAACTGATCAAAGTACGAGTTGCGGCCGCAGAGAAAAAACTCTAGGCCTTGATACCATGCGGGAAATATGCAACGTATATTCCCACGAGACAATAGGCTATATAAGCACGCATATGTGCGGTACAATATGTACAAACCTCCATATATAACAGGATATTACATGGCTAATATATGCAAGTCTAATATGTGTAACTTGTTACGCATACTCTCATAGTTACATGAATGTTGGTGCTTCTTTGAGTGGAGGAATCTCTCTAGGAATTTTGGAGGATTTCAATCCATAGGAACCTCATATGGATTGCATCCCTACGCCCCGATTTCATAGGATTTCGAGCAAAAGGATATATCTGGTTAAAAATTTCCTTTGTACCTTGCATGCACCTTCTCTCAATATTCTCACAAGATACCTATGGAACATTCAAAGAGTATGCTGCAAATTCCTATGCTTCGACTTCCTATAGGACTCAAGAAGTCATGACACTCTAATCCTATGTCTTCCCTATACTTGTCTTTTGAGAACCATGCGATCCAAAGAGGAACATTCCTTTATTATGTATTTCTAATCATTCAACGAGTATGTGTTATGCGTGTATTGTTGGAGATATATGCAAGAGTTAATCATAATGATGATTATAATTTTGTGAGTTCATGATTCAATGCACAACATGTTCTTTGAACAGTATCAGTAAGACGAGTAGTCGTTCTACCATATGCATGTACTGTATATGTCGTATACATGCCTAGGTATATGCAAGCCCTAGGGCCCATGGAGCTCACCAACCTAGTTGGGATATGTTCCTAGTTCCTACAAGGAAGCCTTGAGGGTACTTGGAAAGAGACCACGAGTCCTACTCATGAATAGTCTAGAATCCTACTTATGCATGGAGGGGGATGCCTACTAGGAGATGAGGCCACCGCCATACCATAGGTATATAAAGGAGGCCAAGGCCACAAAAGAGGAGCAACTTGATCATTTCCACAAGAGACAGAAACCCTAGAGATCTAGAGTCATTACCTAGTTCGTCCATAGTAGTCATTGAGTTGCATATCAACTCGACAGATTCCCTCATTGTAACAGCAATTGTACTCCCATCTCGAGATATAATCCAAGCAAAGCAAGAGTAGGGCCATTAACCGTCTCGAGAGGGGTTGAACATAGGCAAATCATTGTCTAGTGATCCCAGGTGGCCCAAGCGTAACTCCGCGGCCAAACAAATCATGTACAAACATCGTATTGTTGTGAGGCATCAGCATAATTATCCTTGAATAGTATGGATGACAAGTATTCAACTTGTTTGTGTTATCTTAATAATTATAGTTTTAAAGTGATCCTTAGTTGGTAAACATACAATGACACATATGTCGACCAACATATATATTGGTTGATGACCAAATATATGGAGATATCGAACCAGTAACATAGACATGTTATTTTCATTTAATTCTCCATTTATTAGAAAAACTTGACCTACACGCATGAATTCTCCCATCAGCATGCACCAAACAATTTAAACTCCAATAGTGTTTTATTAACAACGGTGGCATGTGGGTGTACTCCCTCCGGTCCTTTTTACTCTGCATATTAGAATTCTCTGGAGTCAAACTTCACAAAGTTTGACTGTATTTATATGAAAAAATATCAACATCGGCCATGCTAAAGTTATATAATATGTAACTTTAAGTCATGACACATCTAGTGGTATTGATTTCAGATTGTGAATGTTGGCACTTTTTTCTATGAAGTTGGTCAAACTTTACGAGGCTTGACTTCAGTCAAATCTTATATGCAAACTAAAAAGGACCGGAGGGAGTAGTTTTATTGAGACGAGTTCAAGTGCAAAGAAAATTCAATGATGCAATGCTACCATTGGGTGGTCAAGAAATGACAAACCTAATTATTCCATCATATGAAGATAGTCTGTGCATTGCAAATTGTACTGCAGGAAGAAGATCTTGACACTACCTTCATAATTTGTGCATATGGATGCCGCTTGTGTGCTTGTGCGTGATGGCATTCATCGAATATCAGAAGTGCAATTGAGTCCATCTTGATGAAACAATGCCGCAAACTATGCAACAAAATCTGGGGAGTCATTACAAGAACCTGCAGTGGCATAGAAAGTGATGCAAATTAGGTGCAAAACTATGCACATAGAACAAAACTCTATCATATTTTGACAAAAATGGATGTGCAGATTATTAGACTGACGGGTCTGTTGTTTACATGTACGCAGAATTAAAGACCTCTAATTCACAAGAAATTACACGGGTGTGTTCATTTATCTCTGGGTGAAAGTTAGCTAAGTACTCAGGCGTCATAAACTAATTTATGATAAGGCAAATAGCCCCTTACAACATTTTCCAAGCTGGAATATCATTGTGATTGACCTGCAAGGAGAATGTCGAGCAAACCTTACCTCGGATTCCCCCATCTCTGTCTCCCAGTCCTCATGATTTCTTGGGTTTTTACCATCCCCATAGTAACTTTGAACTCTGAAATTGGTGGAATTAGCAATCACCGTCGCTTGCTGTAAAAAAGGAGAGCGGTTTTGTTTTCAGAGAAGAAGAGCACTAATTAAACATGTACAGTTGTGCTCAGTCTGGAAAATGCAGTTATAACCTTGAGAGAAATTATGCAGTCGCGTGCCCAATTACATAACTTATCCTAAAAATGTGATGTGTGCAAAGTTAGACAGTAATCAACCTGGAGAACAAGGGGGACTGTTGGGGCGAGGAAGATGCAGACATCACGTCTGGGTTTGCGAATGAGATGGCCAAGTTCGTAAATGAGCAGCACGGCTATATGGGTCTTCCCGCATCCCGTGCCTAGGTACACTATGATGTTCTCCTCGAGAGCCCTCTTGCAGAGATCCAGCTGATACCTAAAGCACAAGATATAATGTTGTTATCCAAAATCTGTATAATGAAACAGAGTAAGATATAATGTTGTTATCCAATCTGAGTAAAGTTTAATGACACAATGTAACCATTGATCAACAAAAGCTTTGCAACACACCGCCAATTGTTTGTCTCGTGACACTGACAAATAAAGGCGGAGTAGCAGAAAGTACAGCACTGGGGATTCTATCAAAGAAAAGGATGTCGCCAGACTAGGGATGCGAGGTACTGCAGAGACACCACGAAATCTCGGTCAATTATTAGTCCATTTATTCATCGGCATGTTCTTTTAGCAGGCGTCCTGCATTGTCAAGGTGTAACTGCGACAGGTTTGATGTGCCCCACCTACCGTTATCATAAAAACTGAAGAGCGACCACTGAGAAGATTGGCAGAGCTTTCCCAAAGCAAGTCTGCGACAGGATCGAATCGTATAGATTAAGAATGGGGATCGCTTTCCGAACAACTAGTCCACGGAGCATTAAACTGTGCACACAGATAGCAATTAAACTGGAAGCAATTTAGAATTAATCACAACTGATGGGTCATTTAATCAGATAAATCGACACGAAATGGGGAAGAAATCGAAACAGTGGACTGCAGAGCACGAACTGCTAAATCTAACATTATCTATAATCAACAGCCAAAAACAACAAGCGCATCACGAAGCATTTGAAGCCCATCTAAAACCTCCAAGAGCTCCCAAATCAGCAACGGAGGCATGAACCAACCCCCAGAGCCGGAAATCTTCGGGAAACAAACAGGGGCGACTGACTCTGGTTCCGCTCGGAAGCCCCGCTGCTTGGCCCCAAAACAAATCCGAAGCATACGCGGCACCGCGGAAATGCAAAAAATGAGGTGGGGAACATAAGGAGGATGCGGGGGGTTAGGGCGCTTACTTGCGCGCGATCGTCCTCGGGTCCTTGGGCTTGCGCTCCCCCGCGCTCGCCGCCGCGGTCGAGATGTCGCCCATGGCGGAAGCTTCGCGCGGAAGCGAGGCTCCCTCTCCCTTTCTCTCTCTTGTGTGCCCCGGGGCGCAACTGCTGGGCGCCGCGGAGGAGGCTGCAAAGCGGGGGGAGAAGGACTGCTCGGGGAGGACGAGGAGTCAGTCGGCGAGACGGAGATGGGAAAAACCGCACATGGTGATGAAGGCAAGGGGGCCGAGCGGGTCGTGTCGAGTCCAAAGGGGAAAGGGTGCTCGGGGAGCACGAGAGGGCGCAGCGGAAGCGTGGGACCCACGGGTCGAATCCGTGCTCGCTGACGGCTGGGGCCACAGGCACGATGGGACACAGGCAGGACGGAGACGAGACTGTCATTGGGCTCTCCTCGTCCTGTGCGTGCGGCACACACACGCAGGCAGGATCTAGCCCGTGGGCCGTGCGGGGGCGAGGAGTCATCTGGGCCCAGGTGATCAGCGTCATGCGTGCGGAGCCGCGGTAGAACAGTACAGGTCCAGCGGCTCGATGTTGCTGGCTTGAATGCGAGCAATTTTTTTAAGGAAACTTGAATGCGAGTAGATGGTTCTGTAACCTCTCTCAGTGATAAAGCATCCCCGATGCTCCGTACTGGGCAACCGCTGCAGCAGTTTACTGCTTCCTCTACCAGAGGGGATGTCAAAATTAAGTCAAATAATTCAAATGCTAAAGAGCACATATGTGTGTATGCCCACATTGCTAAGAAAATGCAATCATTTATTGATGGTATTTCTAATAGGAACTTCAATGGGGCGACTCATTTTGTCCACCCGCGTTCATTTGGATCGGCGCAGATAAAGTGGCGGCCCAATGCGCCGATCCAAACTCAAATCGTGTCCGCCCAGCGTCCGCGTCTACCCATTTTTGGCCCAAAATTGCGCCTGGAATGCGCCGGCGCAGACGCGAAACGGACGTGTCGCGCGTCTCCTCGCCGTCCGCCGCGTCCCCACCTGGCGGCCACCCAACCGCCACCGGTCGTCTTATTTATGACGACCACCGACAGCGGGCCCACGCGTCAGCCAGTGCGCGCGTCCTTTTTTAACCACGCGTGCGGCGGGGTCGGCCTCATCCACTTCTCCCGTCTACATCTGGCCCCCACCACTTCCTTTGCTTCCTCGCCGGCGACCGCAAACCCTAGCGCGCCATGGGCCTCTTCGGCAAAAGCAATAGCAAGGGGAAGGGCACCCCCGGCGCCTCGTCATCCCGTGCTCCCCTTCCCCCTCCCCCTCCACCGCCGGCGCGTTTTCGCCCTGGACGCCGGCGCCTGCACATCCCGGTGCACCAAGCGCGGTGGCACTGGGAGTACAGGCAGCCCCTCCCCTCCCCCGACGTGACGCTGCCGCACCATTGGCATTTGGATCCAAACCGGATCCCGGTGCCGGCGGTTCCGCGGACCTAGCGGGCGCACGACGACGAGGTGCGCCGGCGCCGCGCGCTGCTCACACCGGAGCAGCGTGGGCTGCCCGAGTACGCCGCCGACTCTCCTAACTGGAAGGCTTGGTTCGCCCTCGAACACGAGGAGCAACGGCGCTCGGGTGTCGACGTCGTCCCGCCGCCGTTTCCACTGCCGCCCCCGCAGGTAGAGCCGGAGGACATGGAGACGGAGGCGGAGTACCAAGCCGCCCTCGAGGAGGGCCTACAGCACGCGCTGGAGGCTAGCCGCATCGAGGAGGACGCGCACTGGGATGGGCTGGAGCAAGCCCTTGCCCTGTCGGCGGCGGGGGACTCCGTCCACACCCCGCTCTTCGTGCCGCCGCCTCCACCGTCGCCGCCCGTACAGCCCAAGCCGGAGTCGAAGCTGTCGCGTAAGCGCTCCCCACCTCCACCCACTTGGCCGGAGGAGGCCTACTCGTGGACGGGCCAGTACCGCGAGTGGGTGAGCGCGCCTCCCGTCTACTTCGCCGCGACGCCGGAGGAAGAGGCGGCCCACCTCGAGCGATGGAAGGAGCACTGGCTCCGCCAGGAACAGGGCGACCGCGAGGAGCAGATGCGCTACGAGGCCATGCTCCAACGCGACGCGGAGGCGCTCCGACTCGAGGAGGAGGAGGAGGAGCGCGCGCGGCTTGCCGCAATGCCGCCGCCCCAGCAGACGCCGGATGAGGCTGCCCTGGCAGCGTACCAGGCGGCGTTCGGGTGGGTTGGCCCTGCTCCGGTCTTCATCGACCTCACCGACGACGGCGACGTCGAGGGCAAGGGCAAGGGCAAGGGCAAGGCTGACGACGTCTAGGGCAGCGTGTGGGGCGGCAGCAGGCGGGCATAGACTTTTTTAATGTTTTTATTTAATGTTTATTAGATGTAGGTGGACTTTGTTTCATGCAACTTGTTTTTTTTTCATGCCGCCATATTTGGATCGGCCTCCCCGTTGGGCGGTCAAGCCGACCCATTTTAAAATGCAGACGCCGGCGTCCGCCTGGCCGACCCAAACGAACAAAAAGCGGACAAGGCGCGCGTTCGTTTGGGTCGCCCCGTTGGAGTTGCTCTAAACTCCAGAAAACACTAACTAGGAGTTTCCTACAAAATGTTGGCATGGAGAAGTTGTCCATTAGCATATTCCTAAACGTAACTCGCAATACTTTTTGCTGCGTTAATTTTCACCTCCTTTTGCATAACAAAAATCCAACTCAGGTATACTTCCACATTACTGCAAAACTTACGACAAGGGAAAAGAAAATGATTATATGGCCCTTTGCCAAACACCTTGTGTATGTCGTCAGTCAAAGAGCACGATGGCCGTGCATCTCTTCTCCCTTTGTCTATGAAAGGCGCTATAATTTCTGCCTCTCATCGGCAGCGGCGCCGATCTGCCACGTCTCTTGTGGCCTGTGGGCCATGGGTGCGCAGATGGATCCTGACCCTTGCCAGCGAGAGGGCTCTGTTTTTGGATGCTTCTTCAAGTTTTATTAGGGTTTTTATTCTACTCAGTAAGACGAGATGGCGGCGGCTTCTTGAAGATGGAATAAGGTTCTCCCCGCCTAGCCCCCGTCCCGGTGGTGCATCTAGTATCGTCGGAGAACGTGTGGAGGTGTACCCGCGACTGTACCATGCACCACCGCCTCCATGACATCATCAGTAACATCGTTCGTGAAGGCACCCGTGTTGGATTTCGGGTTCCGGCAGACCCTTAAGGTTCAAAGACTAGGGTGCGTGCGGAGATCTCTCCCCTACCGATCTACGTCCGATCCACTCGTACGAACTAAGATGAAAATGATGAACAACACAAGAGACACGAGGTTTATACTGGTTCGGGCCACTGTTGCGGTGTAATACCCTACTCCAGTGTGTGGTGTGGTGGATTGCCTCTGGGGCTGATGATGGACAGTACAGGGGAAGAACAGCCTCTCGAGGGGTGTTCTTGAGCTGGTGCGGTGTGTTCTACTTAGTCTCTACTGGGTTTCTTCTCTCTTTTTCTCTCCTTTTCCCCTCTCCTCCTTCTTTGTGGAGGCTAGCTCTATTTATAGAGGCCCTGGGCCTCTCCCCGAATAATTGAGCGGGAAGGGCGCCAACAATTGGCCATTTTGAAGGGGAACATTTAGTACAAGTTATCCTGACCAAAGGTGGTCTTCGGCTGCCAAAAGCACTGGTGATGACGCCGTCTTGGGCTCCACGGTGACCTCCATCCGGCCATCCGGCTGGTCTTGGTCTCGTTGCACCCGAATGGTAACCTTTGCCCGATGCCTTGGCCTGTGCTTGCCCCCTTTGCACCAAAGGGGAAACAAGGACCCTACGTAGGCCGGCGCCCGCCTGGCCTTGATCGTCATGGCTTGCGTCATGGGATCCTCGCGAGGTACCCTTGCATTGATCTCTCCGCCTCCTCGCGAGCCTGCCTGATGAGGCCGCTCTTGAGGAAGCTTCCTATCGTCTGCCCCGCGAGGCTTGGCCCCTCGCGAGGGTCTTGAGCTTGGGTTGATGAAGATGTGTCGTGCTGGGCCCCCACCCAAGCCACGCCGCAGGCCGCAGGCAGGCAAGTCTGGAGACCCCCGTTCCCAGAACGCTGACAGTAGCCCCCGGGCCCAAGGTGCGCGCGGGCTTGGCTTAGCAGAGAAGCGAAGGGGCAAGCACGAAGCGCCGCGGGCCCTAACAGCCTGCGGCCTTGGGCACCGCGTGGCGGTTGATTGGGCGTGGGCGTCTGCGCTTCCCCACGATGCCTCGGCGACCGCACGGCTCGACAAGTCCTTGCATGCAGAGACATGGGTCATGATTACCTGCGATCGTGGTGCTCGGCGGTTGGCCTTCCCGGCTATAAGAACGGGGCCGTGTGAGCTTCTTCAGTTCACCCCTTTCTGCTACTCCCTTCTTCTTCTTGGCCACTCGCTGTTCTCATGGCTCCGAAGAGATTCTCGACCGCAGAGAAGGGAAAAGCCCGCCAGGCAGTGCCCGACTCCCCCCCGGCCAAGCGCGGCCGGGGTCGTCCTCGCAAGCATCCCGCGGTCCCCGCAGCGGCTTCCCGCGGCCACGGAGGCGGCTCCCTGCGTGGTGGTGAGCGCTCGGTTGCTGAGGCGAGGCATGTCGTGATCGCGCGGCCTCCCAGGCCACGCTTTCGCTCGGCGGAGGTGCTGCCGGAGTTCGGCGTGTGGTCGGCGGACCTGACCAGCGCCTGGCTCCAGCTCCCCCGCTTCTTCGTAGGTGAACTGTCGGCCAGCGCCCGGTGCAGCTTCTGGATCCAGGCGGATGGTTGCTGCAGCAGGGCCTTCTGGGCTTCGCTGGAGGTCTCCCCTTCCGGAAATGGGGCCCTGACTCGCGGCTGGCAAACGTTTGCCCGCGCGCGTGGCCTGAGTCAGCGGTGCACCCTGCACTTCAAGTTCGATGGCGACGCCACCCTCTACGTGAGGGTGTTCGGGGAAGATGGTCGCCGCGCTGGGTGCTGCCCCGAAGATGGTGACCGCGGCCGCCTGCCCAGCCCCGGCACCGACCAGGATGAAGACAGTGCCAGGCGTGCCGGCGGCGGTGCTCGGGGCTCGCCAAGCTTCGGCGACTCTTCCTCAGGAAGCAGCTCCTCCAGCGGTGGCCGCGACCAGCCCCCGCGTCGTTGCGCCCGCCTGGGTGAAGGCAGCGGGTCCACCCGCCGCCGCGCCCTGGTGAAGCGAGAGGAGGCGTCCGCCTGAGCCCCAGGAGCAGCTCGAGCTTTTGCTATAGGTTGGTGTTGGACAGGTCGTGTCCATTTTGTTTCCTTCCTTTCCTGCGTAAGAAGAAAGTAGTACAGGGCCCCGTGGGGCGTGTTAGAACTGTTGCTGTCAAGTGTCGCGTTGCTTTTGCCATTTCTGCGCTATGTTTCCGTGCTGCATGTCCATGTGCGGGAGTCATTTGAGCTTGGTGGAGCTTGACGCGGCTCTCGCCTCCCGAGGCTAAGGCCTCGCCGTATGCTTCATGCCCTGCAAGGATTAGTTAGAGGGGTAACCTTTGGTCCCGGCAGCGGGGGCGATCAGCCTAGGTCCTGCGTTCGTTTCGCGATGCCCGTGAGGCATGGACGGGGAGAGGTGCTCCTGCAGAGGACTCAGACAGGAAAGCTCCAGATGATCGGGGCAGAAGACGCTTGCGAGGGCGCCCGCGAACCTATCTCGCGAGACTTGTGCGAGAGAAAACGAGGCAAGCAGTGAAAAAGACAGAGAATCACAAGCCAGGAACGCCAACAACTCCAATAAGACTTCAAACAGGGATAAACAAGCCAACTGCAGAAAGCAAATGGAAAAAGCCGCGTCTGGCACCTATTCTAGTCTTAAACGTCTTCTCACCAGTGCGGAGCTAAGTGCTGCCACTGGGCGTGGGCGGGAGCCCCCGAGGCCCAAGGGCGGCACTCCGGAGACTCCGGGGCGTGTACAGCCCCACTCATTATTACGTGAGAGTGTCACGAGCGGCGAGCTTCACAGGCACCGGGCCTTTCCCAAAACGCGATAGCTTCACAGGCATTGGCCTTCTTCACAGGCACCGGGCCTTTCCCAAAACGCAATAGCTTCACAGGCATTGGCCTTCTTCACAGGCACCGGGCCTTTCCCAAAACGCGATAGCTTCACGGGTATTGGCCTTCTTCACAGGCACCGGGCCTTTCCCAAAACGCGATAGCTTCACAGGCATTGGCCTTCTTCACAGGCACCAGGCCTTTCCCAGGCGCTAGGCCTCGCTCAGGGGTAGAACCTCCGGAGATGTTGAATGTTCCATGCGTTCTGGATGGGTACTCCCTTCGGAGTCTCCAAGCGCGCGGAGCCAGGCCTGGAAACATGAACAACCTTGAACGGGCCCTCCCACATAGGAGAGAGCTCGTGCAGCCCCTCCCTGAAGAGAACCCGTCTGAGCACGAGATACCCTACCTCAAGGGTCCTGGGGCGGATGTTGCGGCTGTGGTATTGTCGTAGCGCCTGTTGATACCTTGCCGCTCACAGTGCGGCTTCCCGACGGCATTCCTCCCCCAGCACGAGATCCGTCCCCCGCATGGCGTCCTGCTGAGCCTCGTCGAATGCCAGGACCCATGCGGAGCGACGCCTGCCTCGTGAGGGAGAAAAGCCTCCGCTCCGTAGACGAGGAAGAACGGGGTCTCGCCAGTCGGCTTGGTCGCTGTCGTGCGGATTGACCACAGCACGGACTGGAGCTTGTCGTGCCAGCCCCTGCCACAGGCCTCCAGCTTCTTCTTGAAGGTCCTGGCCTTGAGGCCCCTCAGGACCTCCGCGTTGGCTTGTTCAGCTTGGCCATTGCTCCGGGGGTGTGCTACCGAAGTGTAGCATATCTGCGTTCCAAGGTTAGCATAGTATGTTTTGAAGAGATTACTGGTGAATTGTGAACCATTGTCAGTGATGATGCGGTGAAGACGTCGGCCCTCATGAGCCCCCAAGCCCAGGGGCCTCGGGAGGCTCTGGTGGCACGTGCAGGTCTTCGGGGACCATCGCCACCTCCGCTAGGACCGTGCGATGCCTGACCTCCTGAGCCTCCAGAATGCTCCTCAACAGGCGCTGATGTGCGGCGACCACGCTCGGCAGGCCGAAGGGCATGCGAATGTAGCTGTGAGGTGGTCCCTCGCAGCGCCCTACGGCCGGAGGCCATAGGCGCTCCTGAGACGCAGCTCGGTTGAGCCTTGGTACGTCGACGCAGACGCGCAGTCCTCCATCCTCGCCTAGATGCGGGGCCACGGCGGGTAAGCAGCGGCTGCTACGCATGACTCTGGACTCTTGTAGCTCATGGGTGTTCCTTGCGATGAACTCCTGAGGGTTTGGTCTCCTTTGACTTGTACCTTCCTGAGGGAAGCGTGTTTGAAAGCACCCCTCCAAGTGGTGCTCGAGCGCCTCCCCCGCGACCTTGGCAAGGTCGGCGGCTCTCCAAGAGAGAGCCCCCGAGCCCTGCCTGAGGAGGGCGCCGGGCGCGCCTTCCTATGCGTGATAGGGTGGCGCTCCCTGATCGGGCGCGAATCCTGACGCAATACCTTCGGAGGTGCCTGCCTCCTTGTGGCTCGGGCCAGGTGAGGCCTTCTTCTTCTTGAGGGTCGCCTCGGGAGGCCTCCCGCTCCTGCGATCTGGGTCTTCAATTACCGCGGCTTGGAACGCGCGCTCGAGCAAGCACACTGCGTCCCTTTCTTCACAGCGTACGGTGATGACTCCACCGCTTCCTGGCATCTTGAGGACATTGTAACCATGGTGAGTCACTGCCATAAACTTGGCTAGGGCTGGGTACCCGAGGATGGCATTGTACGGCAGGTAGATGTGAGCGACGTTGAAGTCAATGAGCTTGGTGCGGTAGTTGTTGTGTTGCCCGAAGGTGACCGGAAGGCGAACCTGCCCAATTGGAACAGTGGAACCATCGGTGACCCCTGAGAAAGACTTGATCGGCTGAAGCTGGTCGTACGGCACTTGGAGATTGTCGAACGTCTCGACGGACAGGACGTTGAGTCCTGCCCCGCCATCGATGAGGGTCCTGGTGACCTGCACGTTGCTGATAACTGGGGAGCAAAGCATCAGGAGGGTTCTGGCCATTGCCGCACACTTGAGCTGGTCTGTGGAACTGAACGTGATTGCGCACGTAGACCACCTGAGAGGGCGCGTGGCCTCAAGCTTGGGAAGGACTGCATTCACCTCGTGAGCAAACTGCTTGAAGACGCGTCGTCAGGATGGGGCCTGGGCGCCACCCAAGATGCAAGCAATTGCCCGCGGCTCTTGGAAGCCCCCAGCCCCGTCGTCTTGGTGTTGGTCTTCGTTCCTCCTTGGTGGAGGCGACAGAGGAGGGAGGCCTGCGTTGCCGTGGGGGCGGTCCTCATGAGACTGGTCCCTCCAGCCTCCCTTGCGAGGCTGGTCCTGCCAGCGGTCCTCGCGAGGGCGGTCACGCCATCCCTGGCGAAGGCCACGGTCTTCCCATCATCCGCCGCCTCTTCCTCCTCCTCGACCATAGCCCCTGTCGTTGCGCTCTGGGCGTCGGTCGATTCGCCCATCTCACACGGCTCTGAGCTCTTGACATTCGTTGATTTTGTGGGTGTGGAGGTCGTGGTACATGCAGTACCGTCCGCCCTTGGATGACTCAGACTGATCCCTGCCTCGCTTGGTGTCCGGTTCCGCTGCTAGCACGGTAGCCCCCTTGCGCTTCACATTTTTGGCCTTGAGCTTCTTTTCTTCCGGGTCGACCGTCGGGAGCTCGAGGAGGGAGAGACGCCCTTCCTCAGCCCTGGCACACTTGGTTGCCAAGTTGAACAGCTCCAGGGATGTGCACAGGTCTTCATGGATTGCTAGCTCTTCCTTCATCTTAATGTCGCGCACGCCGTCGGAGAAGGCTGAGATGATAGCTTCTTCAGTTACCTTGGGGATCTTGAGGCGAGTGTAGTTGAAGCGCTGATGTACTTCTGCAGGGTTTCTCCTAGCTGTTGCTTGATGCGGCGCAGGTCGCTCACGGCCGGGGGCCGGTCGCAAGTGCCCTGGAAGTTGGCGATGAAGCGGGTGCGCATCTCGCTCCAGGAGGAGATCATGCCGGGAGCCAGGTGCGGGCGCCGTCCTTGAGCGCCATGGGGAACCAATTCACCATGACCTTCTTGTCTCCGTTGGCGGCTATGATGCCCAGCTCGTAGAGCTGCAGGAACTCCGCGGGGTCCGATGTGCCATCGTAGCGGGGAGGGAGGTCAGGCTTGAACTTGCCTGGCCATGTGACGCCTCGCAGCTCGGGGGTGAAGGCGAGGCAGCCCGCCGTGGCCACCGGCGCCCTTTGCTGGTGCTGGACTCGTTCTTACGGGTCACCATGCACCGCCACTGGGAGCAGCGCGGGGTCTTGTCGTGGAGGCGCTGGGGCGCGATCTTGGCGCGCTGGCGCTGGGAGCGCGCGACCACCTTCCCGGGGACGTGGGATCTCTTGGCAGCTCCCTTCTTGCTGCGCAGGCGCCGGACATGGAGAGTCTCACCCTGGGGTTGCGCGCCTTGGAGCCAAGGCACCTTCTTGGGGAGGAGGCGACGGAGGCACCTCCTGATCCTCGCTCCCTGCGCGGGACGGAGGGTGAGGCAGCGAGAGGGACCGCAAGGGGGAGCCTCCTGTGGCACTGACGAGCTCGGTGATGCGGGCGAGCCAGTCCTCGTAGAGGTCGTCGACGGGGCGATAGTGCAGGAGCTCCTGCGCCAAGAGCAGTGAGGCGTGTGCATCCATGGGTGCGCGACGGACGTGGGACGACGAGCCAGTTGGAGTCAGCGACGGGGTGGCGGTGCGGCCATCCCACCGCACCGAAGGATGCTGGGACGAGGCCTGTTGCTCATTCCCCGCCAGGCCGATGGAGGCGTTGGTGGCGGGCGACAGGGAACGACGAGGGGGGCCGCCGACGGGCGCCGTCTGGGTGACGCGAGTGGCGCGAGCAGCCCGGCGCTCGGCGCGAGCCCGACGAGCGTCAGCCATGGACACGATGGAAGATCACACGCGAACAACGGAAGAAAGATTCCGGTGCACCCCTACCTGGCGCGCCAAATGTCAGATTTCGGGTTCCGGCAAACCCTTGAGGTTCGAACACTGGGGTGCACGCGGAGATCTCTCCCCTACCAATCTACGTTCGATCCTCTCGTACGAACTAAGATGAAAATGATGAACAACACAAGAGACACGAGGTTTATACTGGTTCGGGCCAGCGTTGCGGTGTAATACCCTACTCCAGTGTGTGGTGTGGTGGATTGCCTCTGGGGCTGATGATGGACAGTACAGGGGAAGAACAGCCTCTCGAGGGGTGTTCTTGAGCTGGTACGGTGTGTTCTACTTAGTCTCTACTGGGTTTCTTCTCTCTTTTTCTCTCCTTTTCCCCTCTCCTCCTTCTTTGTGGAGGCTAGCTCTATTTATAGAGGCCCTGGGCCTCTCCCCGAATAATTGAGCGGGAAGGGCGCCAACAATTGGCCATTTTGAAAGGGAACATCTAGTACAAGTTATCCTGACCAAAGGTGGTCTTCGGCTGCCAAAAGCACTGGTGATGACACCGTCTTGGGCTCCACAGTGACCTCCGTCTGGCCGTCTGGCTGGTCTTGGTCTCGTTGCACCGGAATGGTAACCTTTGCCCGATGCTTTGGCCTGTGCTTGCCCCCTTTGCACCAAAGGGGAAACAAGGACCCTGCGCAGGCCGGCGCCCGCCTGGTGCCCGCCTGGCCTTGATCGTCATGGCTTACGTCATGGGATCCTCGCGAGGTACCCTTGCATTGATCTCTCCGCTCCTCGCGAGCCTGCCTGATGAGGCCGCTCTTGAGGAAGCTTCCTGTCGTCCGCCCCACGAGGCTTGGCCCCTCGCGAGGGTCTTGAGCTTGGGCTGATGAAGATGTGCCGTGCTGGGCCCCCACCCGAGCCACGCCGCAGGCCGCAGGTAGGCAAGTCTGGGGACCCCCGTTCCCAGAACACCGACAACTCGTTAGCAATTTGCATGGCAACAAACCAAAAACCCTATTTCTCACACATGGACTATATAAAGGAGAAGAAAACCCTTTGGTGACAAAAGTCGCACATCCACCGAGTCATCCCTTCGCAGGCGCCACCACTCCCATCTACAACAGCCATATCCATATCCATCTCCGCCTCCGAAGTCCCCATCTCCATAGCCATTATACTTGTAATCGAGAGTACTTCGCATATAACAACACTGTAAGACTATTTAACCATTCATCTTCAAGTACTATCTTCTACTCCCTCTGTCAGGAAATACTTGTTCTAGAAATGGTTGTATCTAGACTTGTTTTAGTTATAGATACATCAATTTTATCTATTTCTAGAACAAGTATTTTCGGACGGAGGGAGTACATTGTTTTTTCCTGCGAATTGTTTGCGATGTGTGAGTAGTCCTTTCAGGCTAAAGGTTGAGGTATAGCCTCATTGCCCTATGTACTCATGTAATAGGATTGTTACTTTATTTTGAGTAATAATGTTGTTTCAATGTGTTGTGCAACGGTTGTGTCCCTTGTCTCTACCTAGTCGTAAGGCCTTGCGGATACCCGGGATACCAAGGATTGGTCAAGGAGAGGTTAAGTGCAAATAGGAGCAGAAGGCTGTTGGGGAACGTTGCAGAAAACAAAAATTTTCCTACGGTTTCACCAATATCCATCTAGGAGTTCATCTAGCAACTAGTGATTGGATTGCATCTACATACCTTTATAGATCACGCGCGGAAGCGTTCAAAGAACGGGGATGAGGAAGGCGTACTCGATGTGATCCAAATCACCGGAGATCCTAGCGCCGAACGGACGGCACCTCCGCGTTCAACACACGTACGGTCAGCGTAACGTCTCGTCCTTCTTGATCCAGCAAGGGGAAAGGAGAGGTTGAGGGAGATGGCTCCAGCAGCAGCACGACGGCGTGGTGGTGATGGAGCTGCAGTACTCCGGCAGGGCTTCGCTAAGCACTATGGAGGAGGAGGATGTGTTGGAGAGGGAGAGGGAGGCACCAAAGGCGTGGTTGAGAGGCCCTCCTTCCCCCACTATATATAGGGAGCCCAGGGGGGGCGCCGGCCTAGAAGATCCAATCTCCTAGGGGGCGGGGGCCAAGGGAGGACTCCCTCCTCCCCAAGGCACCTAGGAGGTGCCTTCCCCCTTTGGGACTCTTCCCTTCTAGAACCCTAGGCGCATGGGCCTCTTGGGGCTGGTGCCCTTGGCCCATATAGGCCAAGGCGCACCCCCTACATCCCATGTGGCCCCCCGGGGCAGGTGGCCCCACCCGGTGGACCCCCGGGACCCTTTCGGTGGTCCCGGTACAATACCGGTGACCCCGAAACTTGTCCCGATGCCCGAAATAGCACTTCCTATATATAATTCTTTACCTCCGGACCATTCCGGAACTCCTCGTGACGTCCGGGATCTCATTCGGGACTCCGAACAACATTCGGGTTACTGCATATACATATCCCTACAACCCTAGCGTCACCGAACCTTAAGTGTGTAGACCCTACGGGTTCGGGAGACATGTAGACATGACCGAGACCGCTCTCCGGTCAATAACCAACAGCGGGATCTGGATACCCATGTTGGCTCCCACATGCTCCTCGATGATCTCATCGGATGAACCACGATGTCGAGGATTCAAGCAACCCCGTATACAATTCCCTTTGTCAATCGGTATGTTACTTGCCCGAGATTCGATCGTCGGTATCCCAATACCTCGTTCAATCTCGTTACCGGCAAGTCACTTTACTCGTACCGTAATGCATGATCCCGTGACCAAACACTTGGTAACTTTGAGCTCATTATGATGATGCATTACCGAGTGGGCCCAGTGATACCTCTCCATCATACGGAGTGACAAATCCCAGTCTTGATCCGTGTCAACCCAACAGACACTTTCGGAGATACCCGTAGTATACCTTTATAGTCACCCAGTTACGTTGTGACGTTTGGTACACCCAAAGCACTCCTACGGTATCCGAGAGTTACACGATCTCATGGTCTAAGGAAAAGATACTTGACATTGGAAAACTCTAGCAAACGAACTATACAATCTTGTGCTATGTTTAGGATTGGGTCTTGTCCATCACATCATTCTCCTAACGATGTGATCTCGTTATCAATGACATCCAATGTCCATAGTTAGGAAACCATGACTATCTGTTGATCAACGAGCTAGTCAACTAGAGGCTTACTAGGGACATGTTGGTGTCTATTATTCACACTTGTATTACGATTTCCGGATAACACAATTATAGCATGAATAAAGACAATTATCATGAACAAGGAAATATAATAATAATGCTTTTATTATTGCCTCTAGGGCATATTTCCAACAGTCTCCCACTTGCACTAGAGTCAATAATCTAGTTACATTGTGATGAATCGAACACCCATGGAATTTTGGTGTTGATCATGTTTTGCTCTAGGGAGAGGTTTAGTCAACGGATCTGCTACATTCAGGTCCGTGTGTACTTTACAAATATCTATGTCTCCATCTTGAACATTTTCACGAATGGAGTTGAAGCGACGCTTGATGTGCCTTGTCTTCTTGTGAAACCTGGGCTCCTTGGCAAGAGCAATAGCTCCAGTGTTGTCACAGAAGAGCTTGATCGGCCCCGACGCATTGGGTATGACTCCTAGGTCGGTGATGAACTCCTTCACCCAAATCGCTTCATGCGCTGCCTCCGAGGCTGCCATGTACTCTGCTTCACATGTAGATCCCGCCACGACGCTCTGCTTGCAACTGCACCAGCTTACTGCCCCACCATTCAAAATATACACGTATCCGGTTTGTAACTTAGAGTCATCTAGATCTGTGTCGAAGCTAGCATCGACGTAACCCTTTACGACGAGCTCTTCGTCACCTCCATAAACGAGAAACATTTCCTTAGTCCTTTTTAGGTACTTCAGGATATTCTTGACCGCTGTCCAGTGTTCCTTGCCGGGATTACTTTGGTACCTTCCTACCAAACTTACGGCAAGGTTTACATCAGGTCTGGTACACAGCATGGCATACATAATAGAACCTATGGCTGAGGCATAGGGGATGACACTCATCTCTTCTATATCTTCTGCCGTGGTCGGACATTGAGCTGAGCTCAATTTCACACCTTGCAACACAGGCAAGAACCCCTTCTTAGACTGATCCATATTGAACTTCTTCAATATCTTATCAAGGTATGTGCTTTGTGAAAGACCTATGAGGCGTCTTGATCTATCTCTGTAGATCTTGATGCCTAATATATAAGCAGCTTCTCCAAGGTCCTTCATTGAAAAACTCTTATTCAAGTAGGCCTTAATGCTGTCCAAGAGTTCTATATCATTTCCCATCAAAAGTATGTCATCTACATATAATATGAGAAATGCTACAGAGCTCCCACTCACTTTCTTGTAAACGCATGCTTCTCCATAAGTCTGCGTAAACCCAAACGCTTTGATCATCTCATCAAAGCGAATGTTCCAACTCCGAGATGCTTGCACCAGCCCATAAATCGAGCGTTGGAGCTTGCACACCTTGTCAGCATTCTTAGGATCGACAAAACCTTCCGGCTGCATCATATACAATTCTTCCTTAAGGAAACCATTAAGGAATGCCGTTTTGACGTCCATTTGCCATATTTCATAATCATAGAATGCGGCAATAGCTAACATGATTCAGACGGACTTCAGCTTCGCTACCGGTGAGAAAGTCTCATCGTAGTCAACCCCTTGAACTTGTCGATAACCCTTAGCGACAAGCCAAGCTTTATAGATGGTCACATTACCATCCGCGTCTGTCTTCTTCTTAAAGATCCATTTATTTTCTATGGCTCGCCGCTCAACGGGCAAGTCAGTCAAAGTCCATACTTCGTTTTCATACATGGATCCTATCTCGGATTTCATGGCTTCTAGCCATTTGTCGGAATCCGGGCCCGCCATCGCTTCTTCATAGTTCGAAGGTTCACCGTTGTCCAACAACATGATTTCCAAGACAGGGTTGTCGTACCACTCTGGTGCGGAACGTGTCCTTGTGGACCTACGAATTTCAGTAGGAGCTTGATCAGAAGTATCTTGATCATTATCATTAACTTCCTCTCTAGTCGGTGCAGGCACCTCAGGAACATTTTCTTGAGTTGCGCCATTTTCCGGTTCAAGAGGTAATACTTCATCAAGCTCTACTTTCCTCCCACTTACTTCTTTCGAGAGAAACTCTTTCTCTAGAAAGGACCCATTCTTGGCAACAAAGATCTTGCCTTCGGATCTGAGGTAGAAGGTATACCCAATAGTTTCTTTAGGGTATCCTATGAAGACGCATTTTTCCGATTTGGGTTCGAGCTTTTCAGGTTGAAGTTTCTTGACATAAGCATCGCATCCCCAAACTTTTAGAAACGACAACTTAGGTTTCTTCCCAAACCATAATTCAAACGGTGTCGTCTCAACGGATTTCGATGGAGCCCTATTTAAAGTGAATGCGGCAGTCTCTAAAGCATAGCCCCAAAAAGATAGCGGTAAATCAGCAAGAGACATCATAGATCGCACCATATCTAATAGAGTGCGATTACGACGTTTGACACACCATTACGCTGAGGTGTTCCAGGCGGCGTGAGCTGTGAAACTATTCCACATTTTCTTAAGTGTGTGCCAAACTCATGACTCAAGTATTCTCCTCCATGATCTGATCGTAGGAACTTGATTTTTCTGTCACGTTGATTCTCAACCTCACTCTGAAATTCCTTGAACTTTTCAAAGGTCTCAGACTTGTGTTTCATTAAGTAGACATACCCATATCTACTCAAGTCATCAGTGAGGGTGAGAACATAACGATAGCCACCGCGAGCCTCAACACTCATTGGACCGCACACATCAGTATGTATGATTTCCAATAAGTTGGTTGCTCGCTCCATTGTTCCTGAGAACGGAGTCTTGGTCATTTTACCCATGAGGCATGGTTCGCACGTGTCAAATGATTCGTAATCAAGAGACTCTAAAAGTCCATCAATATGGAGCTTCTTCATGCGTTTGACACCTATGTGACCAAGGCGGCAGTGCCACAAGTATGTGGGACTATCATTATCAATCTTACATCTTTTAGTATTCACACTATGAATATGTGTAGCATTACGCTCGAGATTCATTAAGAATAAACCATTCACCATCGGAGCATGACCATAAAACATATCTCTCATATAAATAGAACAACCATTATTCTCGGATTTAAATGAGTAGCCATCTCGAATTAAACAAGATCCTGATAGAATGTTCATGCTCAAACTTGGCACTAAATAACAAGTATTGAGGTTCAAAACTAATCTCGTAGGTAAATGTAGAGGTAGCGTGCCGACAACGATCACATCAACCTTGGAACCATTCCCGGCGCGCATTGTCACCTCGTCCTTCGCCAGTCTCCACTTATTCCGCAGCTCCTGCTTTGAGTTACAAACGTGAGCAACTGCACCGGTATCAAATACCCAGGAGCTACTACGAGTACTGGTAAGGTACACATCAATTACATGTATATCACATATACCTTTCGTTTTGCCGGCCTTCTTGTCCGCTAAGTATTTGGGGCAGTTCCGCTTCCAGTGACCACTTTCCTTGCAATAAAAGCACTCAGTCTCGGGCTTGGGTCCATTCTTTGGCTTCTTCCTGGTAGCTTGCTTGCCGGGCGAGGCAACTCCCTTGCCGTCTTTCTTGAAGGTTTTCTTACCCTTGCCTTTCTTGAACTTAGTGGTTTTATTCACCATCAACACTTGATGTTCCTTTTTGACTTCTACATCTGCTGAGTTCAGCATTGCAAATACTTCAGGAATGGTCTTTTCCATCCCCTGCATATTGAAGTTCATCACAAAGCTCTTGTAGCTCGGTGGAAGCGACTAAAGGATTCTGTCAATGACCGCGTCATCCGGGAGATTAACTCCCAGCTGAGTCAAGCGGTTATGTAACCCAGACATTGTGAGTATGTGCTCACTAATAGAACTATTTTCCTCCATCTTACAGCTGAAGAATTTGTCGGAGACTTCATATCTCTCGACCCGGGCATGAGCTTGGAAAACCATTTTCAGCTCTTCGAACATCTCATATGCTTCGTGTCTCTCAAAATGCTTTTGGAGCCCCGGCTCTAAGCTGTAAAGCATGCCGCACTGAACGAGGGAGTAGTCATCGGTACGTGCCCGCCAAGCGTTCATAACGTCTTGTTCTGTAGGGAGAACAGGTGCATCACCTAGCGGTGCTTGTAGGACATAATCTTTCTTGGCAGCTATGAGGATGATCCTCAGGTTCCGGACCCAGTCCGTGTAGTTACTGCCATCGTCTTTTAGCTTGGTTTTCTCTAGGAACGTGTTGAAGTTGAGGACTACGTTGGCCATTTGATCTACAAGACATATTGTAAAGATTTTAGACTAAGTTCATGATAATTAAGTTCATCTAATCAAATTATTCAATGAACTCCCACTTAGATAAACATCCCTCCTGTAATCTAAGTATAACATGAGTTAACTAGGCCGTGTCCGATCATCACGTGAGACGGACTAGCCAACGTCGGTGAACATCTTCATGTTGATCGTATCTTCTATACGGCTCATGCTCGACCTTTCGGCCTTCTGTGTTCCGAGGCCATGTCTGTACATGCTAGGCTCGTCAAGTCAACCTAAGTGTTTTGCATGTGCAAATCTGTCTTACACCCGTTGTATGTGAACGTTAGAATCTATCACACCCGATCATCATGTGGTGCTTCGAAACAACGAACTGTCGCAACGGTGCACAGTTAGGGGGAACACTTTCTTGAAATTATTATGAGGGATCATCTTATTTACTACCGTTGTTCTAAGTAAACAAGATGCAAAAACGTGATAAACATCACATGCAATCAAATAATAATAGTGACATGATATGGCCAATATCACATAGCTCCTTTGATCTCCATCTTGGGGCTCCATGATCATCTTGTCACCGGCATGACACCATGATCTCCATCATCGTGTCTCCATGAAGTTGCTCGCCAACTATTACTTCTACTACTATGGCTAACACGTTTAGCAATAAAGTAAAGTAATTTACATGGCGTTTCTCAATACCACGCAGGTCATACAAAAAATATAGACAACTCCTATGGCTCCTGCCGGTTGTCATACTCATCGACATGCAAGTCGTGATTCCTATTACAATAGCATGAACATCTCATACATCACATATAGATCATTCATCATTCATCACAACTTTGGCCATATCATATCACAAAGCACTTGCTGCAAAAACAAGTTAGATGTCCTCTAATTGTTGTTGCAAGTTTTACGTGGCTGAAGTAGGGTTCTAGCAAGAACGTTTTCTTACCTACGTGAAAGCCACAACGTGATTTGTCAACTTCTATTTACCCTTCATAAGGACCCTTTTCATCGAATCTGCTCCAACTAAAGTGGGAGAGACAGACACCCGCCAACCACCTTATGCAACTTGTGCATGTTAGTCGGTGGAACCGGTCTCACGTAAGCGTACGTGTAAGGTTGGTCCGGGCCGCTTCATCCCACAATACCGTTGAAGCAAGATAAGACTAGTAGCGGCAAGAAAGTTGACAACATCAACTCCCACAACAAATTGTGTTCTACTCGTGCAAGAGAACTACGCATAGACCTAGCTCATGATGCCACTGTTGGGGAACGTTGCAGAAAACAAAAAATTTCCTACAGTTTCACCAAGATCCATCTAGGAGTTCATCTAGCAACGAGTGATTGGATTGCATCTACATACCTTTGTAGATCACGCGCGGAAGCGTTCAAAGAACGGGGATGAGGAAGGCGTACTCGACGTGATCCAAATCACCGGAGATCCTAGCGCCGAACGGACGGCACCTCCGCGTTCAACACACGTATGGTCAGCGTAACGTCTCCTCCTTATTGATCCAGCAAGGGGAAAGGAGAGGTTGAGGGAGATGGCTCCAGCAGCAGCACGACGGCGTGGTGGTGATGGAGCTGTAGTACTCCGGCAGGGCTTCGCTAAGCACTATGGAGGAGGAGGATGTGTTGGAGAGGGAGAGGGAGGCACCAAAGGCGTGGTTGAGAGGCCCTCCTTCCCCCACTATATATAGGGAGCCCAGGGGGGCGCCGGCCTAGGAGATCCAATCTCCTAGGGGGTGGCGGCCAAGGAAGGACTCCCTCCTCCCCAAGGCACCTAGGAGGTGCCTTCCCCCTTTGGGACTCTTCCCTTCTAGAACCCTAGGAGCATGGGCCTCTTGGGGCTGGTGCCCTTGGCCCATATAGGCCAAGGCGCACCCCCTATAGCCCATGTGCCCCCCGGGGCAGTTGGCCCCACCCGGTGGACCCCCGGGACCCTTCCGGTGGTCCCGGTACAATACCGGTGACCTCGAAACTTGTCCCGATGCCCGAAATAGCACTTCCTATATATAATTCTTTACCTTCGGACCATTCCGAAACTCCTCATGACGTCCGAGATCTCATCCGGGACTCCGAACAACATTCGGGTTACTGCATATACATATCCCTACAACCCTAGCGTCACCGAACCTTAAGTGTGTAGACCCTACGGGTTCGGGAGACATGTAGACATGACCGAGATCGCTCTCCGGTCAATAACCAACAGCGGGATCTGGATACCCATGTTGGCTCCCACATGCTCCTCGATGATCTCATTGGATGAACCACGATGTCGAGGATTCAAGCAACCCCGTATACAATTCCCTTTGTCAATCGGTATGTTACTTGCCCGAGATTCGATCGTCGGTATCCCAATACCTCGTTCAATCTCGTTACCGGCAAGTCACTTTACTCGTACCGTAATGCATGATCCCGTGACCAGACACTTGGTCACTTTGAGCTCATTATGATGATGCATTACCGAGTGGGCCCAGTGATACCTCTCCGTCATACGGAGTGACAAATCCTAGTCTTGATCTATGTCAACCCAACAGAGACTTTCGGAGATACCCGTAGTATACCTTTATAGTCACCCAGTTATGTTGTGACGTTTGGTACACCCAAAGCACTCCTACGGTATCCGGGAGTTACACGATCTCATGGTCTAAGGAAAAGATACTTGACATTGGAAAACTCTAGCAAACGAACTATACGATCTTGTGCTATGTTTAGGATTGGGTCTTGTCCATCACATCATTCTCCTAACGATGTGATCTCGTTATCAATGACATCCAATGTCCATAGTCAGGAAACCATGACTATCTGTTGATCAACGAGCTAGTCAACTAGAGGCTTACTAGGGACATGTTGGTGTGTATTATTCACACATGTATTACGATTTCCGGATAACACAATTATAGCATGAATAAAGACAATTATCATGAACAAGGAAATATAATAATAATGCTTTTATTATTGCCTCTAGGGCATATTTCCAACAAAGGCCATACCAAACTTTGTTATCAATAAGATTGGTATGGTAGTTGAAAAGTATTATCTTGGTGTACATACTAAAAGGATCGATATAGTTGACTAGAGGGGGGGTGAATAGGCAACTAACAATTTTTAACTTTTTTTACCAATTTAAACTTTGCATCAAAGTAGGTTGTCTAGATATGCAACTAGGTGAGCAACCTATATGATGCAACAAGAACAAGTACACAAGCAAGTAAGGGATATATCACAAATAAGCTTGCACAAGTAAAGGCACGAGATAACCAAGAGTGGAGCCGGTGAAGATGAGGATGTGTTACTGAAGTTCCTTCCTTTTGAAGGGAAGTACGTCTCTGTTGGAGCGGTGTGGAGGCACAATGCTCCCCAAGAAGCCACTAGGGCCACTGTATTCTCCTCATACCCTCACACAATGCAAGATGCCGTGATTCCACTAATGGTGCCCTTGGAGGCGGCGATCGGACCTTTACAAACAAGGTTGGGGCTATCTCCACAACTTAATTGGAGGCTCCCAACGATACCGCAAAGCTTCACCACAATGGAATATGGCTCCGCGGTGACCTCAACCGTCTAGGGTGCTCAAACACCCAAGAGTAACAAGACCCGCAAGGGATGAGTGGGGGGAATCAAATTTCTCTTGGTGGAAGTGTAGATCTAGGCCTTCTCAACCAATCCCTAGAGAATCAACAAGTTTGATTGGCTAGGGAGAGAGATCGGGTGAAAATGGAGCTTGGAGCAATAATGGAGCTTGGGGATGGAAGAGATAGTCAACTCGGAGAAGAAGACACCCCTTATATAGTGGAAGAACAAATCCAACCATTATCCACCAACCCAGCCTGCGTAGCACGGTACTACCGCGCCAGGGCCGCGGTACTACCGCAGGGTCATGCGGTACTACCGCAGGGCCCCGCGGTACTACCGCCCGAGCAGCACAAACCAGGACAGCCCAAATGCACTGAAGTAGAGGGCGGTAGAACCGCTGGCGTGGTACTACCGTTCCCCTTGTGGTACTACCGCAAGGCAGGGATGTTCCAGTTTTTGAGAAGGCACAGACATATAAAAATACATCCATGGCAACTTCCGTTGAGTTGGAGTCAATGCAAAAATCTGACACGGTAGTACCGTGTGCCAGGGGCGGTACTACCGCACGGGGTGCGAATGTAAAAAATTACATCCGCTCCTAATGCCGCGCAGGCTGCTGAGCCAGACCACAACGCACGGTACTACCGTGCACAGGGCGCGGTACTACCACGTAGGGCGCGGATGTAAAAAATCACATCCGCTCCTACTACTGCAGCCGCAGCAGCGCCTGGCCTGGGGCAACGGTACTACAACTCCAAAGGAGCGGTACTACCGTGGGTGCTTGCGATACTACCGTGCCTGGGCCCGGTATTACCGCAAGGGCCTGCGGTACTACCACTCCTAGGAGCAGTACTACCGCATGCCCAAGCTCAGCCAACACGACAATTTGCATAGACGAGAAAAGACGGAGGATGCTCCAAAGTGCCAAAGGAAAGGCGGTGCAAAGGAGAAGATGTGTACGTGATGATTCCACCCAAACCTTTTCAAAGCGGACCCCCTCTAATAGTACGAGTTTCCTACGATTCAAGTCCACCGAAAAGAAACGTAGAGAAACGCCGTCTTCAATAGTCTTCGAGGGGCACCAAAATGTCTTGTGCCTAGTGATGAAATGTCTGAAATACTCAAAGCACACGATTAGTCTGCAAAAACATTGTCATCAATCACCAAAACAACTAAGGGATAAATATGCCCTTACAATCTCCCCCTTTTTTGTGGATTGATGACAACACGGGATTTGCATAAAAGAGACAACATAAAGCATGGGCAAACCCCATACCTCTAAAATATAGATGGGATCCCCCTAGATGTGTGCTATCTCGATGAGTGCTTTGGACTGCACGGCACACATACTAGGATCAACACTCCCCCTATATTTTAGAGACAAGGCATATCTTGCAACAAAAAGGCTAACACTAAGCAAGATAGGACATATGAGCATAATATAAATAGCACAAGATAACATAGGCTCAATAAGGTATGATAGAGTGCATATGTCTTACACCATATGATAGATAGGTCTCACAAGCGCAAACCAAACGAAAGCAAACGAGGTTCAACGGAACAAAAGCAAACGACACACGAAACAAACACGACTCGCAAATCCTACACTCTCTCCCCCTTTGGCATCGAGACGCCAAAAAGGCAGAGAGGAAGCCTACAACACAAGTGGTGGCTCAAGCGGAGTAATCACTCGCATGCTCCTCGTCAGACTCGGTAGCTGGGACGGTCTCCTCCTGATCCTCCTCAGAGTCAGTCCACTTGTAGCCCTGCTTCGCCATCCAGGCTATCTCTGGCGTGATGACCCTCTCATATCCGCTGGATATCTGCTCACCAAACGCCCCCAAGATTCGCTTGTAGTGGCGGTGACTCTCCTTCTGAGCAACATGAGACCGGTACTGCCCCTTGGCATGCATGCAGAACATAGCCTTCATCTTGTTCTTCAGCTTCTTAGCCCAAGAGGGCTCGGAAGATGAAGGTGAGTAGCCAGTAGAGCTGTCCTTATCAGCGTCCTCCTCCTCAACCTCATCTGCATCCACATCCATCTGAGCAGCCGCTGCCTCAGCACGGGTAGTAGTGTTGGCCCACTGGGGCTTGATACGGAGCCGGATGGGGTCATGACGAAACCAGGCAGGGGCAAGAAACTCATCATTGGGAAGGAGCTTCTCCCAAGTCCTCGAGATCAGCAGAATCAGGTAAGGTTCATAGATGGGAACCTTACGGGTGAACATTGCAAACTGAAGCTCGCATCACATGATGTGTGAGACATCAAGTGGTTGAGTCTGAGAGAGACGAGCCTCCTCATAGATGAGCATCATATCCATAAGATAGGCATGCACTTTGTCCTTGTCACCAATGCGGGGAAAGAGAGAGTCGCGGAAGACGCGATACATGATGTCGAGGAAGGGGTTCAACGCCCATGTCTTCTTGCCACTGGGAAGCGATTTCTCAACATAGTAGGGTAGAAGCTTATCCTTGTTGGCTGACTTGGGATTGGCATGAGGGCGTACACCAACGGGTGTGTTGAGCCCCTCATCGAGAACCTGAAGCAAATCCATGAAGTCCTTCCATGTAGTAGTCAGTCGTTGTCCGTTGGTAATCCAGGTCATCCTCCGTGCCTCATCAACATGGAAGTGGACCGTGGCAAAGAACTAGGCCACAATCTCAGGGTCATAATCCAAATGGAATGAGATCACATGCTCAATGCTAAACTGCTCCACGAGGTCCAGAGCATCACCAAAGTAATCACGGTTCTTCTCATCTCGCATGTGATGCATGTCAATCCAGTGCATGTCCACATAGAGGGTCTGCTTAGCCTTGATCACATCCACATAAGTGAGATACTACTGCTTGGTCCAGAATAGATCATTCCCGCTGAAGTTGGCATGAGGATTCACATAGGGGTTGATTTTTCTTTGAGTGGCAAACTCAGCAAGAGGAATCTCATCCATACCCTTGGTGGGCTCCTTGAGCTTGGTGGCGGTGGTCTTGGTCCTGCGGGTGGGGGGGCATTGGAGCCCTCAGGAACTTTGTCTTGGTTGCGCAGACGCTTGGAGCCCGTGTCACGACTGGGATTGGAACGGCGAGCAGGAGCACCGGTGCCACCACCTAAGACACAAAACACAAAAACACACACGAGAAGCGAGAAGGATCAATGCAAAGACCTCAACAAAACAAATGAAACAAATAGAACTCGCACTTGAGAGTTGCCACAAGAGAGATTTGACAGAAACGGTAGTACCGCATGGCTGCGCGATACTAAAATTCTAGTGCTGCTCCTAGTCACGGTAGTACCGTGTCTTGGAGCAGCAGTAAAATTTTAGTGCCGCGCCTCGCACGATAGTACCGCTCCAGAGGAGCATTGGTACCGCACCAGAGATGTGGTAGTACCGCACGGCGGCAGATCCGAGTCCACAATTGGATCTAAGCATAACCGTGACAACGATGCGGTACTACGGTTGATCAAATCCACCCCGGGGCAACAAAGCAAGCACAATCTCTACGCATTGCTACTCTCCTACATCCTACTCTTGCATAGATTTGGCCTAAAATCTCAAGAAGACATGCATCTCCCCAAAAGCCTAGAAGCAAGCAAACGAACCAAAGAGAGAGGGATTTGGGGAGAACCTTGTTCCATGGCAATAGGGAGTGGTGGGGAATGATCCCACCAGATGGAATCCGAGGAGAGCGGCCGGAGTCGGAGATCCGGCGAGGACCTCCGGCGTCATTCTTGAGCGAGAGAGAGAGAGATGGCGTGGGGAGAAATAGATGAATGGGTATGGGGGAGTTGGAACTCCCCCTGCCCGCTCTTAACCCCCACGCGCCCTCGACAGCGCGGTAGTACCGCATGTCATTGCGGTAGTACCGCCTGGGCGGAAGTACCGCTCCCCAGGCGGCAGTAAAAAATTACTGCCGCGCTGGGTGCGGAAGTACCGTGCGCTGCTCACGCGGTAGTACCTAAAGGAAATATGCCCTAGATGCAATAATAAAGTTATTATTTATTTCCTTATATCATGATAAATGTTTATTATTCATGCTAGAATTGTATTAACCGGAAACATGATACATGTGTGAATACATAGACGAACAGAGTGTCACTAGTATGCCTCTACTTGACTAGCTCATTGATCAAATATGGTTATGTTTCCTAGCCATATACATGAGTCGTCATTTGGTTAACGGGATCACATCATTAGGAGAATGATGTGATTGACTTGACCCATTCCGTTAGCTTAGCACTTGATCATTTAGTATGCTGCTGTTGCTTTCTTCATGACTTATACATGTTCCTATGACTATGAGATTATGCAACTCCCGTTTACCGGAGGAACACTTTGTGTGCTACCAAACATCACAACGTAACTGGGGGATTATAAAGGTACTCTACAGGTGTCTCCGAAGGTACTTGTTGAGTTGGCGTATTTCAAGATTAGGATCTGTCACTCCGATTGTCGGAGAGGTATCTCTGGGCCCACTCAGTAATGCACATCACTATAAGCCTTGCAAGCATTGTAACTAATGAGTTAGTTGCGGGATGATGTATTACAGAACGAGTAAAGAGACTTGCCGGTAATGAGATTGAACTAGGTATTGAGATACCGACGATCGAATCTCGGGCAAGTAACATACTAATGACAAAGGGAACAATGTATGTTGTTATATGGTTTGACCGATAAAGATCTTCGTATAATATGTGGGAGACAATATGAGCATTCAGGTTCTGCTATTGGTTATTGACCGGAGACGTGTCTCGTTCATGTCTACATAGTTCTCGAACCCGTAGGGTCCGCACGCTTAAAGTTCATTGATGGTCGGTATTATGAGTTTTTGTGTTTTGATGTACCAAACATAGTTCGGATTCCTGGATATGATCACGGACATGACGAGGAGTCTCAAAATGGTCCAGACGTAAAGATCGATATATTGGACGACTATATTCGGACACTGGAAGTGTTCCCGGTGGTTTCGGAGAAAACTGGAGTGCCGGAGGGTTACTGGAACCCCCTCGGGAGAAATAATGGGCCTTATGGGCCTTAGTGGAGAGAGAGAGAGAGGGCTGGCCTAGGGCAGGCCACGCGCCCCTCCCCCTATGGTCCAAATTGGACTAGGAGAGGGGGGGGGGGCGGCGCCCCCCTTTCCTTCTCCCTCTTCCCCTTCCTTTCCCCTCCTAGTAGGAGAAGGAAAGAGGGGAGTCCTACTCCTACTAGGAGGAGGACTCCTCCTCCTGGCACGCCATAGAGGACCGGCCAGCCTCCCCCTTGCTCCTTTATATACGATGGTAGTGGGGCACCCCAGAGACACAATAATTGATCATTGATCTTTGCTACCTCTTGAGCACTTGCGTTGGTTTTCCCTTGAAGAGGAAAGGGTGATGTAGCAGAGTAGCGTAAGTATTTCCCTCAGTTTTTGAGAACCAAGGTATCAATCCAGTAGGAGGCTACACGCGAGTCCCTCGCACCTACACAAAACAAATAAATCCTCGCAACCAACACGATAAGGGGTTGTCAATCCCTACATAGTCACTTACGAGAGTGAGATCTGATAGATATGATAAGATAATATTTTTGGTATTTTTATGATAAAGATGCAAAGTAAAATAAAAGGCAATGAAAATAACTAAGTATTGGAAGATTAATATGATGGAAGATAGACCCGGGGGCCATAGGTTTCACTAGTGGCTTCTCTCGATAGCATAAGTATTTTAATGTGGGTGAACAAATTATTGTTGAGCAATTGACAGAATTGAGCATAGTTATGAGAATATCTAGGTATGATCATGTATATAGGCATCACGTCCAAGACAAGTAGACCGACTCCTGTCTGCATCTACTACTATTACTCCACACGTCGATCGCTATCCAGCATGCATCTAGAGTATTAAGTTCATAAGAACATAGTAATGCTTTAAGCAAGATGACATGATGTAGAGGGATAAATTCATGCAATATGATAAAACCCCCATCTTGTTATCCTCGATGGCAACAATACAATACGTGCCTTGCTGCCCTACTGTCACTGGGAAAGGACACCGCAAGATTGAACCCAAAGCTAAGCACTTCTCCCATTGCAAGAAAGATCAATCTAGTAGGCCAAACCAAACTGATAATTCGAAGAGACTTGCAAAGATAACCAATCATACATAAAAGAATTCAGAGAAGATTCAAATATTGTTCATAGATAAACTTGATCATAAACCCACAATTCATAGGTCTCAACAAACACATCACAAAAGAAGATTACATCGAATAGATCTCCACGAGAGAGGGAGAGAACTTTGTATTGAGATCCAAAAAGAGAGAAGAAGCCATCTAGCTAATAACTATGGACCCGAAGGTCTGAGTAAAACTACTCACACTTCATCGGAGAGGCTATGGTATTGATGTAGAAGCCCTCCATGATCGATGCCCCCTCCAGCGGAGCTCCGGAACAGGCCCCAAGATGGGCTCTCGTGGATACAGAAAGTTACGGCGGTGGAATTAGGGTTTTGGCTCTGTATCTGATCGTTTGGGGTATGTAGGTATATATAGGAGGAAGGAGTACGTCAGTGGAGCAACAGGGGGCCCACGAGGGTGGAGGGTGCACCTGGGGGGGTAGGCACACACCCCTACCTCGTGGATTCCCTGTTGGTTGCTTGACGTAGGGTCCAAGTCTCCTGGATCTTGTTCGTTCCAAAAATCACGTTCCCGAAGGTTTCATTCTGTTTGGACTCCGTTTGATATTCCTTTTCTTCGAAACCCTAAAATAGGCAAAAAAACAACAATTCTGTGTTGGGCCTCTGGTTAGTAGGTTAGTCCCAAAAATAATATAAAAGTGTATAATAAAGCCCAATAATGTCCAAAATAGAATATAATATAGCATGGAACAATAAAAAATTATAGATACATTGGAGACGTATCAAGCATCCTCGAGCTTAATTCCTGCTCGTCCTCGAGTAGGTAAATGATAAAAACAAAATTTTTGATGTGGAATGCTACCTGGCATATTTTCAATGTAATTCTTCTTAATTGTGGTATGAATATTCAGATCCGAAAGATTCAAGACAAAAGTTCAATGTTGACATAGAAATAATAATACTTCAAGCATACTAACTCAGCAATTATGTCTCTTCAAAATAACATGGCCAAAGAAAGTTATCCCTACAAAATCATATAGTCTGGCTATGCTCTATCTTCACCACACAAAGTATTTAAATCATGCACAACCCCGATGACAAGCCAAGCAATTGTTTCATACTTTTGGTGTTCTCAAACTTTTTCAATCTTCACGCAATACATGAGCGTGAGCCATGGACATAGCACTTTAGGTGGAATATAATGGTGGTTGTGGAGGAGATGAAAAAGGGAAGATAGTCTCACATCAACTAGGCGTATCAACGGGCTATGGAGATGCACATCAATAGACATCAATGTGAGTGAGTAGGGATTACCATGCAACGGATGCACTAGAGCTATAAGTATATGAAAGCTCAACAAAAGGAACTAAGTGGGTGTGCATCCAACTCGCTAGCTCACGAAGACCTAGGGCATTTTGAGGAAGCCCATCATTGGAATATACAAGCCAAGTTCTATAATGAATAATTCCCACTAGTATATGAAAGTGATAACATAGGAGACTCTCTATTATGAAGATCATGGTGCTACTTTGAAGCACAAGTGTGGTAAAAGGATAGTAGCTTTGTCCCTTCTCTCTTTTTATCTCATATTTTTTTATTTGGGCCTTTTATTTTTTTTATGGCCTCTTTTTTTATTTGGGTTTATTTGGCCTCTTTTTTATTTTTTATTAATTTTCCGTCCGGAGTCTCATCCCGACTTGTGGGGGAATCATAGTCTCCATCATCCTGTCCTCACTTGGGACAATGCTCTAAAAATGATGATCATCACACTTTTATTTACTTACAACTCAACAATTACAACTCAATACTTAGAACAAAATATGACTCTATGTGAATGCCTCCGGCGGTGTACCGGGATATGCAATGAATCAAGAGTGACATGTATGAAAGAATTATGAACGGTGGCTTTGCCAAAAATACAATGTCAACTACATGATCATGCAAAGCAATATGACAATGATGGAGCGTGTCATAGAAAACGGAACGGTGGAAAGTTGCATGGCAATATATCTTGGAATGGATATGGAAATGCCATGATAGGTAGGTATGGTGGTTGTTTTGACCCCCGGGACCCTTCCGGTGGTCCTGGTACAATACCGGTGACCCCGAAACTTGTCTCGATGCCCGAAATAGCACTTCCTATATATAATTCTTTACCTCCGGACCATTCCAGAACTCCTCGTGACGTCCGGGATCTCATCCGGGACTCCGAACAACATTCGGGTTACTGCATATACATATCCCTACAACCCTAGCGTCACCGAACCTTAAGTGTGTAGACCCTACGGGTTCGGGAGACATGTAGACATGACCGAGATCGCTCTCCAGTCAATAACCAACATCGGGATCTGGATACCCATGTTGGCTCCCACATGCTCCTCGATGATCTCATCGGATGAACCACGATGTCGAGGATTCAAGCAACCCCGTATACAATTCCCTTTGTCAATCGGTATGTTACTTGCCCGAGATTCGATCGTCGGTATCCCAATACCTCGTTCAATCTCGTTACCGGCAAGTCACTTTACTCGTACCGTAATGCATGATCCCATGACCAGACACTTGGTCACTTTGAGCTCATTATGATGATGCATTACCGAGTGGGCCTAGTGATACCTCTCCGTCACGGAGTGACAAATCCCAGTCTTGATTCGTGTCAACCCAACAGACACTTTCGGAGATACCCGTAGTATACCTTTATAGTCACCCAGTTACGTTGTGACATTTGGTACACCCAAAGCACTCCTACGGTATCCGGGAGTTACACGATCTCATGGTCTAAGGAAAAGATACTTGACATTGGAAAACTCTAGCAAACGAACTATACGATCTTGTGCTATGTTTAGGATTGGGTCTTGTTCATCACATCATTCTCCTAACGATGTGATCTCGTTATCAATGACATCCAATGTCCATAGTCAGGAAACCATGACTATCTGTTGATCAACGAGCTAGTCAACTAGAGGCTTACTAGGGACATGTTGGTGTCTATTATTCACACATGTATTACGATTTCCGGATAACACAATTATAGCATGAATAAAGACAATTATCATGAACAAGGAAATATAATAATAATGCTTTTATTATTGCCTATAGGTCATATTTCCAACAGTCTCCCACTTGCACTAGAGTCAATAATCTAGTTACATTGTGATGAATCGAACACCCATGGAATTCTAGTGTTGATCATGTTTTGCTCTAGGGAGAGGTTTAGTCAACAGATCTGCTACATTCAGGTCCGTGTGTACTTTACAAATATCTATGTCTCCATCTTGAACATTTTCATGAATGGAGTTGAAGTGACGCTTGATGTGCCTTGTCTTCTTGTGAAACCTGGGCTCCTTGGCAAGAGCAATACCTCCAGTGTTGTCACATAAGAGCTTGATCGGCCCCGACGCATTGGGTATGACTCCTAGGTCGGTGATGAACTCCTTCACCCAAATCGCTTCATGCGCTGCCTCCGAGGCTGCCATGTACTCCGCTTCACATGTAGACCCCGCCACGACGCTCTGCTTGCAACTGCACCAGCTTACTGCCCCACCATTCAAAATATACACGTATCCGGTTTGTGACTTAGAGTCATCCAGATCTGTGTCGAAGCTAGCGTGGACGTAACCCTTTACGACGAGCTCTTTGTCACTTCCATAAACGAGAAACATTTCCTTAGTCCTTTTTAGGTACTTCAGGATATTCTTGACCGCTGTCCAGTGTTCCTTGCCGGGATTACTTTGGTACCTTCCTACCAAACTTACGGCAAGGTTTACATCAGGTCTGGTACACAGCATGGCATACATAATAGAACCTATGGCTGAGGCATAGGGGATGACACTCATCTCTTCTATATCTTCTGCCGTGGTCGGACATTGAGCTGAGCTCAATTTCACACCTTGCAACACAGGCAAGAACCCCTTCTTAGACTGATCCATATTGAACTTCTTCAATATCTTATCAAGGTATGTGCTTTGTGAAAGGCCTATGAGGCGTCTTGATCTATCTCTGTAGATCTTGATGCCTAATATATAAGCAGCTTCTCCAAGGTCCTTCATTGAAAAACTCTTATTCAAGTAGGCCTTAATGCTGTCCAAGAGTTCTATATCATTTCCCATCAAAAGTATGTCATCTACATATAATATGAGAAATGCTACAGAGCTCCCACTCACTTTCTTGTAAACGCATGCTTCTCCATAAGTCTGCGTAAACCCAAACGCTTTGATCATCTCATCAAAGCGAATGTTCCAACTCCGAGATGCTTGCACCAGCCCATAAATCGAGCGTTGGAGCTTGCACACCTTGTCAGCATTCTTAGGATTGACAAAACCTTCCGGCTGCATCATATACAATTCTTCCTTAAGGAAACCATTAAGGAATGCCGTTTTGACGTCCATTTGCCATATTTCATAATCATAGGATGCGGCAATAGCTAACATGATTCAGACGGACTTCAGCTTCGCTACCGGTGATAAAGTCTCATCGTAGTCAACCCCTTGAACTTGTCGATAACCCTTAGCGACAAGCCGAGCTTTATAGATGGTCACATTACCATCCGCGTCTGTCTTCTTCTTAAAGATCCATTTATTTTCTATGGCTCGCCGCTCAACGGGCAAGTCAGTCAAAGTCCATACTTCGTTTTCATACATGGATCCTATCTCGGATTTCATGGCTTCTAGCCATTTGTCAGAATCCGGGCCCGCCATCGCTTCTTCATAGTTCGAAGGTTCACCGTTGTCCAACAACATGATTTCCAAGACAGGGTTGCCGTACCACTCTGGTGCGGAACGTGTCCTTGTGGACCTACGAATTTCAGTAGGAGCTTGATCAGAAGTATCTTGATCATTATCATTAACTTCCTCTCTAGTCGGTGCAGGCACCTCAGGAACATTTTCTTGAGTTGCGCCATTTTCCGGTTCAAGAGGTAATACTTCATCAAGCTCTACTTTCCTCCCACTTACTTCTTTCGAGAGAAACTCTTTCTCTAGAAAGGACCCATTCTTGGCAACAAAGATCTTGCCTTGATCTGAGGTAGAAGGTATACCCAATAGTTTCTTTAGGGTATCCTATGAAGACGCATTTTTCCGATTTGGGTTCGAGCTTTTCAGGTTGAAGTTTCCTGACATAAGCATCGCATCCCCAAACTTTTAGAAACGACAACTTAGGTTTCTTCCCAAACCATAATTCAAACGGTGTCGTCTCAACGGATTTCGACGGAGCCCTATTTAAAGTGAATGCGGCAGTCTCTAAAGCATAGCCCCAAAAAGATAGTGGTAAATCGGCTAGAGACATCATAGATCGCACCATATCTAATAGAGTGCGATTACGACATTCGGACACACCATTACGCTGAGGTGTTCCAGGCGGCGTGAGCTGTGAAACTATTCCACATTTTCTTAAGTGTGTGCCAAACTCGTGACTCAAGTATTCCCCTCCACGATCTGATCGTAGGAACTTGATTTTTCTGTCACGTTGATTCTCAACCTCACTCTGAAATTCCTTGAACTTTTCAAAGGTCTCAGACTTGTGTTTCATTAAGTAGACATACCCATATCTACTCAAGTCACCAGTGAGGGTGAGAACATAACGATAGCCACCGCGAGCCTCAACACTCATTGGACCGCACACATCAGTATGTATGATTTCCAATAAGTTGGTTGCTCGCTCCATTGTTCCTGAGAACGGAGTCTTGGTCATTTTACCCATGAGGCATGGTTCGCACGTGTCAAATGATTTGGAATCAAGAGACTCTAAAAGTCCATCAGTATGGAGCTTCTTCATGCGTTTGACACCTATGTGACCAAGGCGGCAGTGCCACAAGTATGTGGGACTATCATTATCAATCTTACATCTTTTGGTATTCACACTATGAATATGTGTAGCATTACGCTCGAGATTCATTAAGAATAAACCATTCACCATCGGAGCATGACCATAAAACATATCTCTCATATAAAAAGAACAACCATTATTCTCGGATTTAAATGAGTAGCCATCTCGAATTAAACTAGATCCTGATACAATGTTCATGCTCAAACTTGGCACTAAATAACAATTATTGAGGTTCAAAACTAATCCCGTAGGTAAATGTAGAGGTAGCGTGCCGACGGCGATCACATCGACCTTGGAACCATTCCTGACGCGCATCGTGACCTCGTCCTTCGCCAGTCTCCGCTTATTCCGCAGCTCCTGCTTTGAGTTACAAATGTGAGCAACTGCACCGGTATCAAATACCCAGGAGCTACTACGAGTACTGGTAAGGTACACATCAATTACATGTATATCACATATACCTTTCGTTTTGCCGGCCTTCTTGTCCGCTAAGTATTTGGGGCAGTTCCGCTTCCAGTGACCACTTTCCTTGCAATAAAAGCACTCAGTCTCGGGCTTGGGTCCATTCTTTGGCTTCTTCCCGGCAGCTTGCTTGCCAGGCGCGGCAACTCCCTTGCCGTCTTTCTTGAAGGTTTTCTTACCCTTGACTTTCTTGAACTTAGTGGTTTTATTCACCATCAACACTTGATGTTCCTTTTTGACTTCTACCTCTGCTGATTTCAGCATTGCAAATACTTCAGGAATGGTCTTTTCCATCCCCTGCATATTGAAGTTCATCACAAAGCTCTTGTAGCTCGGTGGAAGCGACTGAAGGATTCTGTCAATGACCACGTCATCCAGGAGATTAACTCCCAGCTGAGTCAAGCGGTTATGTAACCCAGACATTGTGAGTATGTGCTCACTGACAGAACTATTTTCCTCCATCTTACAGCTGAAGAATTTGTCGGAGACTTCATATCTCTCGACCCGGGCATGAGCTTGGAAAACCATTTTCAGCTCTTCGAACATCTCATATGCTCCGTGTCTCTCAAAACGCTTTTGGAGCCCCGGCTCTAAGCTGTAAAGCATGCCGCACTGAACGAGGGAGTAGTCATCAGTACGTGCCCGCCAAGCGTTCATAACATCTTGTTCTGCAGGGAGAACAGGTGCATCACCTAGCGGTGCTTGTAGGACATAATCTTTCTTGGCAGCTATGAGGATGATCCTCAGGTTCCGGACCCAGTCCGTGTAGTTACTGCCATCGTCTTTCAGCTTGGTTTTCTCTAGGAACGCGTTGAAGTTGAGGACTATGTTGGCCATTTGATCTACAAGACATATTGTAAAGATTTTAGACTAAGTTCATGATAATTAAGTTCATCTAATCAAATTATTCAATGAACTCCCACTTAGATAAACATCCCTCCTGTAATCTAAGTATAACATGATCCGAGTTAACTAGGCCGTGTCCGATCATCACGTGAGACAGACTAGCCAACGTCGGTGAACATCTTCATGTTGATCGTATCTTCTATACGGCTCATGCTCGACCTTTCAGTCTTCTGTGTTCCGAGGCCATGTCTGTACATGCTAGGCTCGTCAAGTCAACCTAAGTGTTTTGCATGTGTAAATCTGTCTTACACCCGTTGTATGTGAACGTTAGAATCTATCACACCCGATCATCATGTGGTGCTTCGAAACAACGAACTGTCGCAACGGTGCACAGTTAGGGGGAACACTTTCTTGAAATTATTATGAGGGATCATCTTATTTACTACCGTTGTTCTAAGTAAACAAGATGCAAAAACATGATAAACATCACATGCAATCAAATAATAATAGTGACATGATATGGCCAATATCACATAGCTCCTTTTATCTCCATCTTGGGGCTCCATGATCATCTTGTCACCGGCATGACAACATGATCTCCATCATCGTGTCTCCATGAAGTTGCTCACCAACTATTACTTCTACTACTATGGCTAACGCGTTTAGCAATAAAGTAAAGTAATTTACATGGCGTTTCTCAATGACACGCAGGTCATACAAAAAATATAGACAACTCCTATGGCTCCTGCTGGTTGTCATACTCATCAACATGCAAGTCGTGATTCCTATTACAATAGCATGAACATCTCATACATCACATATAGATCATTCATCATTCATCACAACTTTGGCCATATCATATCACAAAGCACTTGCTGCAAAAACAAGTTAGACGTCCTCTAATTGTTGTTGCAAGTTTTACGTGGCTGAAGTAGGGTTCTAGCAAGAACGTTTTCTTACCTACATGAAAGCCACAACGTGATTTGTCAACTTCTATTTACCCTTCATAAGGACCCTTTTCATCGAATCCGCTCCAACTAAAGTGGGAGAGACAGACACCCGCCAGCCACCTTATGCAACTTGTGCATGTTAGTCGGTGGAACCGGTCTCACGTAAGCGTACGTGTAAGGTTGGTCCGGGCCGCTTCATCCCACAATACCGTTGAAGCAAGATAAGACTAGTAGCGGCAAGAAAGTTGACAACATCAACGCCCACAACAAATTGTGTTCTACTCGTGCAAGAGAACTACGCATAGACCTAGCTCATGATGCCACTGTTGGGGAACGTTGCAGAAAACAAAAAATTTCCTACGGTTTCACCAAGATCCATCTAGTAGTTCATCTAGCAACGAGTGATTGGATTGCATCTACATACCTTTGTAGATCACGCGCGGAAGCGTTCAAAGAACGGGGATGAGGAAGGCGTACTCGACGTGATCCAAATCACCGGAGATCCTAGCGCCGAACGGACGGCACCTCCGCGTTCAACACACGTACGGTCAGCGTAACGTCTCCTCCTTCTTGATCCAGCAAGGGGAAAGGAGAGGTTGAGGGAGATGGCTCCAGCAGCAGCACGACGGCGTGGTGGTGATGGAGCTGCAGTACTCCGGCAGGACTTCGCTAAGCACTATCGAGGAGGAGGATGTGTTGGAGAGGGAGAGGGAGGCACCAAAGGCGTGGTTGAGAGGCCCTCCTTCCCCCACTATATATAGGGAGCCCAGGGGGGGCGCCGGCCTAGGAGATCCAATCTCCTAGGGGGCGGCGGCCAAGGGAGGACTCCCTCCTCCCCAAGGCACCTAGGAGGTGCCTTCCCCCTTTGGGACTCTTCCCTTCTAGAACCCTAGGCGCATGGGCCTCTTGGGGCTGGTGCCCTTGGCCCATATAGGCCAAGGCGCACCCCCTACAGCCCATGTGGCCCCCCCGGGGCAGGTGGCCCCACTCGGTGGACCCCCGGGACCCTTCCGGTGGTCCCGGTACAATACCGGTGACCCCGAAACTTGTCCCGATGCCCGAAATAGCACTTTCTATATATAATTCTTTACCTCCGGACCATTCCGGAACTCCTCGTGACGTACGGGATCTCATCCGGGACTCCGAACAACATTCAGGTTACTGCATATACATATCCCTACAACCCTAGCGTCACCGAACCTTAAGTGTGTAAACCCTACGGGTTCGGGAGACATGTAGACATGACCGAGATCGCTCTCCGGTCAATAACCAATAGCGGGATCTGGATACCCATGTTGGCTCCCACATGCTCCTCGATGATCTCATCGGATGAACCATGATGTCGAGGATTCAAGCAACCCCGTATACAATTCCCTTTGTCAATCGGTATGTTACTTGCCCGAGATTCGATCGTCGGTATCCCAATACCTCGTTCAATCTCGTTACCAGCAAGTCACTTTACTCATACCGTAATGCATGATCCCGTGACCAGACACTTGGTCACTTTGAGCTCATTATGATGATGCATTACCGAGTGGGCCCAGTGATACCTCTCCGTCATACGGAGTGACAAATCCCAGTCTTGATCCGTGTCAACCCAACAGACACTTTCGGAGATACCCGTAGTATACCTTTATAGTCACCCAGTTACGTTGTGACGTTTGGTACACCCAAAGCACTCCTACGGTATCCGGGAGTTACACGATCTCATGGTCTAAGGAAAAGATACTTGACATTGGAAAACTCTAGCAAACGAACTATACGATCTTGTGCTATGTTTAGGATTGGGTCTTGTCCATCACATCATTCTCCTAATGATCCAATGTCCATAGTCAGGAAACCATGACTATCTGTTGATCAACGAGCTAGTCAACTAGAGGCTTACTAGGGACATGTTGGTGTCTATTATTCACACATGTATTACGATTTCCGGATAACACAATTATAGCATGAATAAAGACAATTATCATGAACAAGGAAATATAATAATAATGCTTTTATTATTGCCTCTAGGGCATATTTCCAACAGGGTGTATGATACCGGTGAAAGGTGCGCAGTATTAGAGAGGCTAGCAATGGTGGAAGGGTGAGAGTGCGTATGATCCATGGACTCAACATTAGTCATAAAGAACTCATATACTTATTGCAAAAATCTACAAGTTATCAAAGCAAAGTATTACGTGCATGCTCCTAGGGGGATAGATTGGTAGGAAAAGACCATCGCTCGTCCCCGACCGCCACTCATAAGGAAGACAATCAATAAATAAATCATGCTCCGACTTCATCACATAACGGTTCACCATACGTGCATGCTACGGGAATCACAAACTTTAACACAAGTATTTCTCAAATTCACAACTACTCAACTAGCATGACTCTAATATCACCATCTCCATATCTCAAAACAATTATCAAGTATCAAACTTCTCTTCGTATTCAACACACTCATAAGAGAAATTTATTATTAATCTTGGATGCCTAACATAACTAAAACAAATTACCATGCTGTTTTGTAGGACTCCCAAAATAATCAAAGTGAAGCATGAGAGAACAATAGTTTCTATAAAACAAATCCACCGACGTGCTCTAAAACATATAAGTGAAGCACTAGAGCAAAAACTATATAACTCAAAAGATATAAGTGAAGCACATAGAGTATTCTAATAATTTCCAAATCATGTGTGTCTCTCTCAAAAGGTGTGTACAGCAAATATGATTGTGGTAAACTAAAAATAAAATACTCAAATCATACAAGACGCTCCAAGCAAAACACATATCATGTGGTGAATAAAAATATAGCTCCAAGTAAAGTTACCGATTGAAGTACACGAAAGAGGGGATGCCTTCCGGGGCATCCCCAAGCTTTGGCTTTTTGCTGTCCTTAGATTATCTTGTGGGTGGCATGGGCATCCCCAAGCTTAGGATCTTGCCACTCCTTGTTCCATAATACATCAAATCCTTACCCAAAACTTGAAAACTTCACAACACAAAACTTAAAGTAGAAAATCTCATGAGCTCCGTTAGCGAAAGAAAACAAAACACCACTTCAAGGTACTGTAATGAACTCATTCTTTATTTATATTGGTGTTAAACATACTGTATTCCAACTTCTATATGGTTTATAAACTATTTTACTAGCCATAGATTCATCAAAATAAGCAAAACAACACACGAAAAACAGAATCTACCAAAAACAGAACAGTCTGTAGTAATCTGTAGCTAGTGCAAGATCTGGAACCCCAAAAATTCTAAAATAAATTGCTGGACGTGAGGAATTTATCTATTAATCATTTGCAAAAATAATTAACTAAATAGCTGCTACCTCTTGAGCACTGCGTTGGTTTCCCCTTGAAGAGGAAAGGGTGATGCAGCAAAGTAGCGTAAGTATTTCCCTCAGTTTTGAGAACCAAGGTATCAATCCAGTAGGAGGCTACACGCAAGTCCCTTGCACCTGCACAAAACAAATAAATACTCGCAACCAACGCGATAAGGGGTTGTCAATCCCTACACGGCCACTTACGAGAGTGAGATCTGATAGATACGATAAGATAATATTTTTGGTATTTTTATGATAAAGATGCAAAGTAAAATAAAAGCAAAGCAAATTACTAAGTATTGGAAGAATAATATGATGAATATAGACCCGGGGGCCATAGGTTTCACTAGTGGCTTCTCTCAAGAGCATAGGTATTTTACGGTGGGTGAACGAATTACTGTTGAGCACTTGCAACCTCTTGAGCACTTGCGTTGGTTTTCCCTTGAAGAGGAAAGGGTGATGCAGCAGAGTAGAGTAAGTAGTTCCCTCGGTTTTTGAGAACCAAGGTATCAATCCAGTAGGAGGCTACGCGCGAGTCCCTCGCACCTACACAAAACAAATAAATCCTCGCAACCAACGCGATAAGGGGTTGTCAATCCCTACACGGTCACTTACGAGAGTGAGATCTGATAGACATGATAAGATAATATTTTTGGTATTTTTATGATAAAGATGCAAAGTAAAATAAAAGCCAATGAAAATAACTAAGTATTGGAAGATTAACATGATGGAAGATAGACCCGGGGGCCATAGGTTTCACTAGTGGCTTCTCTCGAGAGCATAAGTATTTTAATGTGGGTGAACAAATTACCATTGAGCAATTGACAGAATTGAGCATAGTTATGAGAATATCTAGGTATGTATATAGGCATCACGTCCGAGACAAGTAGACCGACTCCTGCCTGCATCTACTACTATTACTCCACTCATCGACCGCTATCCAGCATGCATCTAGAGTATTAAGTTCATGAAAACAGAGTAACGCCTTAAGCAAGATGACATGATGTAGAGGGATAAATTCATGCAATATGATAAAAAAACATCTTGTTATCCTTGATGGCAACAATACAATACGTGCCTTGCTGCCCCTACTGTCACTGGGAAAGGACACCACAAGATTGAACCCAAAGCTAAGCACTTCTCCCATTGCAAGAAAGATCAATCTAGTAGGCCAAACCAAACTGATAATTCGAAGAGACTTGCAAAGATAACCAATCATACATAAAAGAATTCAGAGAAGATTCAAATATTGTTCATAGATAGACTTGATCATAAACCCACAATTCATCAGTCTCAACAAACACACCGCAAAAAGAATATTACATCGAATAGATCTCCATAAGAGAGGGGGATAACATTGTATTGAGATCCAAAAAGAGAGAAGAAGCCATCTAGCTAACAACTATGGACCCGAAGGTCTGAGGTAAACTACTCACACTTCATCGGAGAGGCTATGGTGATGACGTAGAAGCCCTCCGTGATGGATACCCCCTCCGGCGGAGCTCCGGAATAGTCCCCAAGATGGGATCTCGTGGATACAGAAAGTTATGGCGGTGGAATTAGGGTTTTGGCTCCGTATCTGATCGTTTGGGGGTACGTAGGTATATATAGGAGGAAGGAGTACGTTGGTGGAGCAACTGGGGGCCCACGAGGGTGGAGGGCGCGCCTAGGGGGGTAGGCATGCCCCCTACCTCGTGGCCTCCTCCTTTGTTTCTTGACGTAGGGTCCAAGTCTCCCTGATCATGTTCGGTGAGAAAATCACGTTCCTGAAGGTTTTATTCCGTTTGGACTCCGTTTGATATTCCTTTTCTTCGAAACCCTAAAATAGGCAAAAAAACATCAATTCTGGGCTGGGCCTCCGGTTAATAGGTTAGTCCCAAAAATAATATAAAAGTGGATAATAAAGCCCAATAATGTCCAAAACAGTAGATAATATAGCATGGGGCAATAAAAAATTATAGATACGTTGGAGACGTATCAAGCATCCCCAAGCTTAATTCCTGCTCGTCCTCAAGTAGGTAAATGATAAAAACAGAATTTTTGATGTGGAGTGCTACTTGGCATAATTTTAATGTAATTATTCTTAATTGCGGTATGAATATTCAGATCCGAAAGATTCAAGATAAAAGTTCATATTGACATAAAAATAATAATACTTCAAGCATACTAACTAAGCAATTATGTCCTCTCAAAATAACATGGCCAAAGAAAGTTCATCCCTACAAAATCATATAGTTTAGTCATGCTCCATTTTCGTCACACAAGAATGCTCTCATCATGCACAACCCCGATGACAAGCCAAGAAATTGTTTCATACTTTAGTAATCTCAAACCTATAAATTTTCAGGCAATATATGAGCGCGAGCCATGGATATAGCACTATGGGTGGAATAGAATATGATGATGGGGGTTATGTGGAGAAGACAAAAAAGGAGAAAGTCTCACATCAACGAGGCTAATCAATGGGCTATGGAGATGCCCCTCGATTGATTTTAATGCAAGGAGTAGGGATTGCCATGCAACGGATGCACTAGAGCTATAAATGTATGAAAGCTCAACAAAAGAAACTAAGTGGGTGTGCATCCAACTTGCTTTCTCACGAAGACCTAGGGCACTTGAGGAGGCCCATTGTTGGAATATACAAGCCAAGTTCTATAATGAAAATTTCCCACTAGTATATGAAAGTGACAAAAGACTCTATCATGAAGATTATGGTGCTACTTTGAAGCACAAGTGTGGCAAAGGATAGTAGCATTGTCCCTTATATATATATTATTTGGCCTTTATTTTTTTATTTGGCCTTTATCCCTCTTTTTTAGGACAATGCTCTATGAATGATGGTTATCACACTTCTATTTATTTACAACTCAAAAATTACAACTCGATACTTAGAACAAGATATGACTCTATATGAATGCCTCCGGTGGTGTACCGGGATATGCAATGATCCAAGAATGACATGTATGAAAGAATTATGAGCGGTGTCTTTGCCACAAATACTATGTCAACTACATGATCATGCTAAGCAATATGACAATGATGAATGTGTCATGATAAACGGAATGGTGGAAAGTTGCATGGCAATATATCTCGAAATGGCTATGGAAATGCCATAATAGGTGTGTATGGTGGCTGTTTTAGGAAGATATAAGGAGGTTTATGTGTGAAAGAGCGTATCATATCACGGGGTTTGGATGCACCGGCGAAGTTTGCACCAACTCCCAATGTGAGAAAGGGCAATGCACGGTACCTAAGAGGCTAGCAATGATGGAAGGTTGAGAGTGCGTATAATCCATGGACTCAACATTAGTCATAAAGAACTCACATACTTATTGCAAAAATCTACAAGTCATCAAAAACCAAGCACTACGCGCATGCTCCTAGGGGGATAGATTGGTAGGAAAAGACCATCGCTCGTCCCCGACCGCCACTCATAAGGAAGACAATCAAATAACACCTCATGTTTCAAATTTGTTACATAATGTTTACCATACGTGCATGCTACGGGACTTGCAAACTTCAACACAAGCATTTCTCAAATTCACAACTACTCAACTAGCACGACTTTGATATTATTACCTCCATATCTCAAAACAATCATCAAGCATCAAACTTCTCTTAGTATTCAAAACACTCATAAGAGAAAATTTTACTAATCTTGAATACCTAGCATATTATGATTATTTAAGCAAATTACCATGCTATTTAAGAATCTCAAAATAATCTAAGTGAAGCATGAGAGATCAATAGTTTCTAAAAAAATCCACCACCGTGCTCTAAAAGATATAAGTGAAGTACTAGAGCAAAACTATATAACTCAAATGATATAAGCGAAGCACATAGAATATTCTAACAAATTCCAAATAATGTATGGCTCTCTCAAAAGGTGTGTACAGCAAGGATGATTGTGGTAAACTAAAAAGCAAAGACCCAAATCATACAAGACGCTCCAAGCAAAACACATATCATGTGGTGAATAAAAATATAGCTCCAAGTAAAGTTACTGATAGAAGTAGACAAAAAGAGGGGATGCCTTCCGGGGCATCCCCAAGCTTTGGCTTTTAGGTATCCTTAGATTATCTTGGGGGTGCCATGGGCATCCCCAAGCTTAGTCTATTGCCACTCCTTGTTCCATAATCCATTAAATCTTTACCCAAAACTTGAAAACTTCACAACACAAAACTTAAAGTAGAAAATCTCGTGAGCTCCGTTAGTGAAAGAAAACAAAAGACCACTTCAAGGTACTGTAATCAACTCATACTTTATTTATATTGGTGTTAAACTACTGTATTCCAACTTCTCTATGGTTTATAAACTATTTTACTAGCCATAGATTCATCAAAATAAGCAAACAACACACGAAAAAGAGAATCTGTCAAAAACAGAACAGTCTGTAGTAATCTGTAGCTAGCGCAAGATATGGAACCCCAAAAATTCTAAAATAAATTTCTGGACGTGAGGAATTTATCTATTAATCATATGAAAAAATAATTAACTAAATAGTACTTTCCAAATAAAAATGGCAGCAGTTTTTGTGAGCGCTAAAGTTTCTGTTTTTTATAGCAAGATATCAAGACTTTCCCCAAGTCTTCCCAACGGTTCTACTTGGCACAAACACTAATTAAACACAAAAAACACAACCTAAACAGAGGCTAGATAAATTATTTATTACTAAACAGGAGCAAAAAGCAAGGAATAAAAATAAAATTGGGTTGCCTCCCAACAAGCGCTATCGTTTAACGCCCCTAGCTAGGCATAAAAAGCAAGGATAGATCTAGGTATTGCCATCTTTGGTAAGCAATCCATAAGTGGCTCTCACAATAGATTCATAAGGTAATTTAATTTTCTTTCTAGGAAAGTGTTCCATGCCTTTCCTTAACGGAAATTGGAATCTAATATTTCCTTCCTTCATATCAATATTGCACCAATCGTTCTAAGGAAAGGTCTACCGAGAATAATAGGACATGAAGGATTGCAATCTATGTCAAGAACAATAAAATCTACAGGTATTTAATTCCTATTTGCAACAATAAGAACATCATTAATTCTTCCCATAGGTTTCTTAATAGTGGAATCCGCAAGGTGCAAGTTTAGAGAGCAATCATCAAAATCACGGAAACCTAACAAATCACACAAAGTCTTTGGAATCGTGGAAACACTAGCACCCAAATCACATAAAGCATAGACTTCATGTTCTTTAATCTTAATTTTTATAGTTGGTTCTCACTCGTCATAAAGTTTTCTAGGGATAGAAACTTCCAACTCAAGTTTTTCTTCATAAGATTGCATCAAGGCATCGACGAAATGTTTAGTGAACGCTTTATTTTGACTATAAGCGTGAGGAGAATTTAGCACAGATTGCAACAAGGAAATACAATCAATCAAAGAGCAATTTTCATAATTAAATTCCTTGAAATCCAAAATAGTGGGTTTAGCAACATCTAGGGTTTTAATTTCTTCGATCCCACTTTCATCAATTTTAGCATCAAGATCTAAAAACTCCAAATTCTTGGAACGCCTTCTAGGTAAAGGTGGATCATATTCAGTCCCGTCATTATTAAGATTCATATTGCAAAACAAAGACTTAATAGGGGACACATCAATAACTTTTAGATCTTCATCTTTATTTTCATAGAAATCCGGTTTAGCGGCCATCCTATTAACTAAGGTGGCTTGCTTATCCGAAATTTCAGCGGCCAATTTCTCAAGACAAGCAATTTGGGATCTTAAACCATCAAATTCTTTAGACATATCATCGAGCTCTTTATTCATAAAACTCATAAAACTTTTTTGTTCCTTAAGCTCGTTTCTAAAGAAACTATTATGCTCGAATTGCAAGACCATAAAACTCCTAACGTTGTTTTCGATTTCTTCTAACCTTTTAAGGTGAAGATCACCAAATCGGGGAAGAGCCATCGAGACAAGCAAGCAATCTAGCACACAAGCAAACAAAAAGCAAGCGGGCAAAAAGAGGCAAACGGAAAAAGAGAGGGAGGATAGAGAGAGAGGGCGAATAAAACGGCAAGGGTGAAGTGGGGGAGAGGAAAACGAGAGGCAAATGGCAAATAATGTAATGCGGGAGATAAGGATTGTGATGGGTACTTGGTATATTGACTTTTGCGTAGACTCCCCGGCAACGGCGCTAGAAATCCTTCTTGCTACCTCTTGAGCACTGCATTGGTTTTCCCTTGAAGAGGAAAGGGTGATGCAGCAAAGTAGCGTAAGTATTTCCCTCAGTTTTGAGAACCAAGGTATCAATCCAGTAGGAGGCTACGCGCGAGTCCCTCGCACCTACACAAAACAAATAAATCCTCGCAACCAACGCGATAAGGGGTTGTCAATCCCTACACGGCCACTTACGAGAGTGAGATCTGATAGATATGATAAGATAAGATTTTTGGTATTTTTATGATAAAGATGCAAAGTAAAATAAAAGCAAAGGAAATTACTAAGTATTGGAAGATTAATATGATGAAGATAGACCCGGGTGCCATAGGTTTCACTAGTGGCTTCTCTCAAGAGCATAGGTATTTTACGGTGGGTGAACGAATTACTGTTGAGCAATTGACAGAATGGAGCATAGTTATGAGAATATCTAGGTATGATCATGTATATAGGCATCACGTCCGAGACAAGTAGACTGAGTCCTGCCTGCATCTACTACTATTACTCCACTCATCGCCCGCTATCCATCATGCATCTAGAGTATTAAGTTCATGAAAACAGAGTAACGCCTTAAGCAATATGACATGATGTAGAGGGATAAATTCATGCAATATGATAAAAAAACCATCTTGTTATCCTCGATGGCAACAATACAATACGTGCCTTGCTGCCCTTACTGTCACTGGGAAAGGACACCGCAAGATTGAACCCAAAGCTAAGCACTTCTCCCATTGCAAGAAAGATCAATCTAGTAGGCCAAACCAAACTGATAATTCGAAGAGACTTGCAAAGATAACCAATCATACATAAAAGAATTCAGAGAAGATTCAAATATTGTTCATAGATAGACTTGATCATAAACCCACAATTCATCAGTCTCAACAAACACACCGCAAAAAGAATATTACATCGAATAGATCTCCACAAGAGAGGGGGAGAACATTGTATTGAGATCCAAAAAGAGAGAAGAAGCCATCTAGCTAACAACTATGGACCCGAAGGTCTGAGGTAAACTACTCACACTTCATCGGAGAGGCTATGGTGATGATGTAGAAGCCCTCCGTGATGGATACCCCCTCTGGCGGAGCTCCGGAACAGGCCCCAAGATGGGATCTCGTGGATACAGAAAGTTACGACGGTGGAATTAGGGTTTTGGCTCCATATCTGATCATTTGGGGGTACGCAGGTATATATAGGAGGAAGGAGTACGTCGATGGAGCAACTGGGGGCCCACGAGGGTGGAGGGCGCGCCTAGGGGGGGTGGGTGGTAGGCCCGCCCCCTACCTCGTGGCCTCCTCCTTTGTTTCTTGACGTAGGGTCCAAGTCTCCTGGATCATATTCGGTGAGAAAATCACGTTCCTGAAGGTTTCATTCCGTTTGGACTCCGTTTGATATTCCTTTTCTTTGAAACCCTAAAATAGGCAAAAAAACAACAATTCTGGGTTGGGCCTCCGGTTTATAGGTTAGTCCCAAAAATAATATAAAAGTGGATAATAAAGCCCAATAATGTACAAAACAATAGATAATATAGCATGGAGCAATCAAAAATTATAGATTAATTGGAGATGTATCAATAGCACTTTCCAATTAAAAATGGCAGCAGTTCTCGTGAGCGCTAAAGTTTTTGTTTTTTACAGCAAGCTTAAAAAGACTTTCCCCAAGTCTTCCCAACAGTTCTACTTGGCACAAACACTAATTAAACACAAAAAACACAACCAAAACAGAGGCTAGATAAATTATTTATTACTAAATAGGAGCAAAAAGCAAGGAATAAAAATAAAATTGGGTTTCCTCCCAACAAGGGCTATCGTTTAACGCCCCTAGCTAGGCATAAAAAGCAAGGATAGATCTAGGTATAGCCATCTTTGGTAGGCAATCCATAAGTGGCTCTCATAATAGATTCATAAGGTAATTTAATTTTCTTTCTAGGAAAGTGTTCCATGCCTTTACTTAACGGAAATTGGAATCTAATATTTCCTTCCTTCATATCAATAATTGCACCAATCGTTCTAAGGAAAGGTCTACCGAGAATAATAGGACATGAAGGATTGCATTCTATGTCAAGAACAATAAAATCTACGAGCACATAGTTCCTATTTGCAACAATAAGAACATCGTTAATTCTTCCCATAGGTTTCTTAATAGTGGAATCCGCAAGGTGCAAGTTTAAAGAGCAATCATCAAAATCACGGAAACCTAACAAATCACACAAAGTCTTTGGAATCATGGAAACACTAGCACCCAAATCACATAAAGCATAGAACTCATGTTCTTTAATCTTAATTTTTATAGTTGGTTCTCACTCATCATAAAGTTTTCTAGGGATAGAAACTTCCAACTCAAGTTTTTCTTCATAAGATTGCATCAAGGCATCAACGATATGTTTAGTGAACGCTTTATTTTGACTATAAGCGTGAGGAGAATTTAGCACAGATTGCAACAAGGAAATACAATCAATCAAAGAGCAGCTATCATAATTAAATTCCTTGAAATCCAAAATAGTAGGTTCATTAACATCTAGAGTCTTGATCTCTTTAATCCCACTTTTATCAATTTTAGCATCAAGATCTAAAAACTCCGGATTTTTGGAATTCCTTCTAGGTAAAGGTGGATCATATTCAGTCCCATCATTATCAAGATTCATATTGCAAAACAAAGATTTAATAGGGGACACATCAATAACTTTTAGATCTTCATCTTTATTATCATGGAAACTAGAAGAACACGCTCTTATAAAGGAATCTTTCTTAGCACGCATCCTACAGTTCTTTCTTTGCACTCATCAATGGAAATTCTCATGGATTTGAGAGACTCATTGATATCATGCTTAGGAGGAATAGATCTAAGTTTTAAAGAATCAACATCAAGAGAAATTCTATCAATGTTCCTAGCCAAACCATCAACTTTAAGCAATTTCTCTTCAAGCAAAGCATTGAAATTCTTTTGTGAATTCATAAATTCCTTAACACTAGTCTCAAATTCAGAGGGCATCTTATTAAAATTTCCATAAGAACTGTTGTAGGAATTACCATAATTATTAGAGGAATTACTAGGATAAGGCCTAGGATTAAAGTTTCCTCTATACGCATTGTTACCAAAATTATTCCTACCAACAAAATTCACATCCATAGATTCATTATTATTCTCAATCAAAGTAGACAAAGGCATATAATTAGGATTAGAAGAAACACTCTTAGTAGCAAATAATTTCATAAGTTCATCCAACTTTCCACTCAAAACATTAATTTCTTCTATCGCATGCACTTTTTTATTAGTAGATCTTTCAGTGTGCCATTGAGAATAATTAACCATAATATTATCTAGGAGTTTAGTAGCTTCTCCTAAAGTGATTTCCATAAAAGTGCCTCCCGTGGCCGAATCTAAAAGATTTCTAGAAGCAAAATTCAATCCGGCATAAAAATTTTGTATAATCATCCACAAATTCAAACCATGTGTTGGGAAATTATGTATCATTAATTTCATCCTCTCCCAAGCTTGTGCAACATGTTCGTGATCAAGTTGCTTAAAATTCATAATATCGTTTCTAAGAGAGATGATCTTAGCGGGAGGAAAATACTTAGAGATAAAAGCATCTTTGCACTTATTCCAAGAATCAGTACGATTTTTAGGCAAAGACGAAAACCAAGCTTTAACACGATCTCTAAGCGAAAAAGGAAATAGATTCAATTTAACAATATCATTGTCCACATCTTTCTTATTTTGCATATCACACAAATCAACGAAGCTATTTAGATGGGTAGCGGCATCTTCACTAGGAAGGCCAGAAAACAGATCTTTCATGACAAGATTCAGCAAGGCAGCATTAATTTCACAAGATTCAACATCGGTAAGAGGAGCAATCGGAGTGCTAATAAAATCATTGTTGTTGGTATTGGTAAAGTCACACAATTTAGTGTTATCTTGAGCCATTGTGACAAGCAAGCAATCCAACACACAAGCAAACAAGAAACGGGCAAAAAGAGGCGAATAGAGAAAGAGAGGGAGGATAGAGAGAGAGAGAGAGGGCGAATAAAACGACAAGGGTGAAGTGGGGGAGAGGAAAACGAGAGGCAAATGGCAAATAATGTAATGCGGGAGATAAGGTTTTGTGATGGGTACTTGGTATGTTGACTTTTGCGTAGACCTCCCCGGCAACGGCGCCAGAAATCCTTCTTGCAACCTCTTGAGCACTTGCGTTGGTTTTCCCTTGAAGGGGAAAGGGTAATGCAGCAGAGTAGCGTAAGTAGTTCCCTCGGTTTTTGAGAACCAAGGTATCAATCCAGTAGGAGGCTACGCGCGAGTCCCTCGCACCTACACAAAACAAATAAATCCTCGCAACCAACGCGATAAGGGGTTGTCAATCCCTACACGGTCACTTACGAGAGTGAGATCTGATAGATATGATAAGACAATATTTTTGGTATTTTTATGATAAAGATGCAAAGTAAAATAAAAGGCAATGAAAATAACTAAGTATTGGAAGATTAACATGATGGAAGATAGACCCGGGGGCCATAGGTTTCACTAGTGGCTTCTCTCGAGAGCATAAGTATTTTAATGTGGGTGAACAAATTACCATTGAGCAATTGACATAATTGAGCATAGTTATGAGAATATCTAGGTATGATCATGTATATAGGCATCACGTCCAAGACAAGTAGACCGACTCCTGCCTGCATCTACTACTATTACTCCACACGTCGCTATCCAGCATGCATCTAGAGTATTAAGTTCATAGGAACATAGTAACGCTTTAAGCAAGATGACATGATGTAGAGGGATAAATTCATGCGATATGATAAAAAAACATCTTGTTATCCTCGATGGCAACAATACAATATGTGCCTTGCTGCCCCTACTGTCACTGGGAAAGGACACCACAATATTGAACCCAAAGCTAAGCACTTCTCCCATTGCAAGAAAGATCAATCTAGTAGGCCAAACCAAACTGATAATTCGAAGAGACCTGCAAAGATAACCAATCATACATAAAAGAATTCAGAGAAGATTCAAATATTGTTCAGAGATAAACTTGATCATAAACCCACAATTCATCGGTCTCAAGAAACACATCGCAAAAGAAGATTACATCAAATAGATCTCCACGAGAGAGGGGGAGAACTTTGTATTGAGATCCAAAAAGAGAGAAGAAGCCATCTAGCTAATAACAATGGACCCGAAGGTCTGAGTAAAACTACTCACACTTCATCGGAGAGGCTATGGTGTTGATGTAGAAGCCCTCTGTGATCGATGCCCCCTCCGGCGGAGCTCCGAAACAGCCCCCAAGATGGAATCTCGTGGATACAGAAAGTTACGGTGGTGGAATTAGGTTTTTGGCTCCGTATCTGGTCGTTTGGGGGTACGTATGTATATATAGGAGGAAGGAGTACGTTGGTGGACCAACAGGGGGCCCACGAGGGTGGAG